>NC_043979.1:28885869-29218369 GCF_902148855.1 Sphaeramia orbicularis
AGTTCTTGGTTATCTAAGGTGGTAAAGTGAAAGCTCGAAGTGCAGCTGAGGCAGAGCTGAAATAGATGAATCATTTATCTGTGTCTCTGACAGGCTGTCACAAGGTGCAGAATTTTCCAGCTCTTTCTTTCATTTTGCCTCCTGTTTTTTCTCTCTACCTCTGCTCTGCTCAATCTGTCCATTTAATAGATAAGCATCAAAGTCCTCACTGTCGAAATAACTGTTTGTAACCTTTCTCTTTTCAATCATTATCTGCCTCATCTGTAGAAATATGATGCTGAACTTTTTAAAATGGCAAAGTCATGCCTGTGTGCCGTCGCTGGAGCCTTGCCACCTGATTTTGTGGACGCTAGCCTTGGAGCAACGCTGGAGAAGCAGGCATCAGTGGATGCACAGGGCAACTTTGACCCCAAACCCATCAACACTGCCAAGTGAGTCCTGTAATCCACTTTATTACAGATGAGGAAATTAAAAGGCTCAGAGTGGAAACCAGTTAATAATCAATAACACCTTCTTGTATAAAAACTGTCTTCTAATTTAACATATGCATTTCCTGGAACATTTACATCCTTAAAATCCACTGTAACTGGATGATTGTGAAGTACTTATAAATATTTGATTTATCTTTGCAGTATCTCCCTTCCTGAAAAACTTGAGTACATTGCCAACAAATATGCAGAGCATTCCCATGACAAGTGGTCCTCAGAGAAGGTAAGTCTCCAAGTTTTCCTCACTCATGTACAAGATCTGATTTATGACAACAAACTCCTCATAAATCAAAAAATGCAAGGTAAAAATGAAAATGATAACTTGTCAATGCAGTGTGCTGTGCACTTGAAAGGCCTCGTACCACACAGCCATTGATAAACTGTTGTTGCAGGTATCAGCAGGCTGGAAACTTGGAGACAGCATTGATGAACAAGCCAAAAGCCATCCTCTGCTGAAGCCTTATAAAGCTCTGAGTGAGAAGGTACACAGAAAAACATAAAATAAGATTTCTCAGAGTACAAGCTAGTAATTGAAAAAGATTACTTGGCACATAAAGAACATAATAATAACTTCACAGAATCTCTTCTGAGGTTGTAAATCTATATGTTTCCTGGCTCCCTAAAAGACTTTGGCAAGAATCAGCAAACTAAAAAAAAACCCCCGAAATTTAAAATGTGTTTGTGTTTAATGTTGTAGGAGAGAGAAACATATCGCTGGCCAGTGAAGGAGTCACTGAAGAGCATGCTGGCTATGGGTTGGAACATTGAGAGGACCAAGGAGGGAGAAGCCATGTTCCAACAGCGAGAAAGTGAAAAACAGAGAAAGATATCAGAGTCTCAGGTAATGTACTGCACCTAATGAAAGAAGCATTGGCTAAAAGTGAAAAAGTTATTGTATCATGTAAAAAAAAACCCTATATATTTCCATGGTTGGTGCACAGTCTAGGAGTTGAATGAGAGTTAGAGCTGTATGTATTTATTAGAAAGTGTCAGGGTTTTGATGGTCGGCCTGTTTTTGGGAGCTTTGCATCTGCCAAACCAGCTAAAAATATGTTTCTATTTATTGACGCAATCACCATTAATGGCCAACAAGGAATTTGACACTGGCTTATCTTTAGCTCCCATGTACTACAGAATAAATATACTATATGTTTAAAAACATAACATAAAAGTAAAAAGTGTACAATACAAAGAAGATGTACAAATACTGTGAGACCTAATTGTATACTATTTGGTGTGAGACCAAAGTATGAAAAACCAATAATGCAGTATAAGAGCACCATAATGTAAATGTAGGATGTATATAAATATACGCAAGGTATATATTGTCTGTTACAGTTGACAGATTTTGCTCTATTTTGAACATAAATTTGTTTAAAATGAGCTTATTACTCCTTTTGGGTGGCTCTTTTACCAAGATAAACTATTACACTGGTGCAGTGGTTAGCACTTGTGCCTCACAGCAAGAAGGTCCTGGGTTCGATTCCAACACCAGTCGACGGGGGTGGGACCTTTCTGTGTGGAGTTTGCATGTTCTCCTCGTGTCTGCGTGGGTTCTGTCCGGGTACTTCGGCTTCCTCCCACCATCCAAAGACATGCACTAATAGGTTAACTGGTTAATCTAAATTGCCCATAGGTGTGAATGTGAGAGTGATTGTTTGTCTCTGTTTGTCAGCCCTGCGATGAACTGGCAACTTGTCCAGGGTGTACCCCGCCTTCGCCCCTATGTAGCTGGGATAGGCTCCAAGCGACCCCCGTGACCCTAGTGAAGATAAAGCGGGTTCAGAAAATGAATAAATGAATGAACTATAACACTAGTGTAATTTAATATTTAAAGGGTTTAATTTAGCTTAGTTGTCACAAAAATGCACTGGATTATGCCATTTGTATCATGAAAAATACCTATATATTGTAAGCTCCTGTATTTTGTGAAAACCATTGCAATTTTAGAACTTTTCTATTTTCAAACAGTGAATTACATAATGTAGGAGAATGTTTCAGCACCACGGACAGCTCAACACTCAGAATTGAGCATTAGTTTGATTTTAACTCATAGTTATTTTTAATAATAATAATAATAAAATCTACAAAACAAGATTTGCAGAATAGATGGAGGTATGGTTTGCAGTGGTTTGTTTGCAAGAGGGTCATGGCGTTTGGAAAATATATGAATGAATAAATCTCACAACCTTAGAAAACACTTCTTCAACAGAAGAACAGGTTTTGAGCTATTTTGTGGTGAAAACTAGTTACAGATGCTAACCAACATGTTGATGAAAATGAAATTATTATGGATTACAACGGCATGCATTCATGTCTTACATTCAAATGTGGTTTCTTACTCTTCTGACTACTCTTTCGGACTTTGTAGGTTAATGGATTCAGTCCTGCTCCAATGGACCTGCACAATGTCACTTTGTCAAGAGAGTTACAGGTCGGTTTTTCTTAAGACGACTAACATGTATTTGAAGAAAAGAAAGTATGAATATGCTCATATGTGGTTAATGTTGGAATTTTTAATGGTACCACAGGGCATGGTTGAGGTGGTTGCAGAAAATTACCACAACATCTGGGCGAAGAAGAAGAAGTCTGAGCTCATTAGCAAAGGTTGTTATTTTAACGTTGAACATATACTTTGTTTGGATAATCATGAAGCAATTCTGATTGTGTATTTCTGTAAAAATGCACTTATATTAATATTTTTATGTGACTGATTGTCTAGGAGGAGGGACCCATCCACTGCTGGTTCCCTATGACACCCTGACCGCTAAAGAGAAGTACAGAGACCGAGAAAAGGCCCAAGAGCTCTTCAAGTTCCTGCAGATCAGCGGCTACGCCATCACGAGGTGAACTACTTCTCACTGCATGTGATTTATATTTCAGACATTTTAGTGGTACAAGATCCAGAAAGAAGTACAACAATTTATTGAATTGTATATCCTCCTGAGGCCCAGGAAAGTAAAAATGTTTTACATTATATAATTGCCTTGATTGGCAATGATATGATGCAACAGTTTTTTCAGATACATTTTTTTTTCCACAGTAAAGCTGTGAAGCACTTGTCATTTACAGAGGACAAAAATGCACTACAGGGTCTCAGGAGGATATTTAAGACTATAATTTCCACGAAGTACTTTTGTTTGCATGTATTTGTTGATTAGTTCCTTGCGTTGATGCTCAACTTTCTGTATTTAGACTTTATTTTGACTCGGAGTATATAATGAGGTGAAGATATTTTCAATATAGCTGAAGACTTGCAATGAAATGCACAATTGTGCTAAAAACAAACAATACAATTACAATTTCTGTTTTCCAATATAATAGAGATGGCAGGATAATCAAAATAAATAATTTTCCTCTAGAGAGGAACGTAAAAGTAGTTTAGTTCAATGATTTTGGATTTTTTTTTTTTTTTTTTGGTGGTGTTTTTTTTTTTTTTAACATACAGGCCACTGAATAGTATTGTACAATTTTCTTAGGTACATGACAGGTTACATCTCAAACATGCATGGTTTATTTAGGTCATAATATTTAATGTGGTCCATTTCTTCCAGTGTTTTGCATACCAATCAGTTTTCAGTCTTAATGAGGATGTCAGTTTCTGGATGCAGTTGCAATCCAGTTCTCCTTTAGTGGGGATACTGTCTGTACTCCACTGATAGCTTTCTTGCCTGCAACCAGAAATAGTGTGCATATATATTTGTCCTGTACCATGAGGTTTTCTGGGACTTTTCCCAGGAATACTGTGACGAAAAAAACCATAACAACGTTACTTATTTCTTTACTATTGTCCAGCCAGAATGATCCAATTACAGAGCAAATAACAGAATGTATGGAACTGGTCAGAGATGGATTTACCGCACTTCTTCCAGCATTGATCCCACCCCTTGTTTTGGTGTTGCAAAATATCTTATTTTTCAACATAACAGGATCTAGAGGTTTTTGTTTGCACCTAACCTTTCCAAATTGCTGAAAGATATCTCCAAGCCCAGCTTCTTCTTCTATTAATTTTTAGCATGAATTTTAAAGTACTTTCTGGAATATCATACTTTTTGCACAATTATATACTCCTGAAACAGCACTTTTTTGTACACATCTGTAAATATGTTAAATCAGGTGCATTGTCATTTCATTGATGAATTTTCACTTAATTATTGAGTATCTAACCTGAACGTACCAAAGGATAATTTTCTTATCATTAAATATACCTTTATAAGTCCACTCTATAAACTTTGTATCAAGACTAAATGGTTTTAAAGTCTGAGTACATAAACACCATCTGTCATTTAAACCAACTCAAATTATTTTTCTCCTTCAACATTTAATGCATATTATGGGTAAATTATAAGCAAAATGTTGATAATGTGATGATTTTCTGATATCTGAACATGTGTCATTTACAGAGGTCTGAAAGACATGGAGCAGGACTCATCATCCATGGAGAAACGCTTCGCCTTCAAGTTCCTCAAGAGGCTGCTAAAGTATGTTGACTCTGCTCAGGAGTTCATCGCTCATCTTGGTAAGTTATGACAATTCTAAACGCATACATGGATACAAATAGGTGTTGTGGAGTTTGTTGAGTTACAACTCAAAGTTTACTTTTAAACTACTTGACTCTGATACTGTTGTTGCCGTGTTTGTTTACAGAGGCTATGGCCACCAGTGGAAAAACGGACAAATCACCTCACGACCAGGAAATCAAGTTCTTTGCCAAGGTCCATTAAAACACTGGGATGGGTTTGAAATTACTCAACAGATTGATAACAAGATTAAATAATTTTCAACTTCTTTTGGCTGATGACATCACCGACAGCTTGGCTTGTTGCCCAAGTTAAATGCTGTATTGACAGTATTTTCTCTGCACATTAATGGGGATACCAACTCCTCTAAACAATGGCACTGCTCAGGAATAGATGGGAGAAATTGTCTCCTGTCATAAATTTCAGTCCCTTAGTACAGTATTTACTTGAAGAATCTACGGACAGTTCCAAATTTGAAGTTTCTTGTTTTTGATGTATTGGCAATTTCATCACTTTTAGCAAGAAAAGAGGAAATTACAGAAACTGTTACAAGAAACTCACTATTTATTAATTCACACAGTAACTCACGATTACTATCCTCATTCATTTTTCAAGAGGCTGTGAATCCTATTTAACTAGAAAAGGGGTTGCAAAGGAACTCATACACTGCCTCGTTGCATTGCTATAACCTTACAGATTTTCATAGCGTTGCACGTTGTCACATTGCAAGTAGTTTCTGCTCATCTTGTTATTTATCTTTTGTGTGAACTCAGCCACTGTTCTCTTCTGTTTTGGTCTCATAGTTGCTTGTATCCTCCCCAGGTGCTGCTTCCTTTAATAGATCAAACCTTAAAGAACCACTGTCTTTACTTCCTGTCCACGCCCAGCAAAAACCTGAGCAGCTGTGGATGTGCCTCCAACAAAGAGAAGGAGATGGTCACCAGGTATCAATCTGTGTTATCATTTTTTTCCTCTATTTTTTTCCTTTCTTTTCTTGATTTAATGTCATTCTGTTTGGGTTTTCTTATTTCCTACTTGGCTCTCGCTCCCTCTGCAGCTTTTAGTTCAGGTCTTTTCTCATTATCTTTGTTTTCCAGCCTGTTCTGTAAGCTGGCAGCTCTTGTCAGACACAGGATTTCTCTCTTTGGTAAGGTTGTATCTGCCTCTGTTTTCCTGTGTGCGTCTGCTTTGAACTTCTTTCTATATCTACAGTAAACGTTTCTCTTGCAGGAAGCGACTCTGCTATGATGGTGAGCTGTCTGCACATCCTCACACGCTCACTCGACACAAGGTAAGCTCATATTTTTGTCCGTCTACGCAGTTTCCCTCAATAAACCGGTCTTTAGTTTTGGGACTTCATTTCTTGTGATTCTTCTCTTTTCTTAGAACGGTGATGAAATCTGGATCAGAGCTGGTCAAAGCTGGATTTCGGGCATTCTTTGAGAATGCAGCAGAGGATCTAGAGAAACTAGTGGAGATGTTAAAACTGGGGAAGTTCATGCAGTCACGTGCCCAGATGAAGAGCATGACCCAGGGCATTAACTACGTGACAGTGGCGCTGCTGCCCATCCTCACTGCTCTGTTTGACCACATCAGAACATACGAGTTTGGAGTAGACCTACTGTGTTAGTTTGCACTCTCTTTCCCAACTTTTTTTAATTTGAAAAATGTATACAGTGGTACCTTGACTTACGAGTTCAATTCTTTCCGTGACCAAGTTTGTAACTCAGTTTGCTTGTATATCAAATGAATTTTCCACATTGAAAGTGGTTGAAATGCCATTAATCAGTTCCAGCCTCATAAGTCAAAATGTGTCGAGATAATGTCTTGTGTATCTAAAACTTATTTCTAACCTATGAGTAACGTGCTTTGAACCTATGTGTAAGTTATATTCAACTTATCTCCAACGTAAATTGAAATTTGTGGACTTATTCGGCGTGTTCTGGATGACCTCTTTTCACCTCTTCCAGACAGGCAGCAAAGTGTTTCAGCACCTCCCCTCTGGACAGAGACCGGAGATAATACCTATAATACTTAATCTGTATCCTAACACTGGAAGATCTCAGAGCGTCTGTGTGTGTGTGTGTGTGTGTGTGTGTATATATATGCACCTTCTGTGAAACTGAGATGTTTTTATTTGGCAATTTGATACCTACAGTTGAGGAATAGTCCCATCTCCACATTAAATATCTCAGCAAGTTGATAGGACCATTATTTTGGGAGATATTAGTCATTTTGGAATACAATAGCCTTACAATCACGTTTCGTTGCCCATGGCAGTTAACACAAAGTGCAGTACCCTGCTGTATGATGGGAAATGAACTTAAAAACAGGAACAACACATTTAGTAACTTCCGTCCCTAGATATCGGTATTAACCCTCTAATGCCAAACGTATCATATTTGATACATGAGTTTTGAAGCCCTCTACATGATCAGTGTGATATTTTTTCCTTGAAAAACCTGATGTATACAATTAGATACATGAAGTACACAGATAATCCACCGGGGGGGAGGAATTCATTCACTGGAGGCCTTCTAGTGACACTACAAGACTGTCATTAATGAGGAAGCAGGCAGAACTTTGCCAGTTTTGAAAAGGAATTGCCAATTTGTTAGACATGTTTGTGTTATATTATGTTTTTGTTTGTTCAAAAATGATAATATTTGAGCATTGAGACCCGATGTATCAAATATGATACAAAATTGAAACTCATACATGGAAATTGATATTTGAAAAAAAAAAAATTTGGGGGGTTGTTCAGAAGGACCAATAAATGCTCCAGTTTCAGAGAACTGGAATTTTCTGTCAATGATTAATGGTTCAGGCTTTACAGGGTTAATATGACCCGTAGTTCCCCAATGCAGTAGTATCACCATAATCTTCAAATTTAGAATTACATTCAAAAAACTAAAATAAACAACAAACTAACGACAAACAACAAACTAAAATAAAATACTTTAAAATTATATGCTCGTTATTAATTTTCCAAAGCTACAGGGAGCCACAGCAGAGGGATGAAAGTCCTATTTTTGTCCCGGTATATAAAAATGGGGTTGAGGAACCCGTCTCCTCAAGATGCTGTGGTGAGCAAAGACATGGAGTATCAGGCACCAGAATACCTACTACCTGTCCTCCAGCAGTTTTCTTTTTATTGGCTATGACAACTAGCAGTGGCGTATCTGAAGCTTGCTCATAACTCAGATTTTGATTCACAGCTCAAAGCAAAAAATTAACCGAGCGACGGCTCATAACTTGGAAAAGTCATAAGTTGGTGCACTCATAGGTTAAGGTACTACTGTATCTTTCAATGTATGTTGTCTCCAAAAGTTGACAAATTGCTAATGATTGACAATAAATGGTTTGTGTTCCAGTGAATGATGTGCAGCTGTCCTGCTACAGAATCCTCACCTGTTTCTATTCTCTGGGAACAGGAAAGATCATCTTTGTGGAGAGGTAGGAACCTGCATTAAAACCTTGCAGCACAAAGTATAACACTGTACAAATGAGCTTCGTTTAATGGAGGGTGAATCTCTGGTAAAGTTACAGTAATTTGAACGATCCACAAATAATTTCCAAGGTACCGTGAAATAGCACTTCAGTAATTTCATGATGCATGTCAGTGTTAATTCGATTTTTGCTTTCTGGAAAATTAGTTTTTTAAAGTAATGTTTGCACTCAGCACTCAGGGATAATGTACAGTACCTCACGTACCCCATTAAAAAGTGTAATTTCCATGCATCAAATCACTTGTTGGATGCACAGTGTTGGAGCCCGGCCAGGCAAGACAGTGGTTATGTTTTATGAAAATCTATTAAAAAAGCTTTCTGCAGGGGGCTCAGCCAGAGCACTGAATGATGTGAAAACATTTAAACCTGTGATTCATTGGTTCCCCACACTGGCGGTTAAACACCTATAAATCTATCAAACATTTTTATGAGATGAAAATGTTCTCACCTTGGAACCAGGGGCAGTTGGATCATGATCGTCTGTCTGGTATTAAGTCACCCTGGTACCATGTCTAGCTCTTCGTACAATGGAAATGGGAAAACCTTATTTTACAGGAACTGGAATAAGATTAGTCATTCCTAACAGCAGTAGTGGATAAGATATTCAGATCCTTTATTAAGTAAGTGGGCCAACTGAGCTGTTATTTATTTTATTACTTTTAACTATTTGATTTTACTGTTTTATTCGTTGCATTGTTGTAGTTTTATGTGCTTATTTATTGTTTCTAGTGTATTTCCTTTAATTGTTTTGTTGTTTTTATGATGTGCAGCTCTTTGGAAATGTTCTTATTGTTTAAATGTGCTATATAAATAAAGTGGATTGGATTGGAAAACAACACAATTTTAATGGCTGAAACAGGATAGATTAAAGATTAGAGGTATGTTTTACTACCTGTATTATTTTTGCATTTTATTTTGCTTTATTTCAATAAAAAGCAACGTGTTATAAATTAGTATTTCACTCCAAGCACTTAATGAATACCACAGTGGTACCTTAAAAAAAAAAAGAAAAGTAATGTCTAAGTATTATCAACAACATACGCTTACATTATGAGAAGGAAAAGTATTGTCAGGGTTTAACTAATACTGATGATATTTATGTGTATGTTGTGTTTTTTGCTTTCAATGTTATAATAGTTTTGGATTTTTACCTCCGCCAAGGAGGTTATGTTTTTGCCAGGGTTTGTTTGTTTGTTTGTCTGTCTGTCTGTTTGTCTGTCCGTTAGTGTGCAACATAACTCAAAAAGTTATGGACAGATTTTGATGAAATTTTCAGGGTTTGTTGGAAATGGGATAAGGAAGAAATTATTAAATTTTGGTGGTGAGTGGGGTTGGGGGGGCCCACGGGGGGGCCCATTTCCAACAAACCCTGAAAATTTCATCAAAATCTGTCCATAACTTTTTGAGTTATGTTGCACACTAACAGACAGACAGACAGACAGACAGACAAACAAACAAACCCTGGCAAAAACATAACCTCCTTGGCGTGGGGGGGCCCACGGGGGGGGCCACTGATCAGCCTTGGCGGAGGTCTGCGCTCTCCGAGTGCTTCTAGTTCATTATAGTTTAGTTTTGTTTAGTTTCATTTTTTTTCTCTTAATTTAGTTAGTTTTAGTTAGTTTTTAGAGCAGGTTTGCAAGTTTTCAATATTTTTGCTTTTTTCTAAATGCTTAGTTTTAGTAGTAGTTTTAGTTTTTTCCTATCTTTTATCTTCCTTGCTGTCATATTCAAAGAAATCTCATACAGGACTCTGCTGCTTTCTCCCAGCTTTAAGCTCCATGTTGCCAGGTAGAGTGGGGACGAAAAGTCAACTCTAACCGAGCCGTATGGTGCAGCCAACTAAAATTGCTCGAGCAAAATCAATCAATTTCATATCAGTCCGACATTGACAAAGACGAAAACGAAAGGAATTTTATCCACAATTTTTATACATTTTAGTTAGTTTTGTAAGCAGACAATACAGTTTCAGTTATCGTTTTTTCTTAGAATTATAGTTTTTATTTATTTCAGTTAACGGAAATGTTTTTTCAAGTCTAGTTTTCGTCATTTTGTTAGTTTTTGTTAACAATAATACCCTTGTTTGCTTTATATGTTGAAATATGAGCTCATTATAGACTACTGGTGGTTAAATTACAGCAATGCATCATATTCCATGTTTTAACATTACTGTACTGGTAGAACCACGAATCTCTAAGAAGTCAACTTTTTTATGAGATCAGAAATCAGCTGATGACACATCTTATGGTGGTGCGTCCATAATCTGTAAACCAAAGTACGGCACAACAATAATAGTACTTACCTCTCCCCACCCCCAACAAACTGAAGGAGGTTTTTGCTTCCTAACAGTGTATTTGTGTGTTTATGTCTTGATGCACAGACATCTGCCGGCGATTGGTGAGAGCCTAGCGACTCTGGTGGGGGCCATGCCGGTGGCATTCCTGGAACCCCACCTGAACGCCCACAACCCCCTCTCTGTCTTCAACACCAAGACCCCCAGAGAGAGGGCCAGTGAGTTTCAGTTTAAGTTTGTATGCCAGGATTGAAATATTACTGCAAAGGTTTAGCTTAGTTTTAATATTGCAATGTTCAACCCCTTTTTAGTTCATTATTGTATTTATATAAACTGATATTGTTGAGGGATATATTAATATAAATTACAAGCAAATTCTATATCCTCTTTTTTTTCTTTTTTTAATGGAATGTCCTATGCAGTTGATAGTTTTTTTTTTGTTTGTTTTTTTTTTTTTTTAACTCTTATCTCTTGCTGGGTCTCAGGAGGATATAATTTAAAGTTTTAGCCAATTGTATTTAAATGGGTTTATATTTAGTGCATAAGTAGTGGATTATGATGTAGAATTATATGTATATGGTAATTATTATTATATTGATTGATGTAGACATATTAACATGTTGTATTAATAATATAGATTTAAATAGTTTGTGTGTGGTATTGTAATAAAGGGGTGATATTAACTAAGTGTTTACTTCTTCCCACTCCTTTTCAGATGTGTAAATAACACTAAGATTTAATTAAACATTTCTTTTGTAAAATAGTATACATTTCTTTTCTGATTGTCTTATGTTAATTTGCTTCAGGCATTTGCTTTTATTGATGGCTATATTGTGCTTTTTATCCTAAATAAAACATTCATTCCTTCATTTTTCAGTCCTCAGTATGCCTGACACAGTGGAGGAGATGTGTCCAGAGATGCCACGTTTGGACCGACTGCTCAAAGATGTCCACGATGTCTCAGAATCTGGTGCACGCTACAGCGACATGCCACAGGTCTGAAAAACTGATGAAAATGCGTAAAACCAGGTTCTTTAGTCTCATAACGAGTCCATTTAATACTCCTTCCGCCTCCTGCAGGTCATTGAGGTGATCCTCCCCATGCTGTGTAACTACCTGTCATACTGGTGGGAGAAAGGTCCGGAGAACTCGCCTCCGGATGCCCAGTGCTGCACGATGGTGACCTCAGAACACCTCAGCATCATCCTGGGAAACATCCTCAGGATCCTGAACAACAACTTGGGCATTGATGACGCACCGTGGATGAAGAGGATTGCAGGTTAGCATAAGTTTTACTATTATACACAATATCCTAGTCTTTTGAGTCCTTTGATCCTAGTCAGAAAGAGAGAGCATATTACACCAGTGCTCAGGTCTCTGCACTGGCTCCCTGTGAGCTTCAGGATCGATTTTAAAGTGCTTTTATTGGTTTTTAAAACTCTTAATGGTCTTAGCCCTATTTATTTATCTGATTTGCTTTTAAAATATGAGCCCTCTCGGACCCTCAGGTCCTCAGGTAGTAATGTTTTAACTGTTCCTAGAGTCCACTCAAAACTCATGGCGAGGCCTCATTCAGCTTTTATGGCCCCAAACTATGGAACAGTCTACCTGAGGGCCTGAGGTCCGCTGCCAGTGTTCATATTTTTAAAAGTAAACTCAAAACTTATCTTTGTAGTTTAGCTTTTAATTAAACTCTTACTGTAAACATTGCTTCACTTTGTTGCTTTTATTTTTAGTTGCAGCTGCGGGACAGTGGGGGGTTTGATGTGAAGCACTTTGTGCTACATGTACCATGTATGAAAAGTGCTATACAAATAAAGTTTGATTGAGTTTGATTGATTGATTTTGTATGAGTAAATTGAAGAAACCTTCACTACAGCTTCATTCCATTCTTTTACAGGATCGAAATTTTCAGGTAAACACTGAAAACAGAAGAATTTTAAGTATTTGCATCTTAAATATCTAGAATTTACCCTATTGTTCAGTAGTCAATATTTATAACTGACAATATCTATTCTTTTGTCATGGTAGCGCTTGAGCACAATAATATGGTTTTTAACTCCAGGATGTCAAACGCATTTTAGTTCAGGAGCCACATGCAGCCCAATATGATCTGAAGTAGGCCGGGCCAGTAAAATAATAACATAATAACCTATAAATAATGTCAACTACAAACTTTTCTGTATGTTTTAGAGTGAAAAAAGTAAAATTACATTATTGAAATGTTTACATTTTCAAACTATCCTTTAAAAAATGTGAAAAACATGAAGAACCAAAAATTTCTTTAAGAAAAATTAGTGCAATTTTAAGAATTTTTTTGCCTCAGTTTATCATTTATACATGTACATTACGACTTACAGATCACAGTGGATCTACAAATCCACCAAACATTTATAAACAGGCATAAAATTGTAAAAATTGCACTTGCTTCTGTTAAAACATTTCAGGTTGTTCATATTTGTTCAGGTTATTCACATTTTTTGTGAAAAGAGAGTTTGTAAATGGAAAAATTTTCATGTAATTTTTCTTTTTTGGTACACTAGAATAAAGAGAAAAATGTGTAGATGTTTTGATGGTATTTTACTGGTCCAACCCACTTGAGATTGAACTGATCTGTATGTGACCCCTGAACGAAAATGACTTTGACACCCTTGACTGTTAATATCTTCAGTGTAATTTTTACATTTCATAAATTTATTCCAGTGGTCGGATTGGACTCCTTGGATACCCCTGCACTAACTTCTGTAAATCAAGTATCATTCTCAAGTTGCCCCTCTTAATGGGAGATCAGGAAATGCCAAATCTGAAAATGTGAAGATCTGAAATCTGGAAAAAATGCCCCCCACCAAGGAAATTAGATCAGGATGTGTTACTTTTTACCCCGCCCCCAAAGGGGAGGCAAGGGGTATTGTTTTTGGTTCAGTTTGTTTGTTTCTTTGTTTGTTAACACTCTGGCAGCAAAACTATTGGTTGAATTCATACCAAATTTGGTTTATACATTGCTAGTGACCCAGAATAGATGTCATTACATGTTGGGAACAGTAAGTCAAAGTTAAATTTTTTTCTAAATTTTTTAAATCTTTTTTTCCCCCCATTTACTTATAATGGGTAAATTTCACTTGTCTGTAGCAGCAAAACTATTGGTTGAATTCATACCAAATTGGATTTATAGATTGCCAGTGACCCAGAATAGATGTCATTACGTTTTGGGAAAAGTAGGTCAAAGTTTAAATTTTTTTGAATTTTTAAAATCTTTTTTTTTTCTCCCATTTACTTATAATGGGCGAAATTTCTTATGTCTATAAAAATATCAATTTTGTTTCAATTTACTTCAAACTTGGCACATATATAGAGGCAATTGATATGATGACATCGACACATGCATGGACATGATGACATCATCTGGATCAATGCCAAAATAAGCTACAATATGTGCAAGGGGCAGGGTTTGTTGTGCCTGGCAACACTTGTTCGTTCCAGTGTTAGCATGCTGATATAGAAGAGTACACTAATGTCTGACAGCTGTACGGGCATATGGCACTGCCACCGATGATTTAGGCATCTGTCCTGACACGGTGGTCTTAGTGTCATGTATTCCTGAAACTTCAGCCTCAGTCTATACTAAATATTCTTTGTTGTGTGTGTCCAGTCTACTCTCAGCCAATCATCTGCAAAGCCGGGGCAGATCTGCTGAAAGGCCACTTCCTGCCCACACTGGACAAACTGAGGAAGAAGACAGTGAAGGTGATTATCTATAAATACACAGATCATCACTGTTTCACTTCAAGTAAACACCTGCCATTAGACGGAGGAGCTAGTCTATTAGCGTTGTGCTCATACACATCTCCTCCTGACTGTCATTTCCCAAACACACAAGCTGAGCATATCTCCAAGGGCTTCAAGGAGGTCATGTGGGAGGACTTCACACTAATGAACTGATTAATGAATGAAGGCGATAAGGTGCTGATGTGCTGAAAATGAAAAATCAGTTAGTTCAGACAAGCATCAGAGGAGCATTGAGGATATTCTCTGTTGTAACTAATGTCTTACGTTAGTTTCCCCAGTGGGTTTCATCTTTTCATGTTTTTAATCTGTTGTTAATGTATTTAGGTGTAATTATTTCATTTTATCTGTTTGACTGGGAAGCTGCTATGAAAGATCCCATAGACATTAACTTGTTTTCTTGCTAAATGTAGGTTGTGGCTGAGGAGGAGCAGCTGAAGGCTGACAGTAAAGGAGACAACCAAGAGGCCGAGCTGCTCATCCTGGATGAGTTCGCTGTGCTCTGCAGGGACCTTTACGCTTTCTACCCCATGCTCATCCGTTACGTGGACAACAACAGGTAAAATATGAGTGAGGATGAGGTTTTACGGAAAGATCCCCCCTCCGCTGAAAAACTTCATTGGGTTGTAATCTTACAGTATACAGATGATCTATTAACTCACATTATATCTCCAATTCAGTCGTGTACTCACTTAGGAGCGTTTGCAACATCAGTTATTTCAGTATTTTGGGGTCAATGGTGACATTTTGTGCAAGTTTTTTGATTGTGTTATGGACTGAAGCTCACATGCTGAAAATGAATTTCAATATCAAAGATTCAAAGTGTTTTATTTTCATGTGTACAGTAAAGAAACAGGTTTCCCTATACAATGAAAATCTTATTTTGCCATCCACACTGAATGCTAAGAGAATTTAAGCAGAGTAAATTCAAAGACATTGTATCAAAACAGAGAAAAAGTGAATTTTCAGCAAAATATATCATTAAGTGAACATAAAATCAGGTATCTACAACCACTGTCATTTTTCATACTACATGAGTGTTACTGGTGAATTAATGTTGTGGAAGATGATAATGTTTTCACATTCACTACAGAGTTTCTGAATGTCCAAATAAGACAGATGTCATACTTCTGAAAAGCTGTGAAAGTGCATTTTATTTTCATTATTCCAATGTATTGATAAGATTAGTGGTTCAGAAGTTAATGAATATTTTAGATCTGTAGATGCTTCTGGTCGCCTGTGGTTGTTTGAGTCTCTGAGGGTTCATTTTAATTTGCATTTGTGTGTTTCCTCTGCAGATCCAGATGGCTGAAGGAACCTGATGCAGACTCCACTGAACTATTCAGGATGGTGGCTGAGATCTTCATCCTCTGGTGCAAGTCCCATGTAAGATTCATTATTTTTCATTTAGGATTTCATATTAATGGATTTTATATATATCACTGTATTATGCCAGTTATTACATTTGCATATTGCTCTTTCTTTAATGTTTACAGAACTTTAAGCGTGAGGAGCAAAACTTTGTCGTACAGAACGAGATCAACAATTTGGGCTTTTTAACCGGAGAAGGCAAGACGAAGATGTCGAAGGTAAAGATCAAAATGATTGCTAATAACACCAATACTGAAACTAATACATTAAACTGAGTATTTTCAGCAATGAAACATAAATAATGAGATACTCCACTGGTGGATTCATACATAATATAACATTCAATATGTGAAAACTTAGACAAAAGGAAAGAAAAAAAATCACACTTTTTGGAGTCTGATCACAAGAAATAAACCAACAAATGCAAAGAAGGTTAAAATACTGGCAATAAAGCACATACAATATGCTTGCAGAAGCCATATAACGTCTCAAAATATTTAGAAGGTTTCACAAGGTAAGAATTTTCACAATGAGTGGTTGTTTGCATTTAGCCTTTTTTCTCCTTAACAATTCAACAGCTTTGATCAGTATGAAGGAATTGTTACTGTCAGTGATGTTTTTTAAAGGTGAGTGTCAGTGACTGTCCTGTTGAACTGAGTGTGAGCCGAGCACACACCAGTCCTCTGCAGGTTTAATTTAGACTTATCTCACTTCACTCCTTCCATCTCCTTCACCTTGTCAGCACTTTAGAAAAGCAAACTGAATACACGGCTCCTCTTGCTACTGTATTTCACAGACTTCTCTAATAAAAGAAAAGCCCTTTATAAGCATATTCCTATGTTTTAACAGATCATCTGACATTTGCTGAACAAGCTGAATAAGGTGTTCTGCAAATCAACTTCTGCACTGATGGTTTACGACATGTAACATTTCATGGGAGTGTTGAAGTGGGATCATATATTCAGAGGATGACAATGTTTGATCCAGCTTGCAGTCACCGCGAGAGTTTACTGTTTATTTATTTTGGCAGAGGTTCCAGAAGGGGTGGACATGATTACTCACACTGGAAAACATTATTGTGTGCAGAAGGATGACGGTAAAGGTGATTTACTGTATGTTCAATCACCTTGAGTCCCTCGTGTGTATTTTACATCTTTATCTCTTTGAGCTCTGACCACTCTGTCACTATAGCTTGGATCAAATGTGAGCGTTGAACACGGTCAAGCCCTAATTACAGTCGCATTTCCTATTGTAAAGTAAAGTCTATTCATCCATTTTCTACCAGTTGTCTGGGTCTGGGTCGCAGCCTGAGCAGAGAAGGCCAGATTTCTCTGTGACCACTTCCATGACCCACGGGATGAATTTGCAAAGTGAAAAAATTGCACTGAGGATATTAAAAGTCAAGGTGTGATCTCAAGTAAAATAATATCATAATGACAACTCCAAATGTTAAATGTTCTTCTTTGTTTAATGTGAAAAAAGTAAAGTTACACTGTGAGAATGTTTACATTTACAAACTATCCTGTCACAATATAATGTGAATAACCTGAAATGTCTTAAGAAAAAGAAGTGCAGTATTAACAAGTGGTGCCAGGCACAACTAACCCCACTCCTCACTCATGTTGTAGCTTATTTTGGCATCGATCCAGCTGATGTCATTATGTCTGTGAGATGATATCAGAATACCGCTTGCCTCTATATATGTGACAAGTTTGAAGTAAATTGTAACAAAATTGATGTTTTTATAGACATGTGAAATTTCACCCATTTTAAGTAAATGGGAGAAGAAAAAAGATTTTAAAAATTCATAAAAAAATTGAACTTTAACCTACTTTTCCCAAAATGTAACCACATGTATTCTGTGTCGCTGGCAATCTGCAAACCCAGTTTGGTATGAATACAACCAATAGTTTTGCTGCTACAGACATGTGAAATGTCACCCATTATAAGTAAATGGGGAGTTTTTTTTTTTTTTTTTTTAATTCATTAGAAATGTGAACTTAAACCTACTGCTCCCAAAATGTAATGACATCTATTCAGGGTCACTGGCAATGTATAAACCCAATTTGGAATGAATTCGACCATTAGTTTTGCTGCTAGAGTGTTAACAAACAAACAAACAAACCGAACCAAAGACAATACCCCTTGCCTCCCCTTCAGGGGTAATAATATTCTGCCTGTTACTAAAAGTTTTATGCATTTTCACTGTGATCTGTAAGTTGTGTTAATAATAAGCTGAGACATAATATTGTTGAAATTGCACTTATTTTTCTTTCAGAAATTTTAGCTTGTGAATGGTTGCTCAGGTTCTTCACCTTTTCATGATGTAATTTTTACTTCTTCACGCTACAACAGAGAAAATTTTGAATCATAATTTATAGGTTATGTTGCTTTTTTTATTGATCCAGTCCACTTGAGATCACATCGGGTTGTATACGACGGCTCCTGGTCTAGTGTGTTCTGGTGTCCTCCCAGTCACAGATGCTGACTTGTATCTGCAGTCTCATTCTTTGGATCACTACCCACAGCTCATGACCGTAGGTGAGGGTAGGAATGTAGGTCGATAGGTAAATTTAGAGCTTCGCCATATGGCTTGGTGCCCTCCAAAATTAAGCAAAGTAGAAAGTTAAAGGCAACACAACATCATTTACTAGTGATGCCAGAGACAACACAAGATACCATTAAATGTTACCTGTGTGGGAACATTTTTTACGTGTGTCTTTCAGTTTTTTGCCAATTTGAATTTAATTTTAGTTGGTTTATTAAATGTCTCATATTGTGGAATGTCATTTTATAAACTACCAAGTGTGATCATGGGGGAGAATCAAGTTGAAGCAGATTTTACCCGCAATTCTATTTCATTTTAGTTCTTTCTACATAGGTCATTGTTTTGTGTCAAGTTTTGGAAAACTGTTGCTATTATTTTAATGTCATTTAAAAGTATTATGCTTTATTTTTTCCATAAAGAAAACCTTGGAATAAAGCTCCCACTCTAAAAGCTAAACTCTCACATTGGTCATCTCTATTTGTTCACATCTGTCATCTACTATTATCAGCACCATTGTTTCACATAATGGATAAAACTAAATAAAATCACTGACGATCTCCCCTGTCATTTTTTTTCCTGTCACTGATGTACTGATATGGTTTCATCCTGCTGATCTTTGTAGTCAGGAGGTGACCAGGAGAGGAAACACAAGCGGCGCCGTGGTGAATACTACTCCATCCAGACGTCTCTGATTGTCGCTGCTTTGAAGAAGATGCTGCCTATTGGCCTCAACATGTGCACACCAGGAGACCAGGAGCTCATCTCCTTGGCCAAGATCCGCTACAGTTTGGTGAGCAGGAGAATATGTTGGGGTTTTTTTTTTGTTTGTTTGTTGGTTTTTTTTGTTTTTTTGTTGTTTTTTTTTATTTGCAATTGAATTACATTCTGATGTAGCATCTGTATTACAAAAGCCAAGTGGCCTCTGTTTGTGTGTGTGTGTGTGTCTCGGGTTTCCCACAAAATCCGGAAAGAGCTGACTGC
The DNA here is from genome assembly GCF_902148855.1 of Sphaeramia orbicularis. Taxonomy (NCBI): domain Eukaryota; kingdom Metazoa; phylum Chordata; class Actinopteri; order Kurtiformes; family Apogonidae; genus Sphaeramia; species Sphaeramia orbicularis. The sequence goes on from NC_043979.1 coordinate 28,905,360, forward strand.
TGCAGTTTGGCATACTTATGTATTTGTGGTCAAGGAACAGACTAGGAAAAACGGCAAGTTGATCGGATCCATATTTTGGGAGATATTAGTCATTTTGGAATACAATAGCCTTACTCCCAGAATGCTTTGGTGGTGACTGCTGGACAAACGCGGTACAGTATGCACAACAGATACACAACAGCATAAAAACTACCAGACCTAGAACCCGTGGATCCCCACAGGTCAATGCACTAATTTTACATATCGTCGCTGTCCGGTGGAAACCTCTTATGTCCAAAACAGTTATTTTTCAGGAAACTGGAAAAACAATTTATAATCTAAAGAAATGAATGGAGTTAAGAGATGTAGTCACAAACAATTTTCAACACTTTTCATTGGTTAAATACGTCTAAAACTGTCAGGCCAACAGAAGACTGACCAGTAGAATCATTTAATGACAAAAAGAAAGACCAAAAATGGACAGCGACAATATTTTTCATAGTATTGTATAGATAAGGCTTGAAATTTGCATATGTGGATGTAATGTGTTTCTGCTGCTTTATTTATCTGTGGTATAAATATCCTTTATTTTCATAGAAAGACACAGATGATGAAGTGAAGGAGCACTTGCGTCATAATCTCCATCTCCAGGACAAGGTGAGCTCTGTTTCTGAATTATCACAGAATCTTTACATATTTATTCAAGTACAAATATGTAATAGAAGTAGATGTACAGTATGACTTCAGTTAAGTATAACTGTGTGTGTGTGTGTGTGTGTGTGTGTGTGTGTGTGTTTTTGTGGCTGTTGTGTTATAGTCTGATGACCCCGCAGTCCAGTGGCAGTTGAATCTGTACAAGGACGTGGTGGTGAAGAGTGAAGAACCTGCAGACCCAGAACACAATGTGGACCGGGTTCAGAGCATCTCTGCTGCCGTTTTCCACCTGGAGCAGGTAACAGAATTTTTACAATTACATCCCGTGACCCATCAATGCATTGTTGTCCTCTGTAAGGAATGAGAGTTTCACAGCTTTATTTAAAAAACTGCAAAGGACATTCCATTAAATTAAATAAAAAATGTATCTAAAAAAAACTGTTGCAACATGCTGTTTCCAATTAAGGCAATTATTTAGTGTAAAAAAACAAACAAAAAAAAAGCCAGATAAAAGGGTTTTAGAAGGATATGATACCTCACTTGACATAAAAATAAACAGTCATCTTTAAATTTAGGGTATTGTGATAAAATAACTAGTTTGGTAGTTAAAGTTATAACCTTTATTTAGTGGCGAATTTGCAATATATCCAAGAAAACACAGGAATTAGTGATGATCAAAACAATTACCTAAAACCTAAAAAATGGTGATGAATACAAAAACAACAAAAGGCTAGTCTGTGAAACAATAAAACCAGTTAATATTATAATACTTGTGAGTAAGATATGGGGAAAATTAAAATCTGAAATGCTAATGAGATACAAATAATGCAGTCTTAAGCTTTTTCTTCTACTGTTCCATGTTTTAGGTGCACAATGAGTGTTTGTATCATTATAATTTAATGTATGTAGTATATAAAAGTATTCTGGAAGATCAGTAGAAACAGGGGACACTTCCTTCATAATGAAATGTTTGAAGCATACTCAGTTTTTAGATAGTTACCTGGAGTCCTAATGTCGTGTTTATAATCCAGTAATAGCTTGTGCATGATCAGTCGGGGTCAATAATAATAATAATAATAAAAATAAATAATACAGTAAACTACTACACATCAATGATTCATAGATTAACTTATGGGTTCAGGTTCGGCTGGTCTTCCAATTAATTTACAACTACAAAAGAAACATTCAACAACATTTTTGTTCTCATATCTGTACTATTTCTTTTCTTTTTTCAGTACACTTGTCTGAAAACTTCAGAAAATTGTGTAAATGATTCACATGATCATGATCAATGTCCTCCAGCAGTTACATAAAATGGCAACGTCAACAATTTACAGACTTAGTTCACCTAAATTACTCATATTGGGCATTTAATTACAAATTCATTAGCATGTGTGCAATAGGGCCTGTTAAACATGAGAATACAGGTCATTTTAAGCCCTTTGTGTCAATAATCTGCGTTAATAAACTCTGAATCATTCATTTCATGGGCCTGCTGACCCACAGCCCCACAAATCTAATATTAAGTCTGGTACTGCGCTTACACATGTTGCACAAGGGTTAATAAATAGCCTATAGGTGCATTGGTCATGGACACTGTTATCGCTCACATTGAGACCATCCATGACAGAGCAAAAACAAAGCATTCATCACTGTCATTCAACAAAGCTGGAATATGGAGTTGGCTCGCAATCAATATGTGGACAGACAGCTTCAATATGTGTGTAAATACAGGCTGAAGCTGGTGGTTTGGGAGGGTGATTTATGCTTTTGCAGATTGGGCGGTGCAGCTCAGCTCTGATAACAGGTCCGGTTGGATTGGGTTTTAAACATCCCTGACCTGCGCACCACTACTGCCTCCATTCACCTTATAGCTGTTATTTTGTTTTAATATGGACCCTGATTAGACCTTCACCAAGACCGCTTTGTATCAACTGGAAAATATTAACAGAGTGAAGAGTTTTGTGTTCCAAGGAAGCCAAGAGAACCTCATCCAGGCCTTCATTACCAGCAGCTGATTACTGTAATGGTCTTTTAACTGGACTCCCTCCCCCCCCAAAAAGTATTGAATGGCTGCTTCCAGAGATTTAACCAGGCAACAGATCACATTACACCAGTTCTGAAATCACAGACTTTCACTTAGTTACAGAACAGACTGTAAAGTGCAACTATTTTTTCAATTCAGATTTGATGATTTTTGTGTATTTTCAGGCCCAATATGTTAATAAAGTAGGTTAAAGTGGAAAAATACTTATCAGATTAATAGGTGAAGCTGTGCTGGAAAAAACATACCAAACAGGGGGGGTGGTCAACACTCTTTATGTGGTATATAAAGGCAAAATCAGAAGTATTTGACAGCCAAAATAGGCTCAGACTCCAAAGGCTGTATTGGACAAGTTTGTGCACACGAACAAGGAATTTGACTCCAGTTCAACCTTAGCTGTCATGTGTTTTAGAATAAGTATATGTATAAAAAATATACAGAATAAGGAATAAGAATTTTTACAAAACTGTACAAAGAGGCAAATAGTACAAGCAAAAAAACAATAGTACAGTATGAAAAGACCATAGTGCAAATGTACATGAGGAATATAAACAGAATAGGACTCATTAGATCTATGGACTCGGGTCAGATAATTGAGCCCAGAGTCCAGACTAAACATCAGAATCAGCATTTTGTCCTTACAAACAACTGGAACAAGCAAACAGATTTACTCCAATTGTAGATGTTTTATATCAGTGAATGAGCTCTATAGCTTACACTCTTTTCTTATCACACTGTCTTTAATGATTCTTCCTGCTATGCAAGGCTCGGAGATTGTTTCGTTCTTTTCTAATCCTGTATTATTTTCTCATGACATTTTTTAAGATATTCTGACCTTTATTGTTTAAACACTTTTATTTTCCTCTGGATGTTCCTTTTTATTTATGCAAATCACGTTGAATTGCTTCAGTGAATGTAATTGAAGTGGATGTAAATTCGCCTCACTTTTATTTATTTATTTTCATCCTTCAGGTTGAGCAGCCTCTGAGGAATAAGAAGTGTGTTTGGCACAAGCTGCTGTCCAAACAGCGTAAGCGTGCAGTTGTGGCTTGTTTCCGCATGGCTCCACTCTATAACCTACCCAGGTGAGTCTTGTGTGTTTTTATGTCCGACACACTTCGGAAACTGATGCACAAATGTCAATCATAAAGTATTGACATTCTCTGTTTACACAGCTCAATTAAGACATTTCTTTGCCTAACAGTGCATAACAAATGGTCATCATGTAGTAGTGGGGGTGGGATGTTTTCTTCTTGACTGTGTGCCCATGTAAACCCCTCATCTCCTCCCTAATGACATTCTCTCCTCTGTGTTGTTTTCTTGCATAACACTACCTCATCCTTCCTCAGATACAAAATTAATAATTACTTCCTGAATGGCTATCGGGAGGTTTGGCTGGAAAGGGCATTCAAAGCCTCCAGCTTTGACCGCCTGTTCTCCCTGCTGACGGTAATGTGAAACTACGAGGCGAATGCTTCATCTGTCCAACCCCCCCCTTCATCCACCAGGCTGTGGACCGATCTCTGCCTAGCAACCAAATGTTTCTGCACTGTTGATTCTGATTGGTCAGCTAGACTCAGCCGAGAATTGACTAAAACATTACAGTAAAGTTATGTGGAAAAGTGGAGAAACACAGCAGGTCCACTCTGTTTCATTACAGGTATACTTTGAAGAAAGAAAAGAAAAGACAGACAAAGGACATATGTCTGTTGTGTACCATCTTTATTTTAATTTTAGCAGGTTTACATTAAAATAATACAAATTAATGTGCTATGTACAGGACATTTTTACAGATTTTGACTGTGTCGCATCAACAAAAATTTGATTAAACAGAGTAAACACAAGCAAATCCACATTTCAGTTAAACAGAACTCAACACAATTAAAAACTAATGTTTAGTAAATTCAAGTAAACCAAATAAAGTAGTTTAATGTAATGGAGATGCTGGCTTCCACAAATCAAAATGAACTGATAAATAATTGGGATCAAATGAGTAAAAAAAAAAAAAAATGCCGAAGCTCAATTTTCTCCTCCGATAAAACCATTTTGTTAGAATTGATTAAGGTGAAAAATCTACTTTTAATTTCCTTTAGGGGACTTGATTATTTTTGTCCATTTTATCTCAGCAAGGCTAATATTTTATATTGACCTCTTAATTCTACATTTATAGCTAAAAACTCAATCGCAGTTTAAAGTTGCAATCATTCACCATTTCATTTTCTCCATTTTGAGTTATTTGTAAACACACAATAGGTTGTTTCCACTGCTGACAAGAAAATCCACTACTATTGCTTAGATTTTGCTAAATCCTGGACCGTTTGTCATCTATTCTATTGTATCTGCCTGATAAAAAAATTTCAGGTATTGTTACTGGTTTTTCCCAGAAAACCATACAAAACCTTAATAATTTATCCTCACGTAGCAACTTAAGCTAATTTAGTGTCTAATAAAACTGAATGTAGTGCATCTATTAGCAGAGCACAGTGGGGTTTTCCTTCAGTTTTGACATCAAACATAAATATCCCAAAGCAAATAGCATGTTACTAGCTGTTTCATGGAGAATTTAAAGTTAGCTGTGTTAAACTGTGATTTAAAATATCTTTGTTGATGCAACCCAGACAAAAAGAGTGAGTAGCTGATTTTTTTTGACAAACCTTTGTTCAACATATGTTTCAGTGAAATCTGAAGATCACAGATACACCACTATTTCTGCTTACCCTCACAGTGTGCATGCTCTAATGATTCTACAACCCAACAAAAGAAACTGTAGTTATTTTAGAGACTGAACATGACCAGTCAGAAGAGCCAGTGGGTCCCACATTGACCAATCATCTCCCTGCCTGAAATGCACTTCCTGTAACCCGTTCCTCCCCCTACATCTCTCCTTCCTGTCTCCTCCAAAAACTCACCAGAACCCACCCTAATGCCACTTTACCTCCCTCCCCACTCCCTCCATTCCTCCCCACCTCCCCTCACCTCCCCCCTCCCCAGGCATCGCGCTATCAACTTCTTCATCCCGGCCTATCAGAGACTTTGGATAGAGGCAGAGGAGTACTCCTTTGAGGAGAAGCTAGTTCAGGATCTGGCAGTAAGTACTGGGCTTGCCTTGCACTCGCCCCATGTGCCCTGCGTTGGCACCTCTCTGCCAGTCCTGTCCGCCGAACGCTTCTTTAGCTCCGCGCCCGTCGAGCCTTGGGAGCGCTCTCGGGTGGGGACCTCGCCCAAAGTGCCCAGGGGCCCTCGCTCTAGGCGTGCAAAACCCTTCAAACAGAGATCCGTCAGGGGTCAGAGGCTGCATGACCAACTCAGGAGACACAGGGCCAGCTCCGGCGCTCTCAGCTCTAGAAAAGCAGGCTATGGCTTTCAGACAGCAGTGGTAAGGAGGGCCTTTCAATAGGAGACTGTCACTAGCTGTTTGGCTGTCAGATCTGGATCCAACTCATCAGTTGTCTTTTCGCTGTACTCTGTAAGTCTGTAGTGTGAGTGTGAAGGTGACGTTCTAGTTCATTCTGTGGCCGTGGCGTCAGTGGCATGCTCGCGTAGTCGTGTGAAGATCACCTTTCATATTAGATCTTTGTACACAGATGTGCAGCAGATGCATCAAAACTTTAAAATGTTTGGTACAAATGGTAGCTCAGATTAGGGCTTTGCGATATGATCAAGGCCCCAAAGCCTGATAATACAATTACAATCTGTTTTGAAGTATTTGCTTTACTTTTATGCATTTTATTGTTTTCCCTCTTTTATTTAAAAACTTTTATGTATTTTCATGTAAGCATGTGACAAATAATCAATCAAATATTATTTATATAGCGCCAAATCATAATAAAAATAATCTCATGACACTTTACATGTAGAGCTGGTCAAAACTAGACTCTCAAGCCGATTTACAGAACCCAGCAGAATGATGCAATGTTAATATATACATTTAAAACACCTAAATAGTAAATGTAATTACATTTTTAATTGTTGATGCAGAAAACAGAAAAAAACAAAAAGTGATTTTGTCTCTGGATCAAAAATTGGTCGAGTTCAAAATGTGCGAAAACTTTGGTGAATAAATGTCTGAAGGCTAAATATTTACATCAAAGTCGCAAAGTTTGACAACTACAGACACAGTGAGGACCTTCGTGGTATGTTCAGGTGCATCTCAAAAACACATGGTGCATTTGTGAACTCTAATTATATATATATATATATATATATATATATATATTTGAATGTCCTCATAAAAAGATTATTTTTGTCTTGCATTTTCTTTTGTTTAAATACGTTGGTCTGCATTTTATTACTTCTGCATTCTTTTGCTCGATAATTAGATGCTAAAATCATAAAAATAACCAATTTCTTTCCACATTAGCAGATTTTAAGAATTATATACAATCATTTCAAATTGTTTTGAGCAAAATCCACATTTGTTTCTACAACAGGTCCCCAAGTACACATATATTTTAGATGTCAAAAATAAACTTAGCCAGTGTTTTAACTAGAAGTAAAAAGGTTAATTTTCGACAAAGCGTTTTCCATATTGTTCGACATTGACTTTGTGGTTGAGTCCATTGTTGTGACTAGAGTGCTACATGATTTGTATTGTACATTTTTCTAATGTGTCAGATTTTTCACATCCAAACTACCATGCAAAACTTGTACTATGTGGACAAACACAAAACATTGTCCAAATACTGCTGTAAATGTGTGATTTTTGACTCGACATAACACACAATACAGCATAATATAAAATGGTAAACCTTTTTTCTGCAGTCAGACATTACACACGTTCACATCGCACAGCCCTAGATCTGATTATTTTGACTGTTGCTGTGGGGAAGACGTTAGCCACTGGATTTATTTTGTCAAACTCAAGGCTGTTGGAGTAGTTTGGGCTCTTGGATAGATTTGTCGTTGTGATAGTCCCTCTTTGTCAGGATCATTTCCATGTACAGAGTCATAATCACCGAATGGCTTACTGCTTGCATCTGTTTGCTGTAACATGCATGTATTTGAAAACCGGTTCCAACACATTATATTCATCATCTACTCTTAATGTTCATGTCCTCTCGATGGTTCATGGGACATGACAGTCACATCTGCATGCACCTGACAGTTGGATTTAACGTCTCATTTCAGTGTTTCTGACCAAGTGTGCAAATGGACACGGTCGCATTTGTGAAAATTCATATAATGTTGATAAATCGAAGCTGTGGCGGGTGGATTTCTAGTGAGATGCAGCGCTAATGGTTCCCATGTGGATTTGTACAGAAAACGCCTATGAAGATTGTGGAGGAGGAGGAAGAGGAGGTGGCTGACATCCAGCCAGACCCTCTGCAACAGCTCATCCTCCACTTCAGCCACAACGCTCTGACAGAGAGAAGGTGAAAGTTCAGCCACTGATTAGTACAGTAGAATGTATACGCTTTCATTTGTTTTTATTTTCTATCATCATTACTCTCCTTTACAACCTGAATATCACACTTGTTGAACATATATTCATGTAGGATATATTAACAGGCCGATAAAAAAATGATAGTACTAATTGTATAATAGTGCATGTAAGAATAAAGATGCATAAATTATATTAAATGTATGCTTTTTGTTTTTCTTGCTTATTGTCCTTAACATATATTTTTTCTTTTGCAGTCACTTGGAAGAAGATCCTTTGTATATTGCATATGCAGACATGATGGCAAAGGTAGTGGACTTCTAATGTGACTTCACTGATGCAATATTATAGCAAAATATTCCTTTCCAGTTAAATAATGCTTAATTTTGTTTCTTCAGAGCTGTGCAGAAGATGAGGAAGAAGAAGAGGAGGAAGGAAAAGAGAAGACATTTGAGGTACTGTACATAAAATGTTGGGGGGAAAAAGTGAAACCATTGGATTTACTGGAGTCCCAATTTCAGAAAACTTGGGATGTTATGTAAAATGTAAATAAAAACAGAATGTAGTAATTTGCAAATCTTATCCCATTTTATTCACAATAAAATGTAGAAAACTCCTCAAATGTAAAAAAAAAAAAAAAAAAAAAAAGCTTAGAAATAAGGCTACTTTGAGTTTAATGGCAGCAACGCTTCTCCAAAAAATTGGGATGAGAGCAACAAAGAGCTGGAAAAGTAACATTTTACAACAGGTCAGTGATATGACTGGGTATAACAACAGCAATTTAGAGAGTTAAGATTTGTAGAAATTCACCAATCTGTGAAAAACTGCATCTACAGTGTCTGTTTGTGTTATTACCTCCACCAAGTGTAATGACGGAGGTTATGTTTTCATCGGGGTTTGTCTGTCTGTCAGCAAGATAACTCAAAAAGTTATGGACGGATTTTCAGGAAATTTTCAGGAAATTTTGATACTGGCACAAGGAACAAATGATTCAATTATGGTGGTGGGGGGGACTGATCTGCCTTGGCGGAGGTCTCTGAGTGCTTTTCTAGTTGGGACTGTATTTCTGTGCATATGATAAAATAAAATGAGCACTTTATATGCAAAGAGAACAGGCTCATATTCACTTTTAACAAGCACAACATAAGTGTTTTAACTGATAAGAGGGTTTAAAGTGGTGAGAGTTAAGAAACAAGTATTTGGTGATTTACAGACACTGCTCTCATGTGCCTTCACCTGACTTTCCTCTGCTTAATTCCGATTCAAGAATTTTGTTTTTTTTTTTTGTCATTTTTCCCAAGTGCAGACAGTACAGATACATAGAAACATGCAGTGCATCCCTCTGAGTCAGTAACATAAAGTAGCAACAAACTACACTACATACTATATACCCTGTTACATTTACCACATAAAGCATACATTTATTCCACAGTAATCTAAAAATATTGCACAGTGACATGCATATATTTAAACCCCATACTATAGCTGTTGTTTCACATCAATGGACGATGGGCAAAGACTCTGTATGAGAGAGATAACTGTAAAATGGGAAAAGGGAGGGGGAGTGAGGTAAATAAAAATCTACTCTATGACATGTATGAGTCTTTTTTACGTGTTCATGGTGTAAATAAGGAGATCTGAAATCAGAGGGAAATGCATCCTGTCCTTCTGCAGCTCTATCCTCTCTGTCCAAATCTAAAAACTAAATGTAAAGATATTTGAGGTGATGCAGTTTTCATATTCCTGATGAAAAACACAGTTATTTCATAAAGGAATTTCAACAGCGGTCAATAATAAAAGTTGTTAATAAAACAAGATTATCCTTTATTATCATATTATTGCTATTTTTTGTCACTTTAGCCTCTTTAACAAACTTGTTTATATATACATTTTTTACATCTCTATTTTTTCTTTTGTATTGACGCATACTGTCTTGTGCTGCTGTAGACACTTCAATTTCCCCCTTGGGGGATCAATAAAGTTCATCTTATCGTAGTCCCACAACAGGAACATTTTACAGCAGCATAGGGATAGTAATATTAAAAGTAAAGATTTAAAGTAAAGATATAAAAAGTATATTAAAATATCATCACCTTTTTTTACAGTCCTCATTTTATCAGTTTTTTTTTTTTTTTTTTAAATTTTTTTCAAAAACAGAAAAAAACTGAACCGAATATGAGCTTTTTGTTTTGTTTTGTTTTTAGAAAAACCTGAAAATTATGACTTCAGACATTATTTTGAGAAAGTGACGATATACAAACATGTGTTAAGTGGCAGTCAATAAAAACAGTACTAACTAGAAGCACTCGGAGAGCGCAGACCTCTGCCAAGGCTGATCAGTGGCCCCCCCTGTGGGCCCCCCCCACGCCAAGGAGGTTATGTTTTTGCCAGGATTTGTTTGTTTGTTTGTTTGTTTGTCTGTCCGTTAGTGTGCAACATAACTCAAAAAGTTATGGACAGATTTTGATGAAATTTTCAGGGTTTGTTGGAAATGGGCCCCCCCGTGGGCCCCCCCACCCCCGATCACCACCAAAATTTAATCATTTCTTCCTTATCCCATTTCCAACAAACCCTGAAAATTTCATCAAAATCTGTCCATAACTTTTTGAGTTATGTTGCACACTAACGGACAGACAAACAGACAGACAAACAAACAAACAAACAAACCCTGGCAAAAACATAACCTCCTTGGCGGAGGTAATAAATAAAGATAAATGTGCAAAAGCAAAGTATGAACAGTATTTATGACCAATAAACATCATGTATTTAAGCTTTAATGTCCATTTCTTTGGTGGCTGGAAATGAACACACTCCAGAGGTTTTCCAACAGCGTCCATGTCCATATTTATGCGTTACATAACCTAATGATGTCTCTAAATGCCCCGTTTTTTTTAACAGTTTACTACATCCAATGCCTGCCTGTGCTTTGCCCCTCAGGAAAAAGAGATGGAAAAGCAGAAGATCCTGTATCAGCAGGCGAGGCTGCACGCCCGTGGGGCTGCTGAGATGGTGCTGCAGATGATCAGCGCCAGTAAAGGTAAAATAATGATGATGGAACCATTTTGACCTGTCAAGCGCACAGCCAAAGTAGCACTACACCAGTGCACAGGTAAGCACTGAATGCCACGCTCAGCATGTTCGCTACTGTTTCAGACAAGTTCAGTGTAACTTTTAAGCTGACGGATCAAAAATATTTCTATATAAAGGCCTTAAATAACTTGGAGCGGAACTCAGACCCATTTTTCATTTCTGAGGCTCAGTGGGGGCTTTTAGCCTCAAATCACTCCATCATGTCAAATGTTTTCTGTTCTTTTCAGATATATGGATTTATTTTGCACATAAGGACGAGTGAGGGGTTTAAAAAACAGTAGTAAGAAGAATTGACTAATGTTGGCCTTTTTGAAGTATACTGGTCTAAGAACGGCTGTTGACAACTACAGTGTAAAATTATTTATATGTTACCACATGTACATATTCATCATACCATGACACAAACAGAACAACAATCAATATCACAACTTGGCAAAATACATTGAGTTTTTATTTGTTATTAAGTTTGAGGGGTGGTAATACTTTCCACCCATTGAATCTAAAATGAAAGGGGTTTTATGTCATATTTATATTCTAAACTCTAGACAGCGGTGGGAAGTCATGTACCAGAGCACACTTAGGACCAAAACCCCCAATGAATCACTCACTGAATTAAGTATAAAGCTAATTTTTTACACTCATCTGTATAATGGTGTCATCAAGTTTTCATCTTCAAACTAAGGTTATTTTGATAGTCAGTCAAAATAACACTCATCTTATAATCGTCATGTGATGCGTCAGATGATAGTTTACATTATAGCTCTGTTAGCTTAGCCCTGTTTTTACAGCCATAGTAAAACCACATATTGCTTCTGTTTTTCTGTTCAGTTTGTGTTGTCAGTAGCTGCACTGAAGATCTGTTTGGAATTGTCCAATCAAGGGCAGAACTGTCACAGTTTAGCCTGAACCATGGATCAACAAACAGTGAAATTAGCAAAGATAATAACATCACATATTAACTTTATACCTTCATAAGCCTCATAATTAAACTCACCTGTAGAGAACAAACGCTATAATTTTGGCATCAAACTCCATTCTTTTCTTTTAGAGCTGTGTCCAGTGGAGAAAACAACAACAGTGCTTTTACCTTTTATCACTTTGTCACTTTCTTTGACTCTGGAAGTTGTTTCTTAGTGGTTCTCATACCATCTTATTATCTTCTGGTGCTTTGGTCGAAGGTCCTGTGGCGTTGGTTTTCCTCACTGTGGTGGACCGTCAGAGTAACTCATTACTCCCTCTAGTGGTCACTTAAATATTTGAAAGTATAAATACTACATAGTGCCACCCTCAGCCCTACTTTTTCTTATGTTCCACCTGTTCCTTTACAGCATTTATCTGGTTTCATAACGTGTAAATGTCCTCCACCCTCAGGTCGACTGGGCCCCATGGTGACCTGCACCCTAAAACTGGGCATCTCCATCCTAAATGGAGGCAACGTGCAAGTTCAGCAGGTGAGCCCACACTGCTCAGTGATAGAACTTTAATATAACTTTAATTCACTGATTTCACACCATTTTTTTCCTGTCATGTCACAGAAAATGCTTGATTACCTGAAAGAAAAAAGAGACGCAGGCTTTTTCAAGAGTCTCTCAGGACTGATGCAGTCATGCAGGTATGAACTGTGATGATACCTGCTCTAAAAGTATAGAAATCAAGCACTGGAAATTAACATTTGACCTTTTTTTTTTTTTTTTTTTTAGTGTCCTGGACTTGAATGCATTTGAGAGGCAGAACAAAGCAGAAGGACTTGGCATGGTGACAGAGGAAGGTTCAAGTAAGTTAGATACAAGTACCATTATGTGGATTATGTAATAGTCTAAATCCTGCTTCTTCCTTTACACTTCATAAGATCCATGATTCTCCACAGTTTCTTTTCATGTTCTGTTAATGTCAGAAATATTGAGTCTTGATTACCTGACATAAAGAGATCCCTCCTCCTTCATTTTGTAATGCTGAACCATGACAAATGTTTAAAGCTGATACATGTTCATAGACTTGGCCCTTGTGAATGGTCCCAATAGTCTGTTTTGATCAACGTTGCTGGTGGTGTTAGAGGGTAAAAGCAGCTGTGGAATGTTATTTTTACCATTTCTACAGTCTTGTAATTGAACACAGATTTTCGGTATTTGTATTTTACTTGAATATTTCCATTCTCTTCTTGTTTATCCATCTACTCCACAACACCTCAGAGGCAAATTTACTTTTCATTTGACTGAAATTTGTATTTATTTATACTATTTTGGATGAACTGCAAAATTCACAGGCTTGTTTTCTGAGCTAATGAAACATGGACTTTCTTAATGACATACAGTTCAACGATGCAGCAAACATATGATCTTATAGAATACAATGTGTAGCTTTAGATTAAAATACCAACAGAATAATAAATAATTACATTGAGCTCAACTTTAAGCATCTATGACAATAAAATATACCATACACCAGTTTTTCTCAACCTTTTTGAGCCACAGCAAAAATTTTACATCAGAAAAATCACAAGGCACACCACCAAACAAAAATGTCACAAAAAGTATATTCATTGAAATATAATGCAAATCTAATCTCAATTTACTTCTTCAGTGTGAAACCTGGGCCTATTTAGTTAATGCGCAATTATCTTACAACTATGACAATAAAGTTACTTTTTTTTAACAACAAACACATTTTAGTGACAAAGATGAAAATTTTAACAATATCAGTGGCTGTATTGAGCCTGTTTCCATCGCACATCTCAGAACAATTAAAGTATAAACTGTATAAACTGTGCAAAAACAGTAACAGTGCACATTTTTCTTTTCCAGTCAAATCCTTGTCCATTCTCCAAACCTAGACTCTTTAGTCTAGTGTCAGATCACCATGGCAGTAGATTTGTTGTACACCCCTAAAATGAGTCCAGGGTGCTCCAACGCTAACACATTAGTTCCACCTGCTATATGTTCTAACCTGAAGAAAAAAAAAACTCAGGAGTGATCCCATGACCCCCCTGGCAAGCCTTCGTGCCCCCCCTGGGGGGCCCGCCCCACAGTTTGAGAACCGCTGGATTAAACTACCAGTGCATGGTCCAGCATTAAAACACCTTCTCTCTCCAACGTGCAACTCACACACACTTAAATGCATTTAACCCTGAACTACGTTTGTCTTCATCATCTCTGCTGAACATTTCCAACGAGTTCTATGTTTAACAATTCACTGTTACTACTCGTGTCCCTGTTACTGTAAAAACTTTTTACCATGACTGAATTCTTATTTGATATTCATCTTATTAAACAGACACAACCCAGGCCTATGATTTTTCCCCCGTCCGTCTCAAAGTATTTTTTTTAACTGCATGACTTTGGTTTTCCACTCGTAGCCAATATATTCATATCTCTTCGTACTGTAACTCAATGTCCTCTCTTTTTGCTTATGTCTTCGTGTATTGTTTGTCTCCTTCCTCTCATTTTAAAAACCCATCGATGGCAGTCCACACTCAGCGGGGTAAATAGCAAATTTAGATCATCCTGATATGGCTATGCTTCCACCCTGAATGTCCCCTCTCCATATCTGTGGTCATATTCCCTGCTTTATTGGTCCCCAACCCTTCAGATATCAGTAGAGACACACTGTGCATGCAGACTGTTAGACTATACACACAAGTGGATCCTCACTATTCATTGCCTGTCCTTTGTGTGACATTTGTTCCCATTCCCTTCATGTTAACCGTTACTAATGCAAATCCTATTACTGATGCGCAAATCTGCCGTTCTGAGGCTATCAGTGCCACCTTCAAGGACTGAAGGTTTGTGGACTCATCCACAGCCTAAGCAAAGCTTTGTCTTGCTTTGGATTTGGGGCCTATTTCACAAAGCTGGTTTCCATACAGATATTTAACTTTCACATGTGTTTTATCTGTTCATACAAATGTACTTTGCTCATTTTGTATATCTTTGCAGACTGATCTATGTTTACTTCTTAAAGTGATTAATGAAGCTACGTCTGTCCTCTGCTCTTTTCTGAAATGAAATCCTTCATCAGGCCTGAGTCCGGCCTGCATGTGAAAGTTATCAGGCTTCCTCCAGCTTATGGAAATGTCCTGTTGTTTCACTGTTATTAATGTAAGAGCATTTCTTTTTAAAATAAAAAGCACTTTGGATTGAACCTGCAATCTAAAGGCCCTGGACTTCAAAATACTCTGAACATGAAACCTATCCTGCTTGCCTCATATGAATTGCTTCTGAGGGGAGTTTCACATAGGATTTAGACCTCCTCACATTGAATAAATATGTTTTAACTGCTCTGTGGGATGCTGCATCTATATCTGTATCATTAAGAAACATCCCTTTTCTCATAAGGTTCCAAAGTGCTGCAGAATGATGAGTTTACTAAAGATCTGTTCCGGTTTTTGCAACTTCTCTGTGAGGGTCACAATGGAGGTGAGATCACTTTTAATACCTTTTACTTCGAAATATTGTTAATTTGGTTCTCATGTACTGAAATACTGTTGTTTCAATATAATTTAAATGAATTGTGATTTGTCTATTTCTACCTTAGATTTCCAGAACTTCCTAAGAACCCAAACTGGAAACACCACCACAGTCAACATCATCATCAGTACTGTGGACTATCTACTGCGTCTTCAGGTGTGTGAACATTAATGTTTAGCCGCAAAAATGAAAGAAATCCCAATGATTGTTGTCAATGATTTTTACCAGTTAGTTTTACCACCCTTTAGGAATCTATCAGTGACTTCTACTGGTACTACTCTGGCAAAGACGTCATTGATGACACTGGAAAGCTCAACTTCTCCAAAGCTTTAAATGTGGCCAAGCAGATCTTCAACTCACTGACTGAGTATATTCAGGTAAGACACTGATCCTTCGGTCCATGCTATTGAATCCACAGTATAAAGACTCATTATGTGGGGGTTTTAAACGGATGTTCAGGATCTATGTGTGCCCTTTGTGTGACATTTATCATCATGATTTGTGTCTTATGCATATTTTCTTGCGCTGTTACTGCCTTAAATAGTGACTTTCCCCTTTATGGTATCAATAACGTTTCATCTCATCTCTCCTGTTTGTCTTTTTTTTTCTTTTTTTAAAAAAAGGAATTTTTTATTTGATTTTGTAACAGAGAATTTACATGATTTACATTCACATACAAATATAACATTTTACAATGTTGTTTTTCTATATTTCTTTTCTTTTCAGAGAAGAGTAAAACAATCTATCTGTAAAATTATTTCCCTGTGTATACCTCCAGTGCCTTCACGTCTTGTTTTCTCATCCCTTTCTATTTTTTTTTTTTTTTTTACCTGTCTGTCTGTCTTGACTCTTCCAGGGTCCGTGTATTGGGAACCAGCAGAGTCTGGCTCACAGCAGACTGTGGGATGCAGTTGTGGGCTTCTTGCATGTGTTTGCTAACATGCAAATGAAGCTGTCTCAGGTAAAGTAATATTTACTGAAACAACACTGAAACGAATTAGGAAGTGGGTTGAGTTTTTTGACCTTCATGGTTTGGGATGACTAGCTGATATGGTAATGATGAATAAATTTGGGTAAATTTGAAGCGCTACTGCATCATAAAAATAATAATATTGAAAGTAAGGCTAGAAAAATGTATAAAATAACACTTAATAAACATAGCAGTGATAAGTACAGAAAAATATATGTAAAAAAAAAAAAAAAAGCATGAACAGTATTTACAATAAGTCTCATGCATTGCATGTTTGCAGTTCATAAAGACTAGAACAGAGTATTTCAATAATTATTTTAATTATTGACACTAAGTTGTACGTCTCCGTCCTGTGTTTTGTGTTGTTGCAAATGTTGGTTACTGTGTTTAAAATTTGGCAGCCTCTGTATACTATTCTGTGTTTCTTGTTAGTTGTACTTACTTAATTTGTTTATTTTCTTGAACGTTTTTTGCACATATCAATCAAAATGTAAATTAAAAAGTAGGTAAGGATCACTTGGATTAGTTGGATAAGGATGAGTTGATTCAGGATGCAACAAAAAGAGGCTAAAAACCTTGTATGAAAAACCTTTCATCTCGTAAAATAATATTAAATGTGTTCTAATAGTGTCTAAATAGAAAAAAATGGCTGTCACTTTATATGTAAAATTAATCTTTTAGGGATTATAAATACATTCAGATTCTAAAGTCTGTTAATTTACAGTAATTTACAAAATTACAATTATATTTGATGATTTTAAGCTGCTGTAAGTGTGTGCACAGTGTACTAGTAAATGAAGGAACAAATAAAGTTCTGTATTAACGGAAGGGAAAATAGTAGTATTACATACTATCAATCAAAATAACAAATATATTAGTTATGAAACAACTGACCTAGATCATGTGCAGTACCATAGACTGAAGCATTAATAATTGAAGGAATACTTTAAAATCAAGCAATTATACATTAAAACTGTACAAGTGTGTCACAGTCAAACTTGAGCTTTGCACGTTTGAGGTTTTATGCCTGAGTAAACACAGAATAGAAGCAGTTTTGTGCTCCTGTCTATGAAAAGTCTTGCAGAGTAAAAGCATAAAAAGGTTGTGTTGTTCTTGTAGGATGCCAGTCAGATTGAGCTGCTGAAGGAGCTGATGGATTTACAAAAGGACATGGTTGTCATGTTGCTGTCTCTGCTAGAGGGTAAGAGCTGTCATTCACTGCCAAAAATAATATGAACAGGGTAAAAATACCACCGCTAATTAGAGGTAGAGTAACATAAGGCTATTATGAAACACTGCCTATGTTAGTGATGATATTCTGTGAAAGATGACGATGACTGAATAAAAAATAACCCTAAAAAGGAAAAACTCCATTGTTTTACAGATTTCCACAAGTGAAATGAAACAATGTGCAAAAGGTCTTACACTGTGTTCACAGTGCAGATCTTAAGGCTCAATTCACTTTATTTTTTAACCAAAATCTGACTTTTTTTTTTTGCATGATTATTCACATTATAATTTACATGCAACTGTCATCTGACTCGTGTGAACAGTCTGTGGTCCTAAAGTGGCCCACATGGGTAGAGGAAGACATGACATCACACAGCACAGTGTATTTACGGAAGTAAATATGAATCTTGCATCCCTCCTCCAGTCAGATGAAATGCAATATGACCATTCAGACTGAAGTGGTTTATTTAACAGGGATATTGTACATTGATTCACATTATTGTAAATGCACCAGAGTTAGCCTATTGTCTATTTTTCTATTTTTAGCACAAGGTTACGCTAACTAACGAAATGATGAAAACTAGAATTGAAAAAACATTTTCATTAACTGAAAGAAATAAAAACTATACTTAAAAGAAAAAATAACGAACTGAAACTGAATTGTGTGCTTCCAAAACTAACTAAAACGTATAAAAATTATGGAAAAAAATTCCCTTTGTTTTCGTCTTTGTCAATGTCAGATTTATATGAAATCAGTTTATTTCACTTGAGCAATTTTAGCAGGCGGCACCATACAGCACTTCACTACTCGTCATTTCTCATCGTTTAGAGTTGGCTTCTCATCGAGACTAAAGTTGGGAGAAAGCAGTAGAGTCCTGTACGGGATTTCTTTGAATATGATGGCAAGGAAGATAAAAGATAGGGAAAAAACAAATACTAAAACTAAGCATTTAGAAAAAAATGAAAACTAAAAAAAACCTAGCAAACCTGCTCTAAAAACTAATTAAAACTGACTGAATTAGAGAAAAAAAGTCAAAACTAAACTATAATGACAAATCCAAAACTATTATAACCTTGGTTCAAACTGTCATAAAAAAATCAGATATGGGTCACATATGGGCAGAAAGTCAGTGTTGGGCCACTTTTACTTGCAGTGTGAACAGAGTTCGTGCTAGCTTAGTGCCCCTTTACTAAACACATGATGATCATAAGTTCTATGAGTTTTAATAAAGTGTCATTATCGATATCATACTCTGACTGTTGACTAGAGGTGTGCATGATCTGAATAATGTGCCTTCCTCTCGTAGGTAATGTGGTAAATGGGACGATTGGGAAGCAGATGGTTGACACTCTGGTGGAGTCTTCTAACAATGTTGAAATGATCCTCAAGTTCTTTGACATGTTCCTCAAGCTGAAGGACCTGACCACCTCGGACAACTTCAAGGAGTACGATCCCGAGTGTAAGGGTCTGATTTCAAAGAAGGAGTTCCAGAAGTCCATGGAGAGCCAGAAGCAGTACACGCAGTCAGAGATCGAGTTCCTGCTCTCCTGCGCCGAGGCCGATGAGAACGACATGTTCAACTACAAGGAGTTCGTGGAGCGCTTCCACGAACCGGCCAAAGACATCGGCTTCAACGTGGCGGTGCTGCTCACCAACTTGTCTGAACATATGCCACATGACTCTCGACTGGGCAGCTTCCTCGATCTGGCGGAAAGCGTGCTGAGCTACTTCGAGCCGTATCTGGGCCGCATTGAAATCATGGGCAGCGCCAAACGCATCGAGAGGGTGTACTTCGAGATCAGCGAGTCGAGCCGAGAGCAGTGGGAGAAGCCGCAGGTCAAAGAGTCCAAGCGTCAGTTCATCTTTGACGTGGTGAACGAGGGTGGCGAGAGCGAGAAGATGGAGATGTTTGTGAATTTCTGCGAGGACACCATTTTTGAGATGCAGCTGGCCTCGCAGATCTCTGAGCCGGATGTGGTGGAACAGCCCGAGGAGGAGGAAGAGGAGGAAGGACACAGCCTCCTGGATGAACTGTCCGGGGACGAAGAAGGCGCTCTGGAGTCTGTGTCTGCTTTCACCACCGCGTGCCGTTCAGTCAAGAAGAAGATCGAAAATGTGCGACAAATGTTTTCCGTTAAAAATATCCGCAAGCAGTTCAAGAAGGTCAAGAAACTGAGCATCAGGGAGGTCATCACTGGGTTCTTCTCTTTCTTCTGGATGCTCTTCACTGGTTTCTTTAAGGGCATCTATGGCCTCATCTTTGGCTTCTTCCACCTCATCTGGTCGTCCATGTTTGGTGGCGGTTTGGTCGAGGGAGCCAAGAACATTAAGGTGACCGACATCCTTGGGAACATGCCCGACCCAACCCAGTTTGGTATCCATGGTGATGTGATAGAAGGGGAGAAAGTGGAGGCTGTAGAGTCATCGGGAAGCCTGGACAGCGCTATGGCACCATCAGGAGACATCATGGAGGCAGATATGATGTTAGAGTTACTAGCAGCGCCCAAGAAGGAAGGAGGAAAACATGTGGAGCCTGGTCTGGGCGACGTGTCGGAGCTGAGCGAGACATCTGGTACCGATCACAAAAAGGTATGCACTCAGATATGGAGTATAAATACCTGAAAAACACCACAAATATTAGCTTTTCATTATCACTTAAACTCATACCTCGTGAATGTGTGTTCTGTTCAGAAAAAGAAAGCTGCCATTGAAACCCCAGAGAGCGAACCAGAAAAAGCAGAGTGAGTAGCTTTTACACAGGAAAAGAATTATTTCGTACATATTAAAAGGAAATGTGTAGTAAAACAACTGTGACTGGTACAGCACGGAGAACAAGGAGAAGGAGGACAAGCCGAAGGAGGAGGAGGAGGCCAAGGAACCGGTGGCGGAGGAGAAACCCAAGGCTCGATCCAGTCAGCCCAAGGAGGCGGCTCCTGCTTTCATGTCCAGTATCTTTGCCATTCTGGATGTTTATATGAACAAGATACTGGTGAGCCCCACACCTGCAAAGTATAACTAGGTGATATGCAATAATTCTGATATTCAGATATTAGAATACGACTTTTAGTTTTTGCATTTCATTCAATATCAATAAGTAATTTTGGCCAAACAGGTATATTTCCCTTAGATCTGTAGTCTATGCATTTGTTGGCCTCTGTTGCAACACGTTTTACAATTTTAAAAAATCCCAGTTCTTGTGATGTGGACGTTAGTCTTGGCCATATTATGATTTTAATTATATGTTTTAAAAATTCCTAAACCCCTGTCTTTGTTAATGGGGGATCTAAATTTTAGGTTGGCTGGTTTTATACTCACTGTGTTTCATATGAATGGTAATGTACTTGGTTTAACCGTTGCCAAATGTTTTCCTGACAGAACTACTTGGCTCGGAACTTCTACAACCTCCGTTTCCTGGCTCTGTTTGTGTGTTTCGCCATCAACTTCATTCTGCTCTTCTACAAGGTAATCTGGAGCTAAAGCTACATACAGTCGCGGAAAAATTATTAGACCACCCCTTGTTTTCTTCAATTTCTTGTTCATTTTAATGCCTGGTACAACTAAAGGTACATTTGTTTGAACAAATATAATGATAACAAAAAATAATAGCTCAGAAGAGTTTAATTTCAGAGCTGATATCTATCCATTTTCTATGGTTTTCTTGATAATAACCAAAATCACTCAGTTCTTACATCAATAGCTATGGCATTGTACTGCCAAAAACAGTGCTTTTAGGCATTCCATGTTTTCTTTTCTGTCTGTTTTAGTCACATAATACACACAGGAGTTAGTACTTGATTGCATATCCATAGTTTTTGATGACTTTTGATGGTCTAATAATTTTTTCCACGACTGTAAGTACTTAGAATTACAGTTCCAGTAAAACTAGTGGGAGGGGTGGTGTTTCTTCAAGACCCTCCATGCTTGAAAAACCACTTGTAAACAGGATATGACAGAATATCTACATACATATTAACTACTGGTCTGTTTGCAAGGGATTAGTATTACCTGGGGTCATTTTCCCGGATCCTTTTACAGAAGGTAAAAGTCACGTTAATCTTTACTGACATTAGGCAGTAATGATTACTGATGTAGCTCATTTGGACAGGAGTAAAATCTCTGATCTTTGTGACTTATAACCTTTAAGTTATTCAATTATATACTTAACACCATTAAAAACGCACGGTCCAAACATGTGGTGTAATTTCCAGAAAAGGATTTGCTCTGGTGCCTATTTTGTATATGTTGCTCACGAGATGAGTAACACAGTTAACAGCTGTGTTTTTTTCATTCTCTACACGTGTGACATCAGCGTTTGGACTAATCCCTTAATGTCAGACATTGAGTTGAATCTTTTGTACAGTCCCACTTGACTGGTAACTTTATGTGTGGTCAATAGCCGATATAAAGGCAGCAAAGAAAACGCCCAAATGTTTTTGACAGGTCAAAATGCCACAACTTATGATACAACAGAGAGAACGTATCATTGCCATGTTGCGAGCAGGTCTGAGCCGTGGTGAAGTCGCTCACCGTCTGCGCTGGCATGGCAGTATAATCAGTCGTCTGAGTGCCAGACTGGATCGGATCCCTCAGGACAGGATCATGAGACTTGGTTCTATGCGTTGTTGCTGCACTGCTTGTTTGGAAGCCATAGGTAGATAAATCCGATATTGAATGATGACACTTTAAATTTCTAAGTACCTGTATTCAGTGACTGTTTAAACATGTTAAGTTGATCACAATTTGTCCACAATTCATTCTCGAATGACCAATGCTTCCCTCTTTAATATGAAGGTAACCCCAAACCAATTAATTTAATATATCTCCAAATATACATATTATTCTGACCTGTGCGTTTTTAATGGCGCTAAGTATATTTACCATTCACTGAACTTCCTTATTGTGTTTTATTAATAAATACTCTTTCCTTCTTAGGTCACTGGTGAATCTGATGAAGAAGCTCCTGATGAGCAACGCTGGGGCAGTGAGGATGAGGAGGAAGATGATGAGAACACGCTCTTCGACATGGATGAGTTTGTGCTTCAGGAGAGCACCGGGTACATGTTTCCAACGCTTCGCTTCCTAGCTATTTTCCACACCGTCATCTCACTCCTCTGTCTGGTCGGATACTACTGCCTGAAGGTACGGAGATCTGCTGGGAGTGCTTTAACAGGCGGTCAACACTTACCCATATGTTTGTGCAGTTTGACCCATGCTGATGTTGTGCATTCAGGTTCCTTTAGTGGTGTTTAAGAGGGAGAAGGAGATCGCCAGGAAGCTTGAATTTGATGGTCTGTACATCACCGAGCAGCCATCTGATGATGACATCAAAGGCCAGTGGGATCGACTCGTCATTAACACGCCGTGAGTTACTGTTACATCAGTCTGCAACACAATACTCAGATTTGAAGAAGTAAAGTTTAGGGGTTTATATGTAGTATTTTTACATGTAAATATAAACAAATAACCTAAAAGTATCATTAGTCTTTAGAATCAATTTAATCCATAAAGACCCAAACATCCACCAGCGACTAAAAGCATCTATTGATTTAAAATGTTTAATAACTTTAGATCCACTAATCTTATCAATAAATGGAAATAATTTTTGTAAAATGTAGTTATTTGTCTTTTCATGGTCATGAAATATGACCCATTTGGACGTTCAGAGGCTCCATAGTTACCGTGGAAATCCAGTCATCTTCTACAACATTGATTCACTAGTAAAACCCATGGAGTTTGATCAATGACAGTGGATGGACATGCTGGGTTTATTTTCAGTTAATAAAATATTTTCTTGAAAAAGACACTTTTTCTCAAGTTTTCTCTGTTTTTGATATGATAACCCTCAAATGTAATCTCAGCATGGTGATTAAAGTACATGATCAGCAAAATAAATATAGGAAAATACCTGTTTGTCACGGAAAAAATGCAAAATGGAGACGATAATGTTATGATATATGGTCACAAATCACTTAAGAAATGTTAAATTGGGAGAAAAAATGATTTTGGAACTGTCAAAAAAGTAGCACTGGGTCTTTATGGGTTAAAGATAAAGATGCCAAGGTACTGTATTGTAGAGATATGCACTAAATCTATATACACTGTCAGTCTGGTGGATTTATGTGGCCACTATAGGGAGTAGTGAGTCACTGCTGGTTTCTCTTCATGAGGAAATCAGTGTCAGAATGTGACATAAGTTGCAAATGGAGCAATGGTCAAGCAAGTTTTAAACTCACTGGAGAAAGCGAGTGGTGTAAATAAATAAATAGAAGCTAAAAAGAATCAGGAAATAGCATTTTATTTTTCAGTCAGAGCAGTTTTGTTTACACAAGTAAATCCACATCTGTTTTATGCATAATGTCACAACTTGGCCCGGAGGCTGTAACACATAACAAGTAGACAAATAAAATGTATTTTACAACTGAAAACCTAAATATAGACATAAACGTCAAAGGTCATGAGATGTAATCAGTGGGATCAGGAGTGAGGTGCTGGGTGGGTGGGTGGCTGGATGTGCTGGGTTACATGATGGATGTGGAAAGAATGGATGTAAGATGTAAATGATGCAACAAGATGAAAACTATGCCAAAGAGGTAACGACACAAACGAAAGAAAAGATGTAAATTTGGGTCCTGGGGAGAATAATTATAGAGGCAACCTGGAACTGAAGGACAAGCTTCTTCATTTCTGCTGTTGGTGACAGGTCAGAGGCTGAATGGTCTTTGTGTGTGTTTTAGACTGAAAAGGATTATGATTTAAGAGTCTATTTAGGATTTTAGGGAAAATGTTTCATACTTTTCTTTTCAAAGAGATCCATTTTCATTATGATCCAACTGTATTTGCAACTTGAATGAATTAATATACTGGAACAGATCCTAGCTTCTCCAGTTTTTAGCTAATTTCTGAACACATATGAGTAAAAATGCTTAGATTTAATGTAAATAAAAATCTCTATTTAAATGCAGCAAAATCTGAAATCAAATTGCATTTACACTTCATTCCTGATTAAACTAAATCCATTCCTGATCAGATGTAGTATCAGTCAACATTTTTGTAGATGACATCAGGAGCAAGTACCAGCAAACCCAGGAGCTCTTTGTGTTAGATGTGAAGGGAATAGAAACATCTTTAGCTAACCTCTTAATCCAGTTTTGTAATACAGGCCCCAGATTTGAATCTAAAATAATACAGGCTGTTAACGAAGTCCACTTGAAGCAGGGTGCCTTCACAGGTCTTGAAAGTCTTTAAAGGTATGGAATTTCTAAACGCTGTTTTCCAGACGCTGAAAACTCTGGAATTTTGTGTGAAAGTCTTAAAGTATGGGAAAAGGTTTCTCTCATAGTTGAATTTTAGAGCATGCTCAAAGGCTCATAATCTTGTAAGATAAGAAATACACAAGGAAAGCAGATAAAAAACCTGGTATGATTTCACTAACCGGTCAGTACTGGAATGACTCTAGTGAAACATTTTTGTGTGATATCTATGCACTTTTGTGATTTTCATATGTTTTGAAAATGTTTCTGTCAGTAAAATATAATTATGCATTTATTCATTCATTCATTCATACATTTAATAAAATGAACTTTCTACTACACACAACAGGTAAAATCTCAACCAAAAAAGTAGGCACACAGCTATAAAAGTACATAAAGTCAAGGTCTTGGGGAAAAACAGCAATTTTGAAAAAGTTATTTGGATAAAGAGCAAGCATCCTCTTCGAGGTTTAACAGTTACACTGAATTCCACTGCTTTCTTTTCAACTGCAGGTCTTTCCCGAGCAACTACTGGGACAAGTTTATCAAACGCAAGGTGAGAGTGAACTGACAGTTTTGAAACTGTGACCTTTAATAAAATGGACTTTGTGTTGTTGAAGTCAAACTTCTGACAGCCAATTAACCAGCTGAAATATGTAAAATGAAACTAAATGTGTTGCTACATCCAGTCTGTCTACATTTCTAGTCATACCAAGACATTCAGACATTTTCAAATTGAAATCAAAATGAGATTCTAACTGTTATTCCTTTGTTTAAGGTGATCAACAAATACAGTGACCTGTATGGAGCTGAACGTATCGCTGAGCTGTTGGGCCTGGATAAGAGCGCTCTGGACTTTGACCCCACTGTGGAGACTGTGGAGAAGGAAGCCTCCCTGCTGTCCTGGTGAGACCTCCACCACTTGTTCTCTTAATATTAGACAGAGGATGGTGGTGTTGAGACAGAAAACAGGCTTGGACGTTGAGATTGCTAGCCAAATACGGTAATGAAAAACATCATTTTACTTACAGGAATACAATGAGGGCTGAATACTGAAGCACTGCTGCACATCGACTATACTGTCAATGTGCCAGTTTGGGACAAATGGCTAATTTTCAATGTCTGTCCCCTGGTTAGATGTCGAATTAGCCACAAAAACAAGACAGCAACAATAAAGTCAGCGCAGAAAAAGCAGATGGAGCAAAATCCTAAAGGACTGACACAGGCAGCATGGAAAGGAATACAATGTCAAACTTTAGTAGAAAACAGTCAGTACTATACAGACAGATTTAGGTGAATTCAGGAGAGTACTAGAGTCACCTTCCAAAAATAATTGCCTATTCATTTGTGACAAAATTACTTTTTTGTGTAAATCATCAAGTACTCAATATCTACTCATTTTTTTTGTTTTTCTTGAAAAATCTGAAAAAATTACTTGGCAATTATTGTAGGAAGGACAATGATAATATATGCTAATATATGAGAATGCATGAGTTTAAAAGAATCAAACAAGCTAAGAAAAGCAAGACAAAGCAACTGACTGCTAAAACAACTACTAAGTATGTACCAAGTAACACAGATGGACAGGAAACACACAAGAGCAGACAAGACGAGCATTAAGCGATGAGCTATGATGACACGTCCAGTTGATTTTTAACCAAATTTTGAGATTGAAGTGTTTAGGAATGATTAAAGCATAATGTGAAGAATTAAATATGAAACTGCTAAATGAAACAAAGTACACAGAAGTATTTAATCAGTAATTGGTGTCCTGAAAGAACTGCAACATGTGGCCTGTTTCCATTTCAACACATTAGATTTAAAGTATCATAATCGATGTGTCAGATAAAGATGGTGGTAATGGTTATAACAGGACGTATCATGTGAGTCTTGTTTTTTTCTCTGCCAGGCTGAGCTCCATCGATACCAAGTACCACATCTGGAAACTGGGCGTGGTTTTGACCGATAATGTAAGTGTGTTTGATATTTATTTAGTGCGAACTGTAGTTGCCTCACATAAATATATATTTTTTTCTTAACAGAGCCTTTGTTGTGTATCCATTCTCTTCCTGTTGCACTTCAAACAAATGACAGTATTGTTTAAAAAGTATCACACACACCTGCAGTGACTAAAAATCAGAAAATAACATTTCAGATGACCGATTTAGAACACCACACACAAAATATTTCTAAGAAAATGAGAAAAAGCCTTATTTCTAGAACATTTTTTTATTTTACTGGAAAGCAAGTGCAAATCAATGTGTCTGTCACTGCAGACAAGAAATTTGAACATACCTACATACACGTGTGAAGACATTAACCAAGATATCACACAAAAAAAATAGATATACATATAATCACATGTACACACGCATACACATACATAAGTGCATCATTCCAATTGGCAGTCATACCTAAAACAGTAAGATAAGAGAAAAATAACACAGAACACCTGTTTCCTCACATAGTTTTTAATCATATTTAATGCTTCGTCACCGTCCAAGTGCATGTCAATCACTGTAGAATTTAACATTGTATATTAAAGCTGATAAAATAAACTCTCAAACCATGTTTGAATATTATTATAAACCCACCCCCTTTTTTTCCCAGTCCTTCCTGTATCTGATCTGGTACACTACCATGTCCATCTTTGGACACTTCAACAACTTCTTCTTTGCTGCTCATCTGCTGGACATCGCCATGGGCTTCAAGACCCTCCGCACCATCCTGTCCTCTGTCACTCACAACGGCAAACAGGTACGTGAATCGACCAGCAGAGGGAGCCAGAGAACAGGAAAGGGAGTCAACGCAGTCACTTTACACTTAATATAACATGGACTCAGGGTCTCCAGTTATTATTACATAGAGCTAGAAAGCCTTAAAATAACAAGAACCATTTCATGTGTTTGCAGCTGTGTGGAGGCAGTAGACTGTACTGTCAGGTTTCAATAGTAATTGCTCTTTGAATACCTATTTTTGCAATCACATTATCATGCGACGTGATCAGAAATAAAGAAACGGGGACAAACGTAATCAAATTAAGTCTTGGAGAAAAAAAAAGAGATTCATTCCAGAAGACAGACAGGTCACAGGACACAAAACCCATGAGGAAAAAGCAACTGGATTAGATTTTTTGTTATTTAATTAAGACTTTTTCACTGTTGTGTCTCCAAGGGATTGTTGTCAGAAAATAGAGATGATTTATTTTTATCTGGAAATAAATCAGTCGTGTCAAATATGGAAAGGGGGAGTAAAGAAAGATTTGATTTTTAAACTCTGGCAATGAACAGCCAATATCTGTAATAGTAGTTTGATAGGATTTGGTTATTCATGAATCAGAATACTTGAATGTGAAACCAGCATTTACATATATAACATCTAAAGCCTTGAAACATATGAAAAAAGGATGCAGTTTAACATTTCCACAATAGTGGAATGTAATGTACATAAGAAGCCCCAACCATACCTATTATATAATACTTATGTATTTATTGTGTCATTATAATCACCTTTTTCCTTCCTTTTCCTTTATATCTGTTTCTTCTAATCAACATTTGAATTGTGCTGTTTGTACATTTCTTTCTACATTTTTAAATAGAAACAGTAAGTATTTAAAAGGCCTAAAAAGTTAAAGAAAATAACATTGTGAGAGCAGCCCTGAAATCTCAAATTTGGCTCTAGACATCTTACAAAGGATTACACTTTTCCAGTTTAGTTAAAAAAAGAAGACGACCATCTTTGACAGAATGTACAACTACAGAGCTGCAATTATTTGTGCCAACTAGAAGGTTGAGAAAAGGCTTCCTCCTTTAGTCTCTGTTCAAATTGTCACTAGTGTTACATAAAGGTCATGTAAAAGGTTTCAGACAGTGTAAGAGCTCCATTTTAATGACTTTTCTGGCCTCCTTGTAGCTTGTGCTGACTGTGGGTCTGCTGGCCGTGGTCGTCTATCTCTACACCGTGGTGGCCTTCAACTTCTTCAGGAAGTTCTACAATAAGAGCGAGGATGAGGACGAGCCCGATATGAAATGTGACGACATGATGACGGTACGTCTGTCCACCCTCTGAATTAATGTGAGGACGGCTTTCTGTGGGCGGTAATGGACTGCAGTCATTTAACAAGGACAAACACCTGGAGCTGGAAAAGATGGTTGAGACTTTTAATTTGGATGTCTGTCTGCGACGCCATCGCTGCTGACCTTCATCAGGACACAATGTGGGCTGAGAGGCAAATATTTTCCATTAGTGAAATCTTTCAATTTCCAAAAGCTGTACCTCAGTCCTTCACATTCTTTCCGAAGTGTTTAATGGCTTCAAATAAAGGAGCCTTATCAAATCATCTAACTCTTTACTAAAAAGAGCTGTTTACACATTTCAACAGTTTGAAGAGCTTTTATGCTACAGTTTTTAAGTGGCACATCCTTTCCTTACTGAAAATCTGACATTTTTATGGTTCCTCTGCAGCACTGTGGGCTTAATTTGCAGAGTTTTTTTGGAAAGGGATGGTAAAAATGAAGCTTTCAATCTGAGGTAATCTAGTAGTAGAATATAAAGCAGCTCTGCTCAACATTTCAGCTGGCTGTTTTTTTGTTGTTTTTCCTTTACAGTGCTACATGTTCCACATGTATGTGGGTGTGAGAGCTGGAGGTGGTATTGGAGACGAGTTGGAGGACCCAGCTGGAGACCCCTATGAGCTTTACCGCATCCTCTTTGACATCACCTTCTTCTTCTTTGTCATCGTCATCCTGCTGGCCATCATTCAGGGTACGTTCAGTCACAATCACACGTCCTATAGGTGCGTGTTTGTTTTCCTCTCAGGCCTTTGTAGGTGTAATAGGTCTGTACTCTGACAGTCTGTTACATCCTCCTTCAGGTTTGATCATTGATGCCTTTGGTGAACTGAGAGACCAGCAGGAGCAGGTGAAGGAGGACATGGAGGTAAGACCTGGGTCTGTTCGAACACAAAAACAGGCTTTCTACCCATTTCAACCAGTTAAACACCATTATGAATGCAATGTAAAACTTTAAGAAGAAAAAAGGTTATGAGACAGAATTGTATGACATTAAAACTATCCTTAAAACAGTAATAATTGGTTTAGTAAGGTCATTAGTTTTGGAAATCATGACTAAGATGCTTTTACACATGTTAGAACTTGTTGCCAAATACTGAGGCTTCCCTGTCTCAGATTTTATAAGTGATTGAGGTCACCTTATTTCTGTATCTGCAGTATTTCAGCTTCATCTAATACCACTGGTCTACAAGTAAAATGCCTCCAGAATAAAAGTAGTGAAATAAGTTTGAATCAAAACTCTGGTTGGCTGTAGTTTCCATGATACTCTTGGATCAAAGTGTGAATTAAATCCTGTAAAGCCCTGTGAGGTGACCTTTTGTGATATTGGGCTCTACAAATTAAACTGAATTAATGAGAGAATGGGTTTTACTCAAAAAGAACATTTGTCTCAAAGCTACCAGATCCAAAAACAGTCTGCACATTACAAAACTTTTTTTTTTTTTTCAGTTTATTTCTAGTGGAAGTTTATAAACCAATATATATGTGTTAAGAATTTAACAGATACATTGAAAACATCAGTTAATCAGCACATTTATCATTTGTTTTCTAATTCATCTTAAAGTATGCAAGATTTAACACGTGTAATCTGGGGCAGATCATTTCTACCAGTGTTATTGTACTTTACTATAAGACTTTGTAACTTTCTGAGGGAACTGCAGCTGTTTTGCAGATTTAGTTGCAAAAGACAAATGTTTAAACTAATACAAACACATGAAGGAGGCTGAGCTGTTGCAGTGGTTTATTAAATTGTTGACATCTAAACTAATTTCTTTTCCAGACCAAATGCTTCATCTGCGGTATTGGGAATGACTACTTTGATCGAACGCCTCACGGGTTTGAAACCCATACCTTACAAGAGCACAACCTTGCCAACTACCTGTGAGTGAATCGACAAACAGGGGAATAATAAATCTACAAACAGATGGTCATGTCACTGGTGTTTGTCGTCCTCTGTGCAGGTTCTTCCTGATGTACCTGATTAACAAGGATGAGACTGAACACACCGGCCAGGTCTGTGCAAAGAGTTAAAAATATATACTCTGGAGTTGGAGTAGTGATAAATGAAGCATCTGCAATTTCATACATGTGTGATCACTCTGAAGACGGCAAAGCAAAACTATACTCTGCACACTGACTTCTACTTCAGTATGTTTTACTTATGCAACATGTCAAGTGGGTTGAAACGTTGCACAAGTACTGCTTAGCAGAAGGAAGAAGCAATGCGTGGGTTTACTTGGACTCTTTTGATATTAACTTCTTGTTGTCCATCTGAAAATCACAAATTCAGTGAAGAGAGTAGAGATGTTTCCCTGCAGATATTCAGGCTGCAAAAAGAAGTTCCTTACAGAGATTGAGACACAAGCGTTACATTTACATTAATGCACAAGATTGGCTGTTCAGGAAATACTTTAATGGTGACTTATATGACATTAGATAAATGTATAACAAAAGTGTGAGTTATCAGAGTTATGCAATGTTTTTTTTTTTTATTAATGAAAACTAAAACTATGATTAGGAATGAAAAACAATTTTGTCAATTCAATCCAAAACAAACTTACAAAATACAGTCACAGATAAATCAGCTTTGTTTTCTTCAATGTTAACAGTTCATGGTGTAAAACAATAAAATGACAAATGTTATTTACAAATTATTCCATTTATAATTAAATGTGTAAACTTCTTTCAGCTTCTGTAAATTAAGGCTTTCCTTGTAATACCTAAAAACTAAATAAAAACTTATATAGAACTAGAAATTCTTCTAATAATGTAATAATTGTACTTGTTAAATTGAAATGAAAGAAAAATGAGAACTAATGAAAGATAGTTTTTAAGTGATCAACTTGGACTGACTTTTGTCCACCCTCTTTCTTGAAACACAACCTAATGTAGGAATAGTCTTCTTCACTCTGAAAATCACAACATTCTGAGTAAATTCCACAGAAAATACTTCTGAAGGGAAAAAAAAGAAAAAAAAACATCTGTTGACACTCAGTACGACACCTGTGAACAGTGAGGCCTGCACTTTGGACCAGGTCTAAGGCACGTCCTACTGTGTGAGATGTGACTCACACCATCCAGGAAATTGTTTATCAATTCAATCATTGCATTTCCTCAAATAAAAACCAGCAGTTAATTCACATCTAGGTCTCAGATAATGACTAAGGGTCACACAATCAAACAAAACAAAACCAGTCCTTTATCATAAACTGATATAATGTGCCCGTCAGTTAAGTACAAGGTAGATTTCCACATATAATCATTTAAAGGTCATCTGAAGTGTTATCTGATTTTAGTCACTGTAATGTAAATGTAATTAAATCTAATCCACATTATAGTCTGCTGTTAATGTACAAACATTGAATACTGAGTTTTTTGGAGCTATTCAGCAAAACTTCATGTCCGTTTCTGGGCTGTAGACTTTAATCACAGGGGTTTTCACACAGGTAAGAGGTTAAATACATGAATGATAACTGTAATTACCTATCGCTGCTCAGAAAAGTGTCTTCTCTTTTCCATAAAAAGCTGCCCGGTTCAGATGTCTTTTATATTTTATCTTTTGATTTGGACCGAGAGAAAAGACGTTGAAGGTTTTCAGTTTGTTTTCATCCTCCTGCAGCTTCCTTGCCTGATCAGAATCTTAAGTCAGTGCAGATGTTTCATAATAAAAGCATTGTTGAGAAAGGTCAAGTTTCTGTCCACTGACACATTAGAGTATGAGTAGTCATGCAGTAACTTCAACAGCATAAACAAGGCCAGTTCACACTTAGTCAAACAGGGAATCAGAAAGAAAGGCCCATCAGTAATGCAAATACAGACCAAACACTCCAGTCAGTACTTGTGGAACTATGGTCAGTCTGAGGTGAACATTAAAGGGGTGTAAATGTTAGGACCCAGTCATAGCCACAGGTAAAGACTGTCATAATCAGTGTAAACCAGTGACGTTAAGTCTGTTCCTACCTCCAGGAGTCATATGTGTGGAAGATGTACCAGGAGAGATGCTGGGACTTCTTCCCTACCGGAGACTGCTTCCGGAAGCAATATGAGGACCAGTTGGGTTAGAGACGGCAGCCCTGAGTGAGTGCCCCGAACTGCCCTCTCTACTTATTCTTCGATCTGAAAGAGACACTGAACTCGACTTCACCCTGTTAACAGAACCTGGACACTCACTGGACTTTCTCTGCTGCTGTGGTGTTAAAAATGTGAAGTAACAAATCATCGTGAATCCTAACACAAACATAACTTCTTCAAGGATCTGATTTTAAGGCTACTGACTGACTGACTGATGATTGGACATTTCCGGTTTGTGCATCCTCTTCCACGTAACAGAAAACAGTCACTTGCCACGACGCCTCTTTTATGCAAAATCCTTCTTTTGATTCTTCTTACTCACATTGCCTTTTCACTTGCTTAACCCCAACCTGTTGCACAATTTGTTGTGTGTAGACATTTGATACACATGAAGGGTTACAGCATGACAACTGAATGTCTGAATATGCACAATTTCTAGATGAATGCCAGGATGTTAGTGTATTGATCCAGTCGTCATCATCAAATCAAATGTGAGACCTGATTTGCCTTTCAAAGCTGGTTGAAATCTGTCGAATGAAATGTTGAGTCACCTCTGGTCTTGGATGTTTTTGTTCTTTTTTCAAGGACCAGAGATGACTTGCAGAGGTGTTTAAGTGCCAAAGTGCCTTATGAGAAACTATGCAAAAAAAAAAAACAACACATTTTTGTCCCTCCTGACACAAGCAGTGCTCTAGTTCTGGATTAGTTACAAGCAGATTTAGCTGAAGCTAGTTTTGTGGCTTTTAAGTCAAAAATAGAAACCATTTGTTGTATAAAATCTAGATAATCCTTGTGTAAATGTTGCTTAGTTTGGTTTTGTTCCTGAGCTGTGGTGTCCTGCCCGCCTGCACTTCTTTCCACAGCACACCCACCCCACAAGCTGAGGAGAAGTTAAGAAAAAAATAAGTTGGTTTAAGGATTTATTGAACACTTACAAAATGGTTACCTGCTATTGTATGGCCATTTGTATGTATGTAGAAGCTTTGGTAAAAACTGCGTTTCTTTTGACGAGAGGGAGGAAATGAATAAAGTAACTGACGCAATAAACCTGACGTGTTGTCCGAAGCATGTTTTCCTCTTTGTCTGTCCCTTTGGCAGCTGACGGCGACACTCCTGTGGTGTGTAACTTTCACAGGGAACACAGGATTCTTTCTCGGAAACATGAGGTACAGAGGGAACATTTTGACATGCTCTCTCAAACGTCCAAGATGTACTGTCCTGTCAACTCATCGAAACATGTCGTCTCTCTCTCTCTCTCTGTCAAGGAAACTGGATCGAAAAAAAACTTGACTGCCACTTTTTAAATCAGGCAAAGAAGTGAGGCCAAAGAAGCGTCTGACATGCAAAAGACCTTCATGTGCCTGTCGAGCGTGTTCAGAAGACGTACAGATGATTTCATCCAACTTAGCAGTGCAACATAAACCCCTTTAGTTTCTTCGTTGAGGGTCAGGAGATCATGCTGTCGAGCCAGTCCTCCAGGTCCTCCTCAGTCATTTCCTGTTTGACAGATGCAGGCTTTGGTGGTGTGACGTCTTTGTCTTTCACCTCCTCTTCCTCTGTCTTCTCTTCTTTTCCCTCTGTTTCCTCACACACTGCAGATTGGAAGAATGTGTCAAAGGAGAGAGTGTATTTTACTTTAACTGGGAGTATCTGATCGGACCTGATGTGTTTACATGCACTGCAGAAATGTGATAACCGAAAAGCCCTCATGTAGATGTTTCAACCGATTGCTGGATTTCTTGCAGAGTACGTAGTGAGTGTAGAATCAAACTTCCTATTTGTGTCTTCTGCTCATGTTTGACTATGTCCCTTCTGTTTCTGCGATGTTTTTATTTTTTTCAAACACGTGAGCAGATGTAAAAGAATAAAATCAATCAGATTAACAAGTATACATGCACAAATATATTAGAGGATTGGGGAGCAATCCAGGTGTGTTAATCTGATTTGTCACAGTGTATGTTTATATGATCACCTGAATAATCTGATAACACCTGAAATCAGATAATGGTCAGTGTTTTATGTGCATGTAAACAGACTCGATGTTCCTGCAGGTTTCAACAAGTTAAACTGAAATCTTTGTATCACTCTGAACTTATTGTAGGACACGTCACACTGCGGTGATGCTACTAATGTGAATATGGACCAGTATTAGGTGATGGTAGAGTTTCTTTTTACAGCAGCTGGGTACCTTCAGGCACTTAAATTTTACACATTTTAGTCGTTACGAGTCAAATATTAAATTTGACTATCCATGTTTTTATTTCTTGCCAAACTCAAGTTATGTTACATCAAAGTCCACATTTTACTTGTTACAAGACTTTAACCTACGAGTTCATAAGGTAACTTTTATTTTCTTTTACACTTGCACCTTACAAACTTCTGATAGTCTCATCCACTTAACATATTTCCACATGAAACTTGTCTTAAATTTGGTGAAAAAGGCTCACAGGATTTAAAAGGCATTAAAGCGATACTAAACATGGTTTTAAGCCGAATTACTCTTAAACTGAATTTTATGATTCAATTGTAAATTTTCTGTGGGAATCTAAAGACGCAGGACAGTGGAGATTTTTGCCTGGTGAAAGCACTGCCTCAGTCAGTTTGTCAATTTGAATCCATAATAATCCAATAAATAACCACAGTGAGAATGTGTACATGCACGCTAAAACTCTGATCATTATCAGATTTCCTGGGTTATCAAATTATTCAAGTGCTCATGAAAACAGCATAATGTGATATTCTTTATCAGATAATGGCAGTAAGCTGATTATGAGAAATTGATTAACACACCTAGATTTCTATCCAATACTCCGATGTCTTCATGTATGCATATTCATTCTTTTACATCTGCGCATGTGTAAAAAAAACAAAAACAAATAATAATAATAATAATAGGAACCTAGATTAAACTAAATTACTGTCCTTTTTGGGTAGTTCAGTCAAACAAAGACAAACATTGTTCTGCTCGAGTCTTAACTTTCAATGTGATTGTACTTTGTCTATCGAATTGGGTGAAGTCTTCAGAAATCAATTAGACAAAATTTGAGTTAAAATTTTCAAAAATTTGTCAAAAAAGAAAAAAAAAAAAAATCAAAAACATTGAAATTCCGCCATTAAACTGTGCACTGCACCTCTCTTTGTGGTATAAGAAAATGTGTGTCGAATTTGAAAACAATCAGGTGAATAGTCTTTGAGAAATTGTTTGGACAAAAATCTTAGACGGACGGACAGAAAGACGGACATAATTCCTGGTATTACTATGTATACCCCTGTCATAGAGATCACGGAAAACAGAAGTCGCATAGTCTAACATCAGTGGAAGCTAATAGTAAGGAGTTTGAGTCTTCTGTTGCAATGTACGTACACAGTCCTCCCAGTTATTGAATTTTTTGGTCGAGTAAACTGGCTCGGTGACACACAAACCCAAGCTGTAAATTTGCTCTTTTTATCTGTGAACTCATAAGTTTAAGAGAGTTTAGGACTCCGTTCATGGGAAAGGACTGTATGACGGCAAGGAGAAGTGTCAAATATAAATACTCTAAATATAGAGTACACATAAATGGATTTAGATTTTTATGTGGGCTTTCATCAGGTGGTACAACCAGCACAAAACCTCAGACCTTTCAGTCTCATGGTTCTGCACGTCTCTTGTAATTCCGTCATCCGGTTGACCCTGAACTACTCCTGTCTGACGTTCATACAGGGACGTTCACACAATGATCACCGCCGTCTAAGACTCTTTCCAACTTTGTTGCCATTTTCAGAATCACGCAGTGGGTGGAATTGGACTCAGAACAGTGTCTGATACATGCAGACACTGTTTAAGTTCCTAATTTGAGGATTTTCTTGCAAAAGGTTTCAACTAGGCACTAAATCCAATTAATCATGAAAGCCTGTCAAAGTCACAGTATTTTACCAATTCTAAGGTTTTTCTGAAATTCTCTTTGTTGGATTTTACATTTTTAAGGGTCTATGGAAGCAAAAATGAGTAAAAATGTATATAATCAACTTTTTTTTTTTTAAATCTTAAGTTTGGGTTGTTTACATAATGACCATAAGTACTGGGTCATCTTAAATGTACTCACTCTTTTCTGAGACGTCCTTTTCCCCATCTGTGAAGCTGGTACCCTGGTCTCCGAAAACCCCCGACACTGGCTTCTGTAAATTGAGCAGCTGGTCCAGTTCTTCATCACCATCATCATCATCATCATCCCCTGGCAGCTCAGCAGTCTTTGAGGAAACCTGAGACACTGTTCCTGATGCTGGGTTTAGACCAACAGGGACAGTTTGGACGGTACTTGGGCCTTTAAACGTTGTGAATGGAGGAGTAAACGTGGTCTTTTTGGGTATTTCCTGTTTGGATGTCAGAGCGGGCAGGTCTACTGGCGTCGAGACCTGAAACAACACAAAACACAACTGGATCAACCTTTGAAGAGAACTTAAGTCTTCATCTCTTCATCAGTGTACAATGTACCGAGATTTCGTCATTTCGCCGACTACAATATTTTTTACATAATCCGGTACTGCAGATGCTTAGTGGAATTATTCAAATTGTGAAAACACAGGCACATACAGTTGCGAAAAAAAATTATTAGACCATCAAAAGTCATCAAAAACAATGGTTATGCAATCAAGTACTAACTCCTGTGTGTATCATGTGACTAAAACAGACAGAAAAGAAAACATGAAATGCCTAAAAGCACTGTTTTTGGCAGTACAATGCCATAGATATTGATGTAAGAACTGAAGTGATTTGGGTTATTATCAAGAAAACATGGATAATGGATAGATATCAGCTCTGAAATTAAACTACTATGAGTTATATTTGTTGTTATTATTATATTTGTCCAAACAAATGTACCTTTAGTTGTACCAGGCATTAAAATGAACAAGAAATTGAAGAAAACAAGGGTGGTCTAATAATTTTTTCCGTGACTGTAAATCATTAATCAGTTCCTTGACCCTTAAAACATACTTCCAGGATTTAGATTCATGTTTCTATCATCAATAGAATATTACTGTTATCAGTGTCAGAACCGTTAGCGCTATTATCCCAGTATGAACAGGTGCAAGTGTAAATACCAAATCTAAAATGACTGAACATTGAGGTCACCAAATATGACAAATTTGGGAACAAAATGAAAATACCCTCTCACTTCTGGATGAGCAAGAACTTAATCGTGTTGATAATGTTATGCAACGTGTGTGTGACTTTTCTCACAATCGCAATCTCATAATGATGAAGTAGCTGTAAAAAATAAAATAAAAAAATAAAAATATGGAATACAGATTCAGACTAAGAGTTGTGGAAGAGAATTGTCTTGGGTATAGCTTTCAGATTATAATGTGTAGTTTTTCAGTTATTCAATCCAATCCATCTTTATTTGTAAAGCATTTAAAAACAACCACAGTGGACCAAAGTGCTGTACAGAAGATAAAATAAATAATAAAAACCACGATAAAAGTAAAATACAAGAATAGATTAAAAGACAGAACTGTACAAAAAAAGCAGTGCTGTATAGAAGAATAAATAAAACCTAAATAAAAGAATAAAATACAAGAATAAATTAAATAAATAAGAAGCTGTACAATTTAAAAAAAATAAATAAATAAACCAATACCCAATAAAACAACAGAATAAAAATAATACATTCAAACATCTCACATGGTTTCAAAAGCCAAGGAGAAAAGATGGCTGCAGAGAGAAAATATCTGAAATACCAACACCCCAGAGATCGCACATTATACATAAAGAAGTTGCTCAAGTTTCAATATGAACCTGTTGTATTCAATGACCTGCAGAGAAACATTTATTTTAGCAGTAACTAGAATTTTTAACAGACAGCTGGGGTCAAAACATTGCAGATTCCAGCGTCTAAAAGATTTGATGCTTTCCTTTGTTAGATATGATGAAGAACTTGAAGTATGGATTAAGCTTTAGAGCTATTTCGATTCTTCCAAACTCAGTGGTATGCGGGGTTTGGGATTTACACGATTTACCAGATTGGTATTTTTCATTTTTAGTGGTGCAGTAAAAGACACTGAAATGCTGATTTCCAGGAAAAAAGGAATGAGTCAAATCCTGGGAGATTTTTTTTCCCATTGATTTCGGAGACACAAACTACCCGATTCTCAACAGACGAGAAGGTATGGAAGGGAGAGTTCAATCTTAATTGTCTCATAAAGAGAGGCTGTAAGACTGTCCGACTGCTGGGTCAGCTGGGAGAGGCTTAAAGGATTTGATTTCTAAATGAGTGGTTTAATAGCGTACCTGAACCAGCTCAGCCTCCAGGTTGAGTCTCTGGTGAAGAGGCACTTGTTGAAGGCTCTGGGCCAGCGCTGGGAGGTCCACAAACACTGCTGACATCTGGAGAGGAAATACGACAACCGACGTTAACAACCACACGCCTGATTAGTACCTTTGATGTACAGCGTATATTCAGACTGCTGCTGTACGGTTTACTGGCATGTTTTAAGTTGGTACAGGGTGGGGAAGCAAAATTTACAATATTTTGAGGCAGGGATTGAAAGACAGTGTATGACCAATTAGTTTATTGAAAGTCATGAGAATTTATTTGCCACAAGAAAATTGACATAATGGAAAATGTTTTTATTCTATGTGTCCTCCTTCTTTCTCAATAACTGCCTTCACACGCTTCCTGAAACTTGCACAAGTGTTCCTCAAATATGCAGGTGACAACTTCTCCCATTCTTCTTTAATAGTATCTTCCAGACTTTCTCGTAATAGTTTTGCTCATAGTCATTCTCTTCTTTCCATTACAAACAGTCTTTATGGACACTCCAACTATTTTTGAAATCTCCTTTGGTGTGACGAGTGCATTCAGCAAATCACACACTCTTTGACGTTTGCTTTCCTGATTACTCATATGGGCGAAAGTTTCTGAAAAGGTATGGATAATAGTGTTAGGTATGATTATGACATCAATATATGTTTGGTTTCAAAACAATTGACGTAGTGCCTGCTGAGAAAAAACAACTAAATGTTCATTGTAAATTTTGCTTCCCCACCCTGTAAATTCAAGATGTCACACAGGAGTTTTCAGCAGTGTGTGTGGAGGGATGTGACTAATGTTTGTCAGTGATACGTGTTAAAATCCTTTAAAATGGTTATATGTTGCCTATAAGTAGCGCAGGTCAGTACTCCTCTGTACTCGCACAAGAGAAACAAAACAACGCTGGAGCTCTGACTGTTCTTGAACACTTATATAATCTGTGCTGCACCATTTTGTATTCAAAGACTTGAGTGGTGCTGCTGGAGTCCAGAAAAATGATGGAAGATCAGTTTTGTAGTGAAATACAAGTGTGTAGCTGCAGCTTCTTCTTTAAAAGACGTCATTTTTACAGCGGTATGATTGGGCAAAAAAAAAAAAAAACTCATTGTGATTATTGTAGACAAATTATTATTATTGCTGTTATCAAAGTCTACTAGCTTGATATCACTGGTCAACAACAAATTTATTGTTGAAGTTTTTTGAGCTGATTTAGGATAATTTTGGTGTGCTGAATCCAAAAATCACATTAATTTTGCTCAATCAGGTCAACTTTCTGAACTATGTTACATACTGGCTTTTTAACATTTTTGCTTACATTTATGGGCATTTTCACATCATATGATACAAAATTCTTTCATATTCCTTGCAATAAACGAGTTCTGAAGATTTTACTTTTGCCAATTTATGATTAATGGTTTTTTTTAATATTACAGGTGAATGAAATGGCTTCGACTAGAAGATCTTGCAAAAATAAGCCTGACGTATTCTGCTACATCTGCGGTGAATACACCATTGTACCTAACAGGAATCCTGTTAGAAAATGACTTTTTTTTTTCTCTTAAAACCTATTTTGGGTGAGAACTATATAAAAAATCAACTGATAAAGTCACAAAAATGAAATCAATTTTGTGAGAAGATCAAATTTTTCAAAATCAAATTAGCAAAAAAACCTGACCTGATTGAGAAAAACAGATGTCATTTTTGGACTTAGCGGTGCAAAATGGTCCTAATTCAGTTGAAAAAACCTAGACAACTTGCAAAAAACATTTTTTTGTAACCCAGTGTAATCAACATCATTACCACTTCTCCGTTCATGGTCA
Organism: Sphaeramia orbicularis; assembly: GCF_902148855.1. NCBI lineage: Eukaryota > Metazoa > Chordata > Actinopteri > Kurtiformes > Apogonidae > Sphaeramia > Sphaeramia orbicularis. The sequence continues at coordinate 28,946,675 of NC_043979.1, forward strand.
AAATGTTACGGCTCATCAGTGTAGATGGTGCTTTGCAATCTTTAACCCAAACTATGACTTCTTTACAGCCTGGCCAAATCTAGTTTTCCACTGGATAATTACTGCAGTGATTAGTATGTTTCAGCTGCAATGAGTCCTTTAATCCCAAATGATGCAGTGAGTAGGTTCCTACTGGTTTTAAACAATTGTTGAGTTCAGATTGGACAATGCTAGGAATCATCAGGCTCATCCAGCTTGTGGAAGAGTCTGACCTTGAACCCCAATGACAACCTCTGGGATGTGCTGGAGAGGACTTTATGCAGTGATCTGACTCTCTCATCATCAGTACAAGATCTTGGCTGAAATTAATGCAATTATGGATGTAAAAAATGTGACACTGCATATGCACTGTATGGCACGGTGAATGTGTCCTGTAATCAAAGCTAAGAGTGGTCCAACGAAATACTGCGTGTGGATTTTATTATTTGCTTTTTTTGGCGGAGGAGTGTGTTTTAAATAGACAAACATCAAATGTGTAGTTGATAACACACTTCAAATGGGATCAAAAAGTTACGCATCTCTTGCCATTGACTGCAATACATATCTTTTCCAAAACAAGGTCCCATGGGGCACAGCGGAAGGGGCGGGACTACGCCTCTCCACTTTCCACTGGTTGCCAAGCAACTGCACAGGCCCAAGAAATGAATGAGTCCAGCATCTCTCAATAAAAACAACAAAATGTACTGTTAAACTGAAAGTATATATTATATCAATGAACGACCTCAGGAAGAGTCAGCAGAGACTTGGACCGTCTGCTTTGAGTCCTTAGTTCCAACTGGCTGCTGGTTTGTAACAACAGTTTGTGTGACATGATGCTATTAATTACACATCATCACCTCTTTTTTTTTTTTTTTTGTTTACACAATCAAGTCTTTTCAATGGTAAAAAAAATAAATAAATATCAATCTTTAAAGGACAGTTGAGTAAGGGGACAGAGGGAAAGTAAAACAGAAAAAAAAAATAGAAAAAAGGAAAAATACAACCTGGTTTAATCAGAGTAATGTCTAATCTGTAGCATCAGCAATTCTGAAAATTTTCAACAACGTTAAACAGATCAGACAGATCCACTCGGTGATAATTGTGATATTATAGCTAATGAAGTTTTGTTACCCTTTGAAGTGATTTAATTGCAAAATGAAGTAGATGAAATTCCTACTCAGGTCACAGAGTCAGAGACAGTAACTTAGCAACTGATCATCTCATCTTAGCGCTTGAAAGAAATATTTCCCAGAATGATCCCATAACACACCACATTTTCTAGCGGCACTGTTTTCAGTCTATACATGAAACACACACACACACAAGCGGGTGAAATCCTTTATAGACAGAGAAACAATGCAGAGTGAGTGATGGAGGATGGGTACTTATAGATTTACCTGAGTGGCAGCAAATGAGTCCATCTCCCAGTCCTTTTCTTCTGAAAATCGAAACTGAGTGAAGGAATCCCCTGAGAAACAGACAGAAAAACAGTGTTTAACTGCTGCAGACCACCTGCTTCAGTATAGCTCAAACCATTTCTTATTGCAGGGTTCCTACAGGTTTTTGCAAGTTAAATTTAAGATCTTTTTAAGACCACTTAGAACAGAATTTAATGCCCACTTCACAGCCATACTGGCAAAACTATGTGACTCCTAGAATTTAGGAAAATCTATTTATTTACACCAACACCTTGCGGCTAAAATTTGCTTAGAGGTCTTATTTATGTCTTTGTGCATAAGAAATCAATCTAACTGAATCCCCAAAGGAACTTTGTGTTGGTAAATGCAAGTTATGCAAATTTACAGGATTTCAGTTCTGTTGCAACATGTTGATGGTCATATGAACTATGTTTTCAGCTCAAAAATGTCCAATTTCATCACAATTAATGCTATATTTTCATGTCACAAATGGCCAAGTTATAGTTTAACTGAATTTACCTGAAAAACAAATATTCTATTCTTTTAGATTCCCTAATTTTTCCTACAAGATTCTATCCTACATATCACGTTTTATTTTTACAGGTTGCAATATGGAGTATGGTGCTGATCCATCCTGCTTATGCTACGCCAATACATACATTAAGAATGTCACACGTCACTTTTTAAATCAGCAGTTTTCTAATAATAAGCATTTTTATAAAGAAATAACAATTCTATATTGTTATTTAATCTTTAGTATGATGATAAACTATACAATAAATAATTCTGATACTAGTTTTTGCACAGGGATCATTAGTGGAAACGGTGACATGGCTGCCGAGCATCAGTATGATGGGATCCGTAAGAACCATGTCACATCCGTCCACTGACACATTTTGTGTTTTTGTGTCAGCTGTTATTGTTTTAGATCCACAATACTAACATTTATGAATAAGAGGTGAATTAGCAATAGTAAATATATAAGTTTATTACTAATAAAGTACTGGTACTGACCAGATCATCATGGGTAATGTCACATCTGTCCACCAGCAAAAGTTTTCACATACACGTGCTATTCAAAATCCAATATTTCTGAAAATATAGCTTCCACTGTCAAATAATATCAGTAGTCTGTGCACAAATGTATTAGCATTATTTCAACACAGTTCTATGCATTTCTTACAGCTTTTTTTTTTTTTTTGACAAAAATGGCCACTCATTTGACCCCCTAAGTAAATTTTAGCCGCTTGATTTCCATCGTTCTGAGTTATTTCTCACCAGGGGCTGCAAAGTTAGTGATAACTGGTTCCTAATTTCATTATTAATTGTCGGGTGGAATTGAGTAGACTTTCTTTGTAGCTTGGATATTTCCGAGACACACTTGAACACAACACAGCAAACAAGATTATGGCAACTTAGCTTAAGACCTACCATATCAAATTTAATACCTTTTAAAGACTTTAAGGTATTAAATCCAGATTTGTACATTCAAGACTTTTAAGACTTTTTAAGACTGTGGGAAACCTGTATTAATAAAGAAAAAGCTGCAGGCGGTGTGTGATTCATCCATTGATATTACTCGTGTGAGCCAAGCGAGCGGCCTTCACTCTGAAATGAGTGTTTCTGTGGAAAGCAGTGAACAGTTTTATGTAAAGTTTTGATCTGTGAAATCATCTCCAACACGGGACTTTGATTCCATAACATTAACGGCTGTAAACTTTTGTGACTGTAAAGATGGTGAATTGCATTATAAATAGACTAGAACCACAGTGGTGGTACATTCAGCACATAAAGACTTTTTCAGAGCTGTTCGCAGGTTACACTTGTGTTTTCAGAAAGAAAATAGACATGGATGAAGAGGATGGACGAGCACATTGCAGAGAGAAATCAGGCATGAGGAGTGGAGTCAAAACACGACGTCCAATGCAGCACAACGCAGACGCAGAGGAGAAGCACCACTACAACAAGTCCTCATGCTGGAGGACGTGGTCACCTCCAAAACCTGGTACATATTCACAGGTTTTATTTGAACAATATCAGGAGTAGGTGAGGGAAATATTTATTTTATTTTATGTTAAATCTCAGGTAGAACTATTTTGTTGCTTCGCAAACCTGTTTATGTGACATGTTTAGATTTAAAGGAATCATTTGTTGTAGAGTTCAGTGATATGGACACAAAATTAAACCATGATGTTCTTCAACATTATGGATGATTTATGATTTTAATAAACTGATTTCTAACATGAACTGAGATCAAAACTTTACTACAACTATGGTCATGGTGAAATGTTTTGGCAGTGAAAGAAATTTTGTTATTGCAAGCATTGCTGCTTCATGTTTTTTTATGTTTTGGGGCTTTTTAGCATGTGGTTCTGACTTATACTGGCAGAGAGTTTAAAGACTTTTAATGGCAAACAGATCACATTCATGCGAAGAGTCTCTGTGTATCACTGCCTAAACTTTTGGCCACATAATGTATGACTTGAGAAACACTTTGACATTCAATTAATATTTTACAAGAAGCAAAAAGGTTGCATTCTGATTTTTTGGTCAGCATAAGAGGTCTCCAGAGGAATACTCTCAATTTTGTAATTTAGGCATTTTTCCTGATTCTCAGAAAGCAAAACCTCCAGTCATTGGATTAATTCCATATATTCCATGCTCCCAATTTGTCATTGAGTAGCAACATTTTTATTAATTTGTTCATTCATTCAGTCATTTATGATCAACCATTCAAATTTTCAGGTTTTCATCTTTTCATCCAGATCTGGTGTATTATTAGTATAACCTGCATATATAGTAATGTGTTTAAATCAATTGTTTTGTCAAAAAGAATCGGCCAAGTAATTTTTTTTTTCTTTAATGTACTCCAGCACTTTTCCACAGTAATGATGAATAAAAAGGACAAAAACCCATTTTTTCTAAATCCAAGTTTGTACATTTGAGTTAAAGAGGTTGTTTTTTTTCTTATACACTATCATTTTTCCCCTGCAGTTTCCTTCATATAATGTAAATGTCATTCAAACTACTATGAACTTAATGATTTATCTTTTCCTTAACTGAAAAGAAAAATCCTTAAATTCATTGTTCAGATCAGATTTTTTCAGGGCAGTTCACATTATTATTTTTTTTTTTAACTGTGGTTAATATGAATCTCCAATGTGAGCTGGTCCTGATGATGACCTGACCTGCATCTACAAAAGAATAAGACGTCTGCTGTCAGGAAACTCCAACGGAACTGAGAGTTTTATTTATAGGTTGATGAGCAGTGCACTACCAGATGAAAATGAGGACAAGGATGAGGATAAACAAGGCCAAATTTTTTCACTCCTGCCAGCGCTGAATGACAGATGTTGATCTGGAGTGACGTAAGACGACCGGTCAGAGGTTATACTGCATAAACATCCGATCTGTGTCTTATTTTGGATCACACGTGGAAGCAGAGCATGCCTGAATGGAAAAGACTGAGCGGAAAATAAATCTGAGTTGCAAAAAATCTGATTTGGCAACATATTTCCCTGCAGGTGATGCTAGCTTAGTCACAATGCTTTAAAGCACAGGTATCAAACATATGACCCGTGGACCAAAACCAGCCCACCAAAGGATCATATGCGGCCCACGGGATGAATTTGGGAAGTGCCAAAATTATACTGAAAATATTAACAGTCAAGGGTGACCAACTCATTTAGTTCAGGTTCCACATATAGACAAATAGGATCGAAAGTAAATAATAAAATAACCTATAAATAATGACAACTACAAATTTCCTTCTTGGTTTAATGTGAAAGAATAACATGAAATTATGGAAATATTTACATTTACAAACCATCCTTTCACAATAAAATGTAAATAATGTGAACAAATATAAAAACTAAGTACATTTTTAACAACATTCTGCCTGTTACTAAATGTTTTGCACATTTATAGATCCACTCTGATCTGTAAGTTGTGTTAATAATAAGCTGAGACGTAATATTGTATAAATAGTTCTTATTTTAGCTACAAAATTTTGACAATATCCTGCCTGTTACCAAATGTTTATGTAACAATGTGTGTAATGCACATGTGTAAATGATAAGTTGAGGCATAATACTGTGAAAATTGCACTTATTTTTCTGATGAAATGTCTGTTTTTTCAGGTTATTCACATGTTTTGTGAGAAAGGATAGTTAGTAAATGTAAATATTTTCATAATTTAATGTTTTTATTGGACTAAAACAATGACAAAAGTTTGTAGTTGCCATTATTTGTAGGTTATTATGCTATTATTTTACTGGTCCAGGCCACTTGAGGTCATATTGGGCTGAATGTGGCCCCTGAACTAAAATGACTTCAACACCCCTGCCTTAAAGTCTGATGCCTGAAGTTTCATGAACACGAAGCCAGAAAAATACTGAAAAAGATGATGAAATGACCAGCACTGTATAACATTAAATGACAAGGTTATGTGGTTAAAGCATACTGATGCAGAACAGTGAATTGGCACTGCAGAAGTGACCGCGTTGACTTTTTAAGTAGGTGGAGTCGTAAACGGAGGCCGACAGCAGCCACTGCCACCCACAGCTGACAGTGGAGCTCCAGTCAGTCGCAGCCTGTCGCTGTGCTCCTCTGCCCTCTGCACAGTATACGACAACATAACAGGCTTGCTTTGAGGCTTTCAGGTACAGCGCTCAGCACCATCTGCAGCTGTCCTTGATTACCCAGTTATACAGGAAGTGAAGGAGGTCAATAGCGGAGGCTGTGGGAGGGCTTTTTGTTCCTCTGCTGAGTCCCTGCTGTCACACGGGCAGTGAAAAGATGATTTGTGAAAAGGAGCATTATCAAGGTTACAATGACTGGGAGACAGATTGATAAGAGAAGGGAATGAGAATGTCAGCTTTACGTGACAGCCAAGGGCCTGCATGCCTTTATGTGCCACTGTGGCGACTTATCTGCACCATCGACTGATTTTCACCCTCTGGGGGAAAATCTGACCAGGTAAAACCTGACTCTGGCGGACGTGAAATCGAAAAAACTGATTCAAGACTGCTGGTATCATAGATTAAACATGCGCTAACAATAATCTGAGCAGCTTTACGCCAAGAAAGAAAGCGTCGACCAGGTGGACATGATCCAGACAGCTAATCAAACAGGCACGTTGGACTGAAATCAACAGGAGCAACTCGAAATAATACAAATGCACAGACATATATTTATAGATACCACTGACTGAGCAACAGTCATGTGTTTTACAACAGTATGCTAGCTCCATTTGCAAAAAGAAAAAGAAAAAAAAAAAACAAACAAGAAAAAGCAACATAACCATTACACAGAAATATCTACAGTATACATCCATACTTCTAGATTCAGTACAAATAATGCACATGTCAGTAGAAATACTCAGTATAATAACTACAATATAATTATTTAACATGACCACATGGGATGCAACGATGAATCTGAATTAGCAATTAATCTATCATATCTGTCTTAATCTCGTTATTTTGAAGAGTAATAGATTAGTTGTTTCTTCAGTAAATTAGTGGAAAAATGCCACTGGCAAAGACAGTCGTTGACATTTTGACATTCTGGCATTTTATCTTGAAAAATTAAATGACTATTCTGTTAAATTAGCCCAAGAATAGTTCGACCCAACTGCCACCTTCACCCATGAGGTCAATAATATAACTAATCAGATTATTCATTAGGTTATATTGTATGGGCTGGATATTCTTTAAGTAATATACTGATAACTTGTTTTAATTTTTATTTTGCTGTCTTTTCTGTCCATCAGCTGAGGACTAATGAAGTGTCCGTATGTGTATATTTGTACCTTGATGCTTTCATTAATGCAGGGTTTATCCTAGTTTGACTACTTTTGGAGGTGGGAGGTCAGTTCTGTGGTAATAACTGTTATTACTCTTCTGCCTAGAAAATAAAATTAAAGTGTCCTGTTTTATACAAGTCATATTTTACATGTCGTCCCATATTTCATTTTAAACCTCTCGACCTGTTCTTGTCGGGGGGTGTTGATGTTAAAAGGATTGGAGCCCTAATAATATGTTTCTAGATTCAGGCAGGAGGCTTTTGTAGCACTGGCATTCTTTTATTATCACAAAAAAAGTCAAATCAGTATTAGTTTTCAAATTTAAAGACAGACTTTTCTTTCCGAGTGAGAATTGAAGAAACCACATAGTTACTTCTGGTTTAAATTGATTATTTGATATTTCAGAGATCTAGAGGTAGAACATTTATAACAATTATGATGTTGATAATAAATATGACAATCTGGTAAGTTTTGAGAATTTTATCAACTTCCCATTTATGAAACTGATCTTTAAGTGTGTGAATGGTCTTGTACCAGAAATATTTAGTTAAATGATCTTAACATATAAGAGTAAAGAAGTCAACATGAAGGGAGCTGCAAGTGGAGACTGAAAACCAGATCCTCACCACCAGACATAAAAACATCAACTCATACAAACATTTACTATAATGAGGCAAAAGTGCCTGATTATTAACAGACACAAATCTGTGAAATCCAGCATTGATCTCCGCTGGCATTATGCTCCTGTTGTTCAGTTGGGTTTTGTATTAGTTTCTTTTGTTTTCTTTCTCTTTTTGCTTTGTTGGTTTTAATGTTGCTCTTTCATACTGTTAGTTTTTGTTTACTTCAGTGTTGTTTCTTGAAAACCTAAACAGGGACAAGGTCTGCCAATTATCTTCTGTGGCTACAAGTCCTATATACACTTTCAGTTGTGAATTTTTGTATCCATGTCTATATGTATTGTGCCTGACAAATGAAATTAAAAATAAAGTTAAAATTAAGAAAAGTAAGAAATTAATAAATTGATAAAATGAGTGAAAATTTCAGAAATATCACCACTGAGTAAAATTAACTCCGAAGCGTATTATATAGATAACCCTGAAAACGAACTAAAAACGTTTATTGCAATGATAGACTATTTATTGCAATATAAAATTCTATAAATTTTCAGAGTCCTTTTGTAGCTCATTCCCCTGTCAGCCATGAAAAACCTGAGTCCAACAGACCCCACATGTCTATATAGTATATTATTCTGCTGGGTCAATGAAACCCTGTATTAACTGAAACCTTTATTATATAGTTAATACCATTTATTTGTGATGAAGAACAACAATAAATAAATTTAAATCAAGTAAAGAAAGTTCAATTCAGCAACATTTTAACAATATTATTGTCCCTTTTCATAATGAACTGGAGAAATTATAAATAAGAGCAGTATCAATTAAAGTTCCTCTTATCATTTCTGCATTACTATCGCGGTTACTGGTAATATGTACCAGAACAGATAGTGCTGTAAATGGGACATAGTTTAAGATCAATTCATTTATTTAATCAGATAAGATAAAGAGACAGATAATAGTGCAAATGCAAATATTACATGAAATAATCAGTCTATTACATCTCACATTTTACTCCACTATGGCTTGGTCATGCCAAAACAGAAAATACATACATGAAACTGCTGTTATCTTAAAAAATGCAGTGATATAGATTTTCAGTCACATGGCTCAGCAGTACAGTAACATAACGAACCGTCGACTGTTCAAGTTGTCTTATCCTCACTTCGCCTCTGCTGCTGTTGAGTTAATCACTCAGAAACAGAGCAACAAAGAAGAAGACAAACTGTGTAATAGGAAACACAGTAGTTTCGGGCTGAGCTGAAATATAACAAGTGCACACACATTTGGTGAATTTTTTTTTATTTTATTTTTGTTTCGTTTTCTGTATTTAGTTAATGATCTGCAATCTTTAAAAGGAAGCTCACTCAATTTGATTCTCGTCCTGCTGCCTAATACTATGTTCTCATCCATTGTTAAGGTTTTAAGGGCCTTTTTCTGAATAGCCTAATCCTCGTTGAGGTCCTGAACCTATCCCAGCTACCTTTGAATGACGGCGGGTACATCCTGGACATGTCACCAGTGCATCACATGGCTGACATACACAGACGCACAATTGTTCATTCTCACATTCACATTTACGGGCGATTGTTAGTGATCAATTAACCTATTAAGTACATGTTTTTGGATGGTGGGAGGAAGAGTCTGATGTGCTATTTTCATTATTGTTCTTTTAAGATATTAAGTATTATATGTTAATTTTATTCTTGGGAAATAATGAGCTTGTAATATCCTAATGGTTAGGGGTGTGTATTGGCAAGAATCTGGCAATAAGATACAAATCACAATACCAGGATCATGATACGATGTATTGTGATATATTACGATACCATTAACGAGGCGAGATTTTTGTGTTGTTTTGTTTCTTTTTTTTGTTTTGTTTTGTTTTGTTTTTTTATATATATTATTTCCTGGAAAAATTGAATTACACCAGAAATGTGCACAAATACTAAACTAATTTTTATTTGATCAGAACAGAATCTAATGCTACGTCACAAAACTTTCCTTCATGCAGGATTTCGATATATAACGTTTTAACATCTGGCTGTATCAGTACAAAAAAAAAAACTACACACAAAAATAAATAAATAAATAAAATTATGTTTTACAGGCACTACAGTTTAGGATCCTGCTCAACTGTTCATATTCTATTAGCTGTAAACAGAACACATTGTGGACAGTCCCTGAATCATCCAATATCATAACATTACTTTTATGCAATCCCAAGAAAGGAACAGACATCTGCCGCTCTCAGATGGATAAAAGTGTTTTTAGGATGCTTGAAATAAAGACTATTTAACAAAACAGTGTTATCTATTTCAAGAAAACTACATGTATGACCAGCAATATCACAATAATATTTTTTCAGTATACAAAAACAAAGCAAAATACTCATGTGAATAAATAAAGAGCTTGATAAACAAAAAAGAAATAAAAAAAAAAAAAATTAACCTCCACCATGTCTGCATTTGAATATACCTAAAAATATTGTTACAGTACTTTTTAATATCGTTATAGTGTTGTGAAATGAAATATAGCAATATATTGCACATTTTCTTACACTCCTACTTATGGTAAGGTCTTTTTAGATTTATTATTTCTACTGCCCTTTGATTAACATGTAACTGAAGAGGGTTTTTTTACCATTAAAGTGTTAAAGGGTGTCTCTGGAGTTTTATTCCTCACTTAAACACAGGTTAAAGGTCAGAAGGTGTTGTACTTTGACAGTAAAGCCATTTCAGGTGAATCTGTGGTTTGTCATTTTGCAGGGTCTAAATAAAGCTGAATTGAAATGAAGTGAATTGTTAATTTTCATTTCTGTGAAGCCCTTTCTGGCCTAGCTTTTTAATGTCATCAGTAGAGAAAACACTGATGTTCAAAGCTTCAAGGCCACTGTATGAGAACATTTCTCTTAAAGGTAAATTCGCAGGTTACATAATATCAAGCCTGTGCTTCTTGAGCTCTGGATCCACAACGACGCACCAAAGACTCGCTCTCATTTCCACCACAATTTGTTATGAAGTGCAGGAAAACCAAGATAATTATACATTTCAAATGCTATTATCTCCACTCCAGTATTCATGGAACAGCTCCAGGACTGGCGGTACGGCATCCCTGAGGTGACTCGGGTCATTCCTGCTGTGGCTCGTGAGTCTAAATTGAACAACTCGGAAAGTGCCCCTCAACACTGGCTACAATAAAGCACTCCAGCCTCTCACTCTGTCTCCAACTCCCATTTTCACTCTTTTTCCGGCTACTGCCTCTGTTTAATATCTTCCCGGACCCTAATCCTCCTCCTCCTGCTCTGTCTCCTTGGGTCGGTGTCCAACACACAGATCTGCTGACACTGCCTCCCTCCTACACCACAGAGCCCGGTGTCATCCCGATCTGTGTCCGTGGAAATACCGTCCCAGGTAGTTCGACGGCGCTGACACAACCGTGGCAACAGCTGCCAGTAAGGATGAGAGAAACTTCTGTCAAACCTCCAGAAGACACCGAAAAAGCAAACGGATCGGGGTTAGATAGACTCAACATTCCTGCTCGTCCAAACAGACCTGAGACTTAAATCCCCTTCTGCTCTTGGCTGACGCCGTTTTGAGACCAGATTTTAACATTTACCGAGGATCCGCAGACTCAGACCGGCTGAGCTCGGTGAAAAACAGGCCGTGTGTGTTCCAACATGTGTTCAGATCAGACTTTATCCTCCTGAGACCCAGGAAAGTGAAAAGTTTAGCTTTTTTTTACATTAAACAGTCACCTTGATCCAAAACTAGAGTGGAGTTTTCAGGCATTTACACTAAGCTTGACTGTTTCGTCGTACTTTAACTCAGGCTTGTTGCTTTTGATTTACTGCATTTGAGGGGAATTATTATTATCTTTTAATGAGTTCTCAGTTTTCCTCTCTCCCTGACTTAGATTCATGCCAGATAATTGTTGGGAGGGTTTTAAACTGCTATTTTCATCAATCTAATAGGTCCTTTGCACCACCTAAATCTTCCAAAGTTGCATTTTTAACCCCAGTGCCAAGAAGTTATCTTTTCTGTCCTGTTCATGGTTCCTTTTCATGAATTGATCTTTTTTTACTGACAAGAAGCTACTACCTACATGCACCTGACATCCTATTGCTATATCCGACCATGCACCACTGACAGTGAACAATCTCCCTCCATGGTGCTTTAATTTCCTGCTGTTTACAGACGCTAATTCTATTAAAATCATAAATAATTGCACTGACCTTTATATGTACACTAATATACGTCCAGATGTTCCTGCATCAACAATTTGACAAACATGCACATCCTAACTGCAAGGAGAAATAATATCCAATCTGGCGTAACAGAATAAACCCATATAAGAGTTCAACACAAATGGACGATGACATATAAATAAATGATGATCCTTGGCGCATTCATATGTGCACATAATATACATACACACAACAAACATAACAAGGTGAAAATAACGTAAAAGACTAAATGAGATCAAAGTGAATTGAAAGACGAATCAAGACAAAAACTATGTGACAAAACAAAAATAACCAGAGATGACATTTGACAAAATTGGCAAAAAAAATAAACCAAGACAAAAATAATAAAACAAAAAAATGAAAACACAGTTGTAGCCTCCATTTTTGTGATTTAGTGCTTATTTTGATATAATATGAAAACCAGAATACAAACCAAAGTAACATGAGTGCAATTTCAGTTCTTACTCAACAAATACTAACAATGTAAAAGATGGAACAAGAAGAAAATGGTGTAAGAAACGAGTAAAAACAAGTAAAAGAATAAACTTATTTCTAAAGCTTTTTAATCATCCTTTATTTTACCATTTTTTTCCCATTTCACAATATTTTTATCACTATATTTAAATATCAGTGCACCATTTAGTGTTAAGAACAATTATAAATACTGCATGTGTTAACTGTACAGAGTAACATTTTAAGCATCGGATTGAATTTGTCAGTGTATTTTTCCTCTAATGACTTTTCTCCTGATTTAGATCGACATTCTCACAGAAAATTTACACAACATGTGTACTTCAGAGAGCATCCATTTACTGTCATTACTAAATATTCTCCAGCTTCTCAAAAACAATTATACACTATGATTATTTATGTGCTTGTCAACAAAACAGGCAGTTTAAAAATGAAGATGATGATGAGGGGCATTTTATTGACATGTTCAAGATGAAATGATATCATACCTAATTAAAAAACAAAACACTAAGACAAGCTAAGCCTTTACTGATCCCACAGAGGGGAAATTAAAGTGTCTCAGCAACAATTAAAATGCAGAATGACAGTAAAGTAATAAAATGTGAAGAATATGAAAACAGAAATATAAGATCATATAAAATAATAATTAAAAAAAACTTGCTCACATTTGAGGTGTGGACATTTGGCTTAGAGTCTGGTTTCAACCAGCTCGATATGTAAAGTGTCATGAGATAACTTTTATGATTTGGCGCTATATAAATAAAATTTAATTAATTGATTGATTGACATTGAATTGTACCTGAAAGGTAAGTTTTGTATGATTTGCTTTTCCGATTAAACAAAGAATGGGGGAAAAAAATAGTAATAAAAAAAATCTACACATATTTACAGACCACAAGAAAAATGTACTACAAACAAAACAACTGCACTATTCATAACTCTATTCATCTGTTCATCATTAGGAAACTTAATCCTGTTTTAAGATGTTTTTCCAGCAGTACTGAAGGGGTGCTAAACACCGACAGTGCTGATTCTGAACTGTAAACATGACTTGGTTTATCTCATGTCACTGTACGCGTCGAGATTAAGTCTGTGATCTTTAGCAACTACGGTGGTCATAAAACCACAGCGGCCCCTCTTTACAGCCAATGTCTGTTTAGTCTGTTCTGGGCTTTTTAGTTAAAAGGATGTTAACTCTGGTCTACAATCAAACATGGAAAGCGATGGTGAAGCCCCTTAACTGTGGAGGCCACCCACTATAAAACACACTAAAACAAGAGGAGGAAATCCATTCTGAGCTACTGTAGAAACATGGTGCACTCTGAATGGCAACTCATTTCCTCTGCAGATATAAATGCTTCACTGTATGGATGCCTTTCCCAAAGTGAGGGTTGGGACCCAAATGATTCCCAGATGTTTTTTTTCTTTCCGCCAATTAATGCACTAACATGCTGTGATCTGTGAATTAACTTCCTGATCCGTGTAACTCCTTATCCTGTATTTACTCAGGTACACTATTTAATAAACATTTGGCATCCTTTCACCATGTACTTCCATGTTATGCTATTTTATACGTAAAGTTTTAATTAGAAATATAACTTTTTTTTATTTGACACTGAAATTTACTTCCAACATAAACTTGCACACAAATGATCTAAAATAGACCCTAATGACTCACATCTATTCATTAGTGATAAACAACAATATATTATTCTATACAAAAGCACACTCTGCAGAATGAGGATGCTCTACTTTTACTTTTTGCTGAAAATATGTCTGTATTTTTACTTGAGTAACATTACGCATTCAGGACTTTTACTTGTAATTAAGTATTTATGCACTGTGATATTTATAGTTTTCTACCTCTGACTAATTCAAGTATAAGTTTCCTTTTTGCTTCAGTGCTGTACAGTGTTTTTATGGCAGATGAGTCAGAAAAAAAAAGTAAATGATACAGCGCTTGATAACACATGTTTGTTAATTTGGGATCCAAGGAGACATCACATTTGGCTTTTCAAATGTGTTGCAAGCTGAAAAAAATTTGGGAACCCCTGCTCTAAGCCAACAACAACACAATTTTAATTTTTATGACATTTATGACTATTGTATCCTGTACTATTTTATAACTTTTTACTTATTTGTGCAATAAATATATATTTATTCTCTCTTTATTTATTTATTTATTTATTTATTTAATAACACTACCTCATCAGTATTGTATAACTTATTTTATCTCAGGTGTTTTTTTTTTTTACTATGTTTTTTTTAGTGTTGATCCTGCATCGTCTTTTTCTTCTGCAGTGCATCTTTGATGTAATTTGCGATAAAGTGATCTGAAATCTGAATCCCATGTCTGCAAGTAGATCCTACTAAATCCCCCTAAATAATTTACATGGGACTTCTAATTTTTATGAGCTTTAGAGAGTTGACAAAACAAGCGACTGGAATTAGTTTTGGGACATTTTCACTACTTTATAAATAGATCACTACCTTGAAAACTGCCACATAAACAACGATAGTATTAGTTTAGCTGCTGCTCTATTCTGCTTATTCTCCTTCTGTGAAATGGCAGATATATACAACATTTTATTATTTTAACATTTACAGCAGTTTTAAAGTTTTCAAACATCTTCTGTCCCTCCAAAAAAACAATGGCACACCGTTTACTATTTCAGTGGTGAGTAGTGCAGCTCTGTCAAATACTGCTGTGACAAAACCAGCTGAAGGTGAGGCACCTGACCTTGTTGTATAAATATGAATGTAGATCCGTTCAGAGTCTGATTGTCCAACTTCATCAGTGGCAGCATTGGGCTGGTACACTACAGAGAGTTATTTTCATCGTGAATAAACACTGCATTACTCATGCTGTGGGCTAAGTGGCTGGGCTGGCATTGTGTAACTCTTCTATAATATGCTATCCTGTCTCTTGACATCTTGCTGGCTGAACCCCATATTAACAAATGTGGCTTTTTGCCTACAACCCTAGCTCCGCTGAGCTATCTATGGCTCGCTGATGCCAAGTCCCGCTCTCATCTTTTATGTTGGGATGTGTTGTGTGCTCCCTCTCTCCCGGCCTTTCTGTTCCGTTCTTTTCCTGCTCCACTCGTATCTACTCTGCTCTCACCCCAGCGCTGCTCGTCTTCACCTTTTTCCTCTGTTCTGCTGTGAGACTGTCTAGCACTGGTACAGAGTCAGACTGGAGATAAGACATCCTGCCTCTGTATCACATGAACAACGAACAGCACAGAAACTAGAACCAGACGACAAGACAGGCCCTGTATCCCATGTGCTACCTGTCTGTTCTAAAAGGTTCTTCTATGTCATGTCTTTCCTAACAACACAGGCAATGCTGAAACTGATAAAGATTGGGTGGCAGCAACTGCAACATCCCTAGTCGGACTCCTAGTCCCCATGAACTTTGTTGCATTTCCTTCTACCCTTATTTCAGGTTTTAAAGTTCACAGTCAAGTAAG
Organism: Sphaeramia orbicularis; assembly: GCF_902148855.1. Taxonomy (NCBI): domain Eukaryota; kingdom Metazoa; phylum Chordata; class Actinopteri; order Kurtiformes; family Apogonidae; genus Sphaeramia; species Sphaeramia orbicularis. The sequence goes on from NC_043979.1 coordinate 28,962,724, forward strand.
GACACAAAACATGAGGGGAAAAAAATCTCTTTCTTTGACATTTGACATTTTTTAAGCTTCCAATATATCCAAAAAATACTGAATACAGCTGACTGAACATTGTTCAAAGGAGTATCAAAAGCTCAGAACAGTGTCTATTCTACTTTTTTTTTCTGTACACTAAAGAGGATATTTCCAAGCAATACTTTTCTTTTCTGGCAAAAAGAAAACTTTGTCTTGTCGTCTTTTTCTAACCTATGAAAATTCCTTTCAATAACTAAGAAGGAAGAGTGTTTTGACAGAATGCAGTGCCAGGTTTAACAAAAAGCTCTACACTGTATTCATGAAAATATGCACTTTCCACTTAATTTGACCAAAAAAAACAAAAAAAACAATTAGGGCCTAACTGGAAAAAAAAAAGAATTAAAAAAGCTAAATTTTACAAGCTGTAATCAAAATTGAAGATTTACTTTTAAAACAACTTAAAGCTTTTTAGAAAAAGAGCCAAATCTATGCTAAACATATGACAGCACATCAAAATGCTGAACAAAGAACTATATGAGCTGCTTATCAAAACTTTATTTCAGTTTATTCATTTTGGGGCACTTTTAGTCTTAAATAAGTGAATGAGAGTTTCTAATACGTAAGCATTCAATAGGGCTTTGCAATACCACCAGATACTTTTACCACAAACCAAAGCAACCCTCCTTGCATTGTCACTTTCCTGTAGGATAAACAAGAGAGAACAAAAGGAAACAAAAATGGAAGGTTTCAGATTGGTTCATCTGATATATGGAGCTCTTACTGCCATTTGTGGCCAGATTTGTTTGGTCCAAATGACTCGCTTAAAACACAGTTCACATCAGTTAGACTTGGTGGGTCGGGGTCCTTCTCCCATTCAGAATTACCCACATTCTATTTATGTTCCTCCATGTTTGTTTGTTTGTTGTGTTAAAAACAATTTCCTACCTCCATATGTGCTGTGAGGTTCAAAATACAATAAAATAATCAATGACTAACATGAAATGATGTATTCATTTTTATATATCATTTGATTGTAACTAGGTCTGTCACAGTATTTACATATGCCTAAATGTGACTACACTGCAAGGAACTGTGATTATTTTAGACAATCACCTTTATTCAAATGTATAGGAATTACCATTATTCCCATATCATTTTATATAATTTCACTGGTGCTCCTTTAATCCTGTTGCATGTCGTTCATCTTCTACTATTGGTTCAATAGAAAGCTGAGGCTGCAACAGTTTATTTTGACTGCATAACTTAGTCCAAAGGCCTTTATACATTTATTTGTACATGTTCCAAATTTACTACTGGTTGAATATTTCACTAATACATTTAGACTACTGAAGTTATGTCATATGTGCTGTGCCCTGTTCACTTACTGAATGAACAAAGGGTAAACAGATAATTCATTTCAATGTGTCAAAGTTATAGATAGATAGTTCTATTTGCCATTTGTACACATTCAGGTACATGGGAATTACTATGCAGAGGTCTCTCAGAGTGCAAGTATAAAGGTTAAAAGATACAATCAAATAAAAGTCAGATATAAGCAGTATAAAAGTAGAACAATATAAATATAAAAGCAGTGTAAAAACAATCAAAAGACAGTAGCACAGTGACAAGGTATGTAAGTTGTGGAAGTTATGTAAATGTAACCTTCTTACATAACTTTATTATTACCCTTATACGACAGTGGTAGCGTGGCATTAACAGAATAGACAACATCACTAATCACAGTTGCACTATTCAGTACATAATTTTGCCTATAAACTTTAAAATTAAGGTGGTTGCTAAATTAAGCTCACAAAAAAAAAAACAACCATTGAATAAAAGAGCAAGTGAACACAGCCAAGATTTGACTAGGCCTTAATATCATGTAGGTATTAGTCTATAATCAAAAATCACTGAGATTCAATAGGCAACTTTACTCCCATACGACCTGCACATCCGTAAGTAATCCCAGCAGGAACCTGGTGTATGTTGCAGAAACTCACACTATTCACCGGAGCATGCCGCTGTTGGCCCTCTGGTTGCCATGCGCTGCGCACAAGTCTGCACACGCCACCAAATGTCACATATGCACACCCTTGTTGACTGGGCCACACCTTGGGTATACTTAATTTGCACAGAGTCAATGCATAGCCTGTATGTACAAGGCTACAGTCTGGTCTTAACCTCGCTTAGCCTTTTCTGCAGAGGCGAGCGGCTGAACAGAAACAGGAGGGACATGTAAGGAGCAGTGGTGCTGCTGCTAAATCTCCTCTAACACCTGCAGTGAAATGTTGACATTTTATCTGACTGGAAGGGGAATACACACTCCCCTCCACTCCTCCTTCCTCCATTTGCTTGTAGAGTACTGGCTCGCGATCAGTGAGTGATTACTTCTCTTTTAAACTCGCCATCATGACAGATCCTACTTGATAAGAGAGAAGATGGAACAAGACACCTCACAGAAAAGTCAAGAGCCAATGAGTGTTATTGCAATCGTGAAGAGCTCCGATTGATAGGCGTTTGGTCGCACTTAGCCAAAATGAGATGGCAAAGAGACAGGAAACGGGGAGAAAGACTGAGAAAACGCACAGAAAAAGTGCTCAAACAAACTTGCTGCGATGTGTGGAGCTCATCATTTTTCTGATAGCTACAGAACCGCCAGTGTGCTCCCTGTCACGCCGTTTTAACCAAACCAATTAGCCTAACACGACACGGTGCTGAAACCCACTACGCGACAATAAATCACTGTCTGCACTAATTGCAATTAAAATCCCGAGCAAACCAGGCGAGACCATAAAGAGGGCAGAAGCTATTTACTCTTAACTTTTAATGGTAATTGTGGGGGGCTATGTTTATGTCAAAGTCATATCAGAAGAGCTCCAATCCACTCGAGGCCTTGTTCTCATTAGGTCTGTTTTTTATTGGCATGAACCTTGTTTGGAGGCTAAGAGGAGCTCTTCTTACCTGGAATCTAATCAATCATACTGTAGTTACACATCTGACGCAGACATCCAGTAGTAATCTGCCTATTAAGCCCTTTTCTAGGTGTAATTAAGTGGTTTTACATGTTTCATATCAAATTATGGACTGGTTAAATCAATAGTGTCAAAGTGAACACCTTAGTGCACTAAATCATCCCCTAGTAGTAGGGCATGAACAGGAATATTCTACAATAATCAATTCCTGTTCTTCAGCTCTGCTTATATTGAAGAACAGCGCGCACATTGATTCTAATTAGCTGCTCTAAATATTCATACTCAATAACATTTGACCAAAGGAAAAGAGAAATCCAACGTACCACAGTTGGTTGTTTTTGTTTTGTTTATATAACTGGAACACTGAACAGATGGTATTTTGTCTGCTCAAGAGTTTGAATGAACTGCAGTCTCCCATGTAAAACTTCCATTGTTAGAAAAAATTATATATTGTGTGACTGCTCTTACTTTAACCAAAACTTACTTGTAACATCCTGATTACATTCACCTTGTTATGTAATCTTCAAAAATCTGCAGTGCCAGTGATGACTTAGGTGTGTTATATAGATAGTCAAGTGTTTTAAATACAGTATGTACTTGAAGCAGCCCTTTCATTTACATTCCTCAGGCTTAGTAACATTTTAAAAACTTTTGTGAATGTGAACATTGAAAGCCACACAATGAAAGCCTCCGATTCAGTGACTTAATTTAACCTCAGATTTTTTTTCACCTAAGAATGAACACCACTCTAGTCCATTTTAACACCTTACAAAAGTATGTGTCATTCTTACATGGTTACGACACCTCCTTAGAATAAAACACAGGACAGCACTGAAAAATAAATCAGCTGAAGACTGTAGCAGGGCTGCACCAAAGCCGATTGTGGTTTCTTTTTCTTGTTCCAAGTTATTATGAAACCACAAACAAACCATAATTTCTTAACTATTTTCCTTCTTTTGTGGTTGGTTAAATGTATCCCTTTTTGTCATCACCGTAAAATTCAAAATTCAGGACGAAAAGCCGATAATTGATAATTAAATGACTATTTGGATGATGCCAATGTTATTTTTTATGTTGCTATTTATTCCCAATTTTGTGTCACAGGAAAAAAAAAAGACATTTTAGTTATTATACATATAAAAATTGGTTAATTTCACAATTTATAAATGTATTTCAACCTTTGATCACAATTATACTTGGTGTAGCTATTAGATCCACCCCACACCATCAGGGGTTTGTCCTTGGTCTGTCCAACCCTTTCCCCAGGTTTCATGTAGAACTTAAATGATTACCTGTCAACTATTAAATGGCTAAACCTAATCTGATAACTGATTAATCAACGTCAGCATTTTTCTTTTCATTTACAACAAATTGTTATAATCCCCTGATTGCTAACTCTGTTGAATATTTTTTACTCTGTAACTCTAAACTAAATCTCTGAGTTGTTGACCAGTGAGAGATTTGAAGTTGCCATCTTTGACTTTGGAAGCACTGGTCACTATTTTTATAATATTTTACAAACCAAACAACTACTTCATTAATCAAGCTTGATCAGCTGCAAAAATAATTGTTAGCTGCAGCCTTAGGTTCAAGACAATTTGTGCAGAATTTTTTCTGTAGTCTAGCAAGCACTTATACTTGGAGGTAATTAGACACAGAACGAACTGACCTGATACATGATAAAATTGAGTACCATGTGTTTAACACTGACAATCCCAATGAGTTGTGCAGATGAAACATATGATCAATTTGATCTTTGAAGATAATCAATACACACATAAATTCAGACAGAGTCTATGATTGCTTTTACAGGGTGCTGGTTCACTTGATAATGTGTGAAAGAGCTATACTATAGAAAAAGAGCTAATGTATCTGTAGGCTAAACAACAGACAATGAGGTGAGAACGACTGTGTAGCGTAAAGTGAAAGGACATATGGGTCACTCATTATAAAGACACATGGAGCCTCAACTGATAGGTTAACAGACTGGATCAGTTAACAGCTATTACCGATTACAAGTGTGCTAACAAAGGATCGATCATTTTAAAGCAGCAGCCTATGAAGGTACATAGAGCATTATTCATCTTGCAGTAGATATTATTCCCACCACTTGGCGGTAAACTTGCAAACAGAAGCATTTATACAGAATGATGGGAAAAGTGTTTCTATTTAAAGTGTGCATATTTTTTTTATTGCTGAACAAAAGGACCACCTTTGTTTTCTCTCTTCACAAAAAGCTCTCAAAGGCCACAGGAAGATAAGAACAACGCACCCACAGGCAGCTAAATAAAGACCTGCGGATCGCCTTAAATAAGCATCAAACCGCCAGATAGCATAGACGTTTCAATCCTTTTGAAGACCTGAGCGGATGAAACACGACAGCCAATACAGTACTTAGATCCTAACAAGATATCCAGAGCAGCCACCGCGGTGATGTATCCACTCCAGAAATCCCGAGTTCCTCTGTTCTTGTAGTAAATTCATCAGAGGACACTCATAACTGTCTGAGTCCGACTGAATTATGAAGCTGCACTCTCACAGACACAAAACATACACCACCACCTGCACTCAGTAAGAACACTCTTACAAGACAAATACAGTCTGTAAGACCATTCATTGTTCTGGCTGCACAAAAACCAGTGCACCAGCACATTTTACCAGAAGGCCTGCAATTAAAGTGAACAAATACTGAGCCAAGTTTTCTCAGGACTCAGTAAAGTGTTTATGGTCTTTTGGTAATTCATCTGTCACTTTTTCTATTAACTAAAGTACTGTGCAAAAGTTTTAGGCCACTACTAGGTTTGTTGTTTTAAAAGGGTCATATTTTGCTAAACCCACTTTTATTAGTCTTTGGTACATTTATTTGTGTATTTTTGGATCCTAATGGTTCAAAAAGTTTGAATTTGAACCCTCCAGGTGCTGCAAAGCTATCTTTATATTCATTTTGGCAAAAGTTGAGTAGATTTCTAAGACCTGTTTTAATTCCTGCTTAATTTGTTATGTTTATAACTAGCTATGTCACAGCATTTGCACATATAAGGTCAAGACTTCTGACAAACATTTCTCCGAAAACACCATAATCGTTTGTCAGCAGCAGCGGTTGTAGTCCGCACTGAAAATATGTCCAAATTTCGAGCTGATTACCTAAAATGTTCAGTTGTTGGTTGAATGGGACAGAGCAGCACGGCCAACAACCTGGAGGGGGTGGGGCGTGAAGTGGCTCATTTGCATTTAAAGGGCCAGCACTCAGAATGACCTTTCTGGTGTCATTACTCAGAAATAGGGTTAAAGATGGACCTTTGGAGTTGAATTAATGAAGAATTCAGACCCAAGAATAGCATTTATAGTTTATGTAGACCACAGGGAAATGTTTTAAAATGCATAATCCCATTTTTTTAAAAAAGCAAAATATCACTCCTTTAAGTATGCAGTATCAGCCCTTGTATGAATATACGAGGGCCGTTCAATAAGTTCATGGCCTCACCCAGAACAGAACAACACAGACTGATAATTTATATTTTATTTTTCGACATAATCTCCATTTACAGCAATGCACTTGGTCCATCGATGTTCAAGCATCACTATCCCATCACGAAAGAATGTAACATCCTGTATTATAACAACCAGTATTTCTGGGTGAGGCCATGAACTTATTGAACAGCCCTCGTATGTACTGTATTAAAAATAAAATACTAATATCATAGAGGCTATATGGGATCATCTGGACAGAGTAAAGAATAAAAGATAGCCTAAATGTAAAGGAAAAACTCAGAAAAACTAAGAAATTCAGGTATAATAAATTTGGTATAATATTCAATTACTACTATTCCACTAAATCCAAATAAAGGTCACACCAAATATTGGCTTTTACCTGCAGAAGCATTTTAATTCACTTTTTTGTTTATTGCAATATGGTGCACATATGTCCTGCTCATTACAACCCTGAAAAAACAACAAAACTAATGACTTTCACACAGTACTGTAAAACTGTAGTGGCGGTGGTGGTTGGGGGGTGCATAGTGCTCTGCTTTCATTGCATGCATTCATTCATTTCATGCATTCATCACACTCATAATATTACCATCACTTCCTGTTCTTTTGCCACGTTATTAACCTCATAACTTTCTCTGACTTGCCTCAAAATTTAATAAAACTCTGTGTAAGCCTGTCACTATTATTATTATTATTATAGTAAGCCGATTTGAGGAGACAACGATCATCTTACTGAGATGTCACACCATAAAAGTCAACAACCTGAGTCAATAAGCCCTCTGGGAGGAAACATTACCCAACACAGCCTTAGATTAACACAAGCCACGGTGCACCTGCGCAATATTGACATCAGTCACCAATTGTCTGACGGATATGAAGATCATTACAAACACATATCAATAAAGATTTAACATCTATTCAGTACTGATATGCGGAACCATTTCCGTTTGATTTGTGAAAGCATTCGATGTAATGGCTGTATTTACTAGATATTCATCACAAGACACAGCACAAGCAGACAATAGGCAGCCACAGATCCACAGTAAAAGAATGGTCGAGTGACAGTAATTATCCACAAGGTCAGTGTTTTTCTGATACTAGGACTGGATGCAACCACAAAATACAATCTTAGTGTTTCTTTCTAATGATTTTTTTCTCTCTACAAGAATCAATGACTCAGAAATAGTTTTGTTATTAAAACCATTTGCCCATAAGTACGACTTTTAAGGTTGACAATGTGAGCTATTTGCCAGATAATAAAGGTAATACTGATTTTGTTTCAGGTTTGTTGTGCGGTTTTTACTGTTATTTGTAATCGACAGCATGGCCGTTTGTTCAAGGCCCAACATTGCAAAAGTGCACCAACTCCATATCACAAGAAAATGACTACCTTTCTCTGTACAATTTCTTCATCTTCAGTGACTGCAGCTGCCTCTACTCAGGCCTGTTGTCGACCAGGAACGCTCCCATGTGCAGGAATCTCCAAAGAATCGCCAACTGTCTACATTACTGTCGCAACTACAAAGAACTCCTGGCACAGGCATTTGAGCAACAGCAGAGGAATAACTGATCCAAGTTTGGAGATTCAGGCATTTTTCAGACTGTTCAACAACAAGACAACAGTCCAAATGGACAAATCAATGCAATACATGTACTTTTTGTAGAGAATAAAGAGCTCTGAAGTTATACCCAAGATGCCAGTGTATTGGATTGCAGATATGTGTACAGACAACTTTTAGAGTCCAAGAAAGTAACACAGTGATAAAGGCTAAAAAGACTGTTGTTTTCACCACTGGACACAGCTCTAAATGAAAAGAATGGAGTTTGATGCTGAAATCACAGTATTTCTTCGAAAAGGGTGTGTTTGTTTATGAGGCAGATGAAGGTATAAAGTCATTTTGTGATGTTATTATCATTACCAAGATGACCATTTGTTGACCTGTGGTTCAGACTAAACTGCAACACTTCTGGCTTCCTTTGGATGATTCCAAATAGATCTTTTGTACAGTTACTGATGACAAAAACTATACTGAAAACAGGTGATTTGTGGTTTTACTGTGGCTATTTTCTGTCAAAAAGCTAAATAAAAGAGCAAGTTAACAGCTTTAATGTAAACTATCAGCTGACACTGACGCGAGTGTTATTTTGTCCACCTATGAGTTTTGTGTATTTTTTGAAGAGGAAAAATGAATGTTACCATAATACGGATGTGTGCAAACAAGGATCTTTATACTTTATTCGGTGAGTGATACAATCTGTGGATACATTGTGCTGATTCTTTGGTGCTTTTGGTAGTCCTAACTGTGTTCTGTTAGATGACTTCCTATTGCTGTTGAGAATTTAGAATATAAGTACTAAATATAACACTTTCTTTGTGCAAGATTTGTACACTTGCTGACATTAGGCCACTGCATTTCAACATAACAGTATCTTGTATTGTATATTGTTAGTGCCATAGGAGTAGGAGAAAAGCAGTGGAAAAAACTCAATAATGCAGATAAGGATTTTTGCCCCCGAGTCAAATTACAACCTTTACCAGGTCTAACTGAGTCCCTCCTTTGGGGGTGGTAGTACAAAAGGCCCTGAAAACTCCTGGGCAGAGCTTAAAGGTTTACTTGATGCTGATTGGATAGACTCAGAGCTGGATAAGAAACATGGCATTTTAAAGCCCCGCAGAAGAAAAGTAGTAATTAGTAGGATTCAGGAGTATCGACAGATTTTACAATCGAATGAATAATGTACGATAAGTGGACCAACGCAGATGTGCAGGCACTCTTGCACTCTACAGCCAAATCCATTGCGTAATGATGTAACAGATTATATCACTGGTGGTCTGTCTCTACAGTGGAGACACAGCAGCTGAGAGGGCCGAGTGTGAGGAAGTTCCTGTAACCCCCCCCCCCCGCTTGTAACCCTAAATTTATGTGGTGGAAACGCACCTATAGATGTCAGTGTATTGAGGCTATTATTGATTTAGGCAACTGAAATAACTGCTAACTTAGTAATGGCTGATGTCAACAAGTGGCAGACTCCAACACAAACTTCAAGGCATGCACAAATATGTCCTTCAAGTATGTTTAAGCGGCTTCCGTTTTTCTTTAGAGGCCTTTTTTTTCTACATAAGGTAGTATCAGATTGTAAATGAACTTCAATCAAATATGCTTGTGTATCAGTTGGATTTTTTTAATGAATGTAATTTATCTCTGTCACTCATATTCCAATCTCAGGCCACATCATCTTCAAACACAAGCTTTTAAGAACAGAAGGAGGAAAATGCTCTATTGATTAATAGAGCCACTTCAAGGAGGCACCATTTCACTAGCCAATGTTTCTATTACATTCTTTTGATCCCATATTAAAATGCTTGTGGGATGAAACATCTACATTGGAGGAAATATTGCATCATAAACTACTTGAGGCAAGATCACCTCAATTTACAAACATAACCGATGGTCATTTACAGAGAACTCCTGTTTGTTTTTGTATAGGCCGTTTGACTGATCCTACATGTTACATTTGGTTGGTCAGAGCTAATGAGCAGCTTGAGTTGACATTAAATGCAAAAATGCTCAGGCAAGAGAGACAACCAACAGGTTTTGGAAGCCATGTTTCTGGTGGAAAGCTTTATGCATCATTATTATCAGCTCTGCAATTGTTATTTACCACAAGACAGGCCAATACAGTGTGGGAGGTGTGAAGCACCCAAAGCAATTATCTTTAATTGAGGCAGAGAATCACACCATTAAGTGACTAATTTGTTTTTTCTTTCTAAACCACACTCTTTGTAATACTTGGGAATTAAGGATTGTTGCCTCGACCAAGTGTTTTAGGGAACATATGGTAGTTGGTTGGTTGGTTGTTAGCAAGTTAATGCAACAACTACCTAGGTAATTTCCATGAAACTTATTAGCTGGGTAGAAGGGAAACTTGAAATTTATGACCAGGATAATTGGTTAAACGAACACTTTGCTGGGCGAGAACCTAGACCTGAAAAGATTAAGGAGGGCCGACGAAATCTACCAAAGGCAACATCCACACCAATGTGCTTTCAATTAGAAGGAGTTTAAAATGAATGATCTGTGTCAACACACATTTTTGTAAAATGTTAGCAATAATTTCTGAACATTCTAACACACCTGAAACACGTAACACAAAAACTGTTAGACATGACACTGCAAACTACTCGAATAGCAATGTGCCTCCTTAATATGTGGATATTGAAGAATTTAGAACAGCAAAGACCTCTCAAAGACTTAAGAATATTTTAGAACTGCAACATGTGTTATCCGTAGGTAAAAACAATCCTGGATTACATGTTCTGTTATCAGGGATCCGGTCTTTTAGCCTGCTGAAAATCTTGAAAATGGAAAACTCATTTTCTGCACATTGTTGAATACAGCTTAATGTGTGAAATTTCAAACTCATTTTCTGAGGAAACAAAATATTTTCCAGACACTGTCAGGAAAGATGCCAAGGAGTCAGGAGAAAACCATATAGGGACAATGAGGTCCACCATTGTTGTTGTGCTTTAAGTTTACACTACACTAAAAGCAGAGTATGTACACAGACATACTGTATATCATGGTTGTGTAGCTCTGTTAAGACCGACTGAAAATCCAACTGGGTCAGCCTATTTGCAAGTCGAGGAAGCTCTGAACCACTAACTCTAAGTTTGCACTGTAGACAGGGGTAAAGTAACAAACTCCCATGAGACAAGTTAAATAAACGATTCTGTTGTGACACACTGTGTGACAATCAGTGACAAAGTGGTGGATCAATAATAGGGGAAAAACCCCCGAAGACATCCAGTTACGTAGGAAGAATCCTTGACTATTTTCATATACTGAAAATAAAATCACAGTCTTTTGATAAACGTAGGGCTTCCCTTTGAGCCACAATAATGAACACAGCTCATAACCAAGCCACTGTACTGTTCTCCAATTAATCACGACAGCCTATAGAACCTTTAATCCATAACAATAGTTGGGGAAAACATCACTGTGAAAGAGTGCTGGTGTCACAAGGGGCCAACTATGTAGGTGGAAGCCTGTGATGTGTTCAATTTACGGAAATCGAGCAATCACTGTGTATCTGTGAGCCTCATTACATGAACTCCCTCAGGAATATACTAAACATGCCTCATATCCCCTGCATTGCACTTTACCGATAATCAATAATGAGCCTGAGGGTTAGCAGGCCACAGAAATGCATGATATATTCATATGAAAGAAAAGCGGTTCAAAGAAATGAAGAGCAGTCCGTTTGATCCCATGCAGTGAGGATGAAACAGCCACCAAGGTAAATTAAAGGTTTAGACCACTTTCACATTAAACATCACATCCTGACACTGCTGTCATTTGTAACAATAATTACACAGTTGAACTGGGACAAAATGCATCATTTCAGATACAGAGAAAGAATAAATACTTCCATTAGTGATTTATCTGTGTTTGCTGAGAGCTCTTTACCACATTTATTTATTTGTTACAAGCATTTTGATGGCTCACATAAATGTATGACTTAAGGAAACTGTACTTAATCCCCATTCTAAAGCATATTTTTGTTTGCTGTTTTTCTTGCTAATATCTGAATATAAAGTGACAATCTATAGTGCAGCGCCAGAGTCGTTATTAGGTTTGTTGTTTTGGCAATGTTATAATGACTACACCAATGCAACTCTTAGTCTCTGTACAATGATGCCACCAGGATTTGCAGGAAATATGTGTAGCATTAAAAACAAAAGTTTCAGGGATAAACTACTTCTATTAAGCAGAGACCTCCCTTTGTCCTAAAAGAGCTTTCAACTCCTTTGTTTATTTTACACCAGGTTTCATTCAACACATGTCCAACACATTTCGTGGGGGCTACTATTAATCATGGAGAGGAATGTCCTACTAAACATTGTCTTTAGCCTGTAGACGTCATTTAGTTCTAAGCATTGTGTGTGTGTTTTCGATACTGTGCATTTATTTCCTGATTTTCCCTGTCACATCTGAAGAAAAGAGACTGAGAAATAAATATGTATGCTTATTTCAATCCTGCAAAAACAAGAAAGCTAAACTTGCCCCAAGACTTTTGCACAGTACTGTAAAACCTGTGTGTTTTTGTAAGTATTGCAATAATAACAATAACAACAACAGGAAAATATCATGCAACAATCAGTCAAATATTAAACTTCCAAACCCCATGCTACAGTTATCACACCAAAACCCCTAGAAACATCAGGAAATTATCCTGTAATTATCATTAGCTACATTAATTTTTCCTTATATTAAGCATCAGCGCAATGTGATGTCTTTATATTCTTTTTTTTTTTTTTGCAATCAAAAATAAGAGTACGTGAATGAAGTTTAGTGTCAGATATGAACCACCTAATCTTCACATTTAAAAAGCACCTGCAAAAATATATACAATGTGTATTACAACATAAAATGGCACAGTAACATCAATCTTTATCACCGGTTTGTACCTGGACAAAGCTTATTGTTGTGACAGTGTAGTAGGTGCTGATGACATGTTGGACACCACGTGACATGGTGATACTAATTGCATCAACAGCAGTCACCAAGCTGTTCACTACCAGAGTGGACAGCACTTCTAATTCAAGCGCTGCTTCCTTTTCTAAGTCAAGACTAAGGATAGATTGCACAGATTGTAAATTCCTTTGGGGCAAATTTTGGATTTGAGGCTGTAATAATTAAAATGGCTTGACTGTAGAAACAAAGAGCAAACACACAGGCTTTTTAAATCATATTCTATTGAAATGTAGCCTATGCGATATGAATGCTTTAGATGGACTACAGTATGTGAACATGATGCTAAAAGATGCTTTAAAAAGTGCAAACAACAAACATGTAGAAACCTCCTCTTACTCAAAATATAATTACACACAGCTTGAGGTGTTAGCAAGAAGTCAGACAAACTGGTAGTGAATAAACACAAGAAAAAAAAAAATCATGCATCATAATTAAATGTTCGTCCTAAAGTTTTTTGAAAGGTTGTTGCTTTGGCAAGTGTTTGTCATGTTCTGACAAACTACAAATAACTGTCTGATTTCTTTAAATTTCACTCAGGGCCAAGACTAAAATAATGATTTCATATGTACACTGAAAATTATTAATTGATTGTTTAGAACATTTGTGGACAAATCACTACTAATAAGATTTTTGGAATTTATTTATTACCTCTGCCAAGGAGGTCCCATTTGTCTTGACAAAAATGTCACAACACAGAAATGATGCAACAAAACACAAGACAAAAAGATGCTACAACATGAAAAAGATACAAGAATACAGAAAAGAACTGATGAAAAAGATGCAACAAAAAAAAAATGCAATAAGATGAAAATAACAGAATAGAAATAGATGTAAAAATATTAAGCATTCCAAATGACAAAACAAAATGCAACCCAAAAAAAATCACAATAAAACCAAGAAGACAACAATATGAAAGAAAAAAAAAAAGACATATGACGCAAATAGCTTTTGTCAAAAATTCAGTAAAGTGAATCCAAATATCATAGTGCAGTGAAATGGCTCCTGTCTGTTTTTTTATTGTTAGATCTGATGTTGCTTCATTTTACTGCTCTACATGTTTAAGGTTAAGCTAATTTAATTAATATTGACATGCATAAAATATTTAAAAGTATTGCAAATGTTCAGCCCAAACATGTGTTTAATTACCATTTTTTACCCATAAAGACCCAGTGCTACTTTTACGGCAGTTTGCAAATGAATTTTTTCTCTATATTGCCCCTTTCTTAAGTGATTTATCAGCGTTTATTGTGTTATTATCCTCTTTATTTTTCATTTCTTCAGCAAAAATCTGGTATTTTTCTATATTTAACTTACTGATCATGTAGATGTTCATAAAAGCTTATAGTAAATTGAAAAGTTATTATATCAGAAACAGAGAAAACTGAAAAAAAAGTGTCTTTTTCAGCTAAATATATCACTAACTGAATATAAAACAAGTGTATCCATCCACTGTCATTGATCCACCTCCATGGGTTTTATTGGTCAATCAATGTTGTAGAAGATGACAGTGTTTCCATGGTAACTACGGAGCCTTTGAACACCCAAATGGGTCATATCATATGACCATGAAAAGACAGCAAACTTCATTTAACACCAGTTATTTACATGGATTGATAGGATTAATGGATCAACAGGTGTTAAATATTTTAGATCAGTAGATGGTTTCGGTCGACGGTGAATGTTTGAGTCTTTACGGGTTAATTTCACCATTGATAACAGCAAAGTATTCCATTTACCCTCAAGAAAAGCAGTAATCTGCACATCTTAGACAGTCCACACGTCAGGTCAGCAGATTGACGCAAAAAATATGATCCACGTGGAAAGGTAGGACATGGGCCAAGGACACATCCTTGTATTTTAGAGCACGTCCATAAAGAGAGGCGGATTTTCCTTCACAGTTTTTAAAGTTGGAGAGGTATTTTTTCCAGTAGGACCAACTTTAAACTTTAAGACCTCTGTTGCCACTTTGATGGAAAGTATTTGCGGCCTTTTGTATCATCTACTGATTTGACATGTCACAGAGGCTCCGAAAAAAAAAAAAAAAAAAGACTAACACGTGACAATAACATTGGAACTATGAGGGTTACAAGGAGAGAATGATAAATAAGGATAATAACACTTTGGTGGACAAGAGACACCTCTTGCCTCTTCATTTGAATTGTTGCCATCTGGGCAGTGATACTGTCTCCCTCATTCACCAAAAATAGATCCAAAGTTTCATGTGTTCCACAAGTCATTAAATTTTTAAACAAATGATGCATGCAGGATGTCCAGCTGGTCCAGCCTGCCAAATTTGTTGAAAGGTATGTGTAAGGGTACAAGTATGTCTACTGGTGACTCTGTAATATTGTGATGAAGTACTTTGGGTGTATGAGTATGTGTAGGAGTGTGTCTACTGGTGACTCTAATGTTTTGATGAAATGCCTTACGCTAAATCCCACAGGGACAAATAGGTTTCTATTCCATCAAAGCATATTAATAGAAAGTATGTTTTAAAAATGAAAAAAATTAGTTGGATTTCTATCCTAATGGATCTGAAATTTCAACAGAATTTTCAGAAAGCTGTCAAAAATGCATACATATTTATGAAAGTTTCCATGCACTACTGTTATGCAAAAAGAGGAGCAGTTACACCCCTGCAGAAGAAGAAAGCACAACAAGACGATAGATGTGATGGAAAGCTTGGTGACGCAGAACACACCAGAAATGGGAAAAGAGAGAGTTTTAAATAACCAGTATTACAGCTTGTGAGTCTGTTTTCCACTGTGCTTAGTCAATTTTTTCACCCCCCCCACTTGTATGCATTATTTTGTCCAAATTATCTGGTCACACCTAACAGTAAAACAGACGGAATGAAAAAATAGAGTTACACCACGGGACAGACAGTAGGTATTTGCAAGAAATAAATGGCACATTAACAGATGAGGGAAATAATTGCTAGTTGCAGTCCTACAGCGAGGCCAACAGACACAGCTGAGGTCGTACAGCATTTAAAGAAAACAAATCTGACTGTGTTACAGTTTGTACTGACGTGGCCCTGCTTTTAAGGAGGGCCAAACAGGGATTAACGAAGTCACTATGAAGTATGAGAGCTGCTGAGGAGCTGTGTGAATGCGCACAACTATAAGCACTACCAATGCACAGGCAAACAGTCAGCCCTCTCTGAACTGCTGCTGACACCCACATCGACTCCTCCTCCAGCTCCTCCCCCCTCTGCTTCATCCTACTCCTCCACCTCCTCACCTCTTCCTCCTCCATCCTCTCACATGTTGCTCAGTGCCCTGATACAGGATGAGGCTTCCAGCCATGTGGGAATTTCTGTTAATAGTGGCTCACGGTTGAATCTGCATGGTGAAGGAAACGGTGCGGCGTCCATCCAAGAAGCTTTTTCTGTCTAATGACACAAAACCTGTTCTGCAGCCGTGGAGATCCAAGAACCAGTACTATTCCACAGTCAGAAGAGTTGCTAAAACTTTGCAGAGTGAGTAAAAACTGTGTCTTTTAATGCTCTTTTTCTTAATAGACCTTAAGCGTCTCTTACTTGTCTTCTGATCATCACCGAGGGACAACGAGAGGGTCTTTCCTGTTAATTCACTCTTCTGTGAAAAAGGTCTGAGCAGCACCCACGAGGTACCTATGCTGCTTTGTCACCGGACACTGAACAGCTGTTGCATTCACCATCTCATCTAAGAAGAGAAGAGCTATACTACACCGACGATGCTGAAAATTCTTGTTTGCATCAAAAGCACCCCGTACTTAGCAACTGATGAGGATGCGAGACGGTGTGATGATCTACCTGTATTTGACAAGTGTGTTTTTCACCTCGTTGGAGAGAGCAGTGTAGAGGAGACAAGTCAGTGAGAGGGAACAGGGGAGGGGAAGACAGAGCCAGTGAGGGAAGGTGTGAAGCAAACGCTGTGAAACAAGGAGAGGCAGAAAGAGCAGAGAAAGACACTGGGAACCGAAAAAGTGAGACAACTCTGCAAGACTGAAGGAAAACCAGCGAATCAAAGAACTGGCCAAATGCCCGTTTAATGCTGGAGGATCGTGTTTTGTCAAGGACGACACAGATATATAGGGGTGGTATAAATTCTGTTTGATGTGCTATAATAGCAAGATATTACACATTTCAAAAGGAGCAGCGTGTCAACTGCTGAATCTACTGTCCAGTAAAATCATATTATAGATTCTAACATCATCCATTTTTATTGCCAATAGGTTAACAGAGGCTGACTTACTTTATTAATGAATCATGGAACAAGTGCTGGGCTTCATCAGCTGTCAGCGGTGCCTTCATAGTTCAGCCTCAGCAGTGCACTGGACATTTTGTACAGTGGTTCATCTTAAATCTTGGTGTTTATTCAAGTTTAAGTACAAGTGTAGTGCGTTTATTTCTTACTCCGGAAAAAGTGGGAGGTAAAGGGAGAGAACTGACCTGATTTAAGGCATCCTTTAACAGTCACATGACCAACTATTGCTTTACTGGCCTTTTAGAGGAATAAAATTCATGAGACATTTTTAACATGAAATGTTTATACAAGTGATCAAATTTGAAGCTGATGAAGAGAAAATACATCTTCTAAAGATTAAGATTTACCAGGTTCCTGTCTTTGGGAGGTTATATGTTTTTTATACCAAACATTTGAAGCCTCAGTGACAGCTCTGGGAAGTTATTGAGGGTATTTTCACTATGTTCTTAAATTATCAAGGCTAAATAATATGGAAATAATAAATCAGCTAACTGAAAAAAATATTCAAGATGCAAATATATTTGTAGTATTTTCTAAACATTTTAATTTACTGCAAAAATGCTAAAAGTCACTGATTTCAGCGTCACAAATTTGAACATGTACTTTATACCATTTTATTTTTGAATTTGGGGGGGTTTGGACAAATAAAAATACACTTCAAACCCTCACTTAGGGTTTGGGCAAAATTTGACCATTTTCCTCTTTTAAGGAAAAGGCAAAATGTTTCACTGATTAATTAAAGTCACTGGTAGATTTAAGTGAAAATAAAAATAATAGCTGCAATCCTGGAATGAACCTTAGTACATTATCACTCAAAGCAGCAAGTATCTGAAGATGAAAGTGGGTATTTCTGCACTGCAGGATGATCGCAGTGAAGTGTCTATGATTGTGAATGATGCAGCTTTATTTAGCTCTGCTCCATCCTCCACCGGTTAAATCATAATCAGCAACTGCAAGGAAACTGACAAAGCACCTGTAATGTTTGTTTCCTATTTTTGGCAACCGGATAGTTCATGACCGACCTCATTCCTCTGGTTTGACGCCATTCTCGAGTGTAGATGTCTAATCAAGTATCCATAATGACACCGGAACATAAAATTCATGGCATGATTGGGGCTATTCATCTCAGTTAGGAAAACGTCCTTGTGTTTGTCAATCTAGTTAGTTGAATCATTGAAGCTTTAATGTGATTTCCTTTTGTCTCATTATGATTGAGCCTTGATAGGTGCCCATTAGTGGCCTTGGTAAACTACGGCTGCAGGGGAGGAGGATTGATCCTTGTGTTAATGTGTACAGATAGATGACCGTGTTAGGATGTAAATAACTGCCCAGCTATTTCCCTCAGTCTTACAAGGACACACACACACAAAACACCATGTGTGCATTACCCATAGCAACTGCACAATCAGCCCCCAACAATGTGAGGACTGAGATGAGACCTGACAAAATGAATTCGCCTTGGGGTTACAAAGCAGTCGAGAGCAGGTCCCTCCTCAGGGCATTTGATGCCAGCTGATGTGTGTTAATACAATCAATACACCAAAACTTCAACAAAATTCCTGTCTGTGGCAGCTCAAGGTCTCAAGACAATGAAAGACTTTTCTGGTCAAAAACCATTTAAAAAAGCACATGAAATATTTGTACTGTAAAAATCTCCAATGTTTGATCCTTGAAAAGAACCTCAGATGGGAGCAAGGCGTCGTGAAACAGACCGACTGGGTTCTCACTTACTGAATTTTAGTGCTGAATCCAATAGGTGGTATAATCACAGCCAATCAAAGCACATCAATGCTAAAAGCACTTGGGATGTTTGTACAAGCTGTGGTGCTACATAACAGCTATCCAGGAGGTCACGAAACAACAGAAATCAGCACAGCCTTCGATTCAAATCAAACAGTCTGTTTACATAATTTCCCCATCAGGCTCCATTTTTAACAATCAAACTGAGGACAGTAGAGCTTTCAATAGAGGATTCGCAAATGGAAAGTCAACCATTGTATTTCCGGTCAATTTCATCACACACATGTACATCAGTGCTGCTTAATTTAAAAGGAGCAGTATGCAGTATTTCTACTTTAAAGTAATCTAAAATTGCATTATGTTGTAAATACATTATGTCAAAGATGTGACACTGTATGTCTTTGGTACAGCTTTAATGCTGTGTTTTCTGGGCTGTAAAAGCCCAGCTAGGGACGGACACTGCAAATTAGTCTAGGCTTATGTTACATTCTCATCCCTATACAAACAAACACTCAATTTAAAAAAATGCATCGGTGCATTGCAGAGATATGAACTGAATTTATTCACAACCACGGGCCACCACATTACTATGAACATGTTTGACCACTAGAGGAGTACTGAGTCACTCTGCTGGTCTACCACAGTACTGACAATTTGCTGATGCTGATTTGTTGTCGTTTTCACTATTGTATTTTATTCTGTTATTATATACCTTTACCAGCTGCCTTTAGCAGAGAGCATATCTTGAGCTCTGCAAAAAAAAAAAAAAGTTTCATTAAGCATAGCCCTTGATGTTTGGTGCAGTTAAGAAACCCAAACCCTCATTTACTGACCTAGAAGAAACCCAATTAGCTGAAAAAAATATTACATTCAGATTTATCTATTATTTGCAATTATTAAATTATTCACCGTTTTGGTAATTGATTGACTGGTCTGAGTATTCAGTTGAGTATTCAAAATATTTCCACATTGACTGCATTTTCACCATTTGATACCAGATGTCAAGGTATGAATTTACTAATGCTTCATAAAGTGCTTCAAACATCAGACCGTTTGAAGTATAAACAACTGTACATTTTCAATACCAGTATTTGTCTGACCCACCTTAATATGTAAACAATACATACAATGTCTGCACAATACATACATTTCCTCACCTATAGTAATAATTGTGTTTATTACTGTGTAAAGCAATTAATGTGAAATGACAAAGGCTTTCAGCCAAGGTCTGTCACTTAGAATTGTTTTGTTTTCACTTGTTTGTATGCAGTCTACTCAGAAATTATCAAACAAATTATAACGAGTCTTGTTATGACAACTGCAGCCTTGTATTTCTCTCCTAACATAACGCTGCGCTGCAAAGGAAAAACATTCTTGCAGCCTATACGCCTCCTCCACCACCACATTGCAGGTAAATCTGCTCTTGACCACAGCGCTCTGGGATTCTGTATCTCGAAAGAGTTTCAAGAAATGGTGCAAAGGTTGGAAGAACTGCTGATGGAACAGCTGAACTGCTACATAACATCTGCACATGTGAAAAAGTTACAAGAAAAAAAAACACTTCTTGAGATTTAAATCTTGCCAGTAACACAGACAAAAACACCTCACTAACTTTTTAACTTCAGTTGAGTGAAAAAGGGAGGTTTCTATGAGCAAATTCCTGAATTCATGGCTACCTTAATTGGCCAGAAAAACGACTCTTGAAAGCATCGCCTCCCACGTACAATTAAGTATCCTCTGGAGAGCGAAGCCTCTTGCTGTACAGCATGACTAATCTGACAATGTGGGCAAAACAGAGAGACGAGAGATACGAGTCAAACAACTCACAAGAGCACCTTTGGCATTTACGCTACGAGAGAAGGGGGGAGAGCAACACGCTGCTGCAGCTCTCCTCTAATGGCGTGAGAAAAACAAATCCTATCAGCAGTTAAATGCTTCAACAACTCATCCTGATTTCAAAATAGCCCTTTGTTACTTCCTCTAAAAAACAAACAAGTTAGAGTCCTGAACAGACAGCACATTTTAACAATGTCTGCTGTGCTAACATTTTATGTAATTTGTTTGCATGTCCAGCACAATATTCAGTTCAATCAAAGCTCCAAATAACATTTTTATTTGTTATTAATCTCAAGATTTTGTAGATTAAGCATCTTTATGCTGTGTTAATCTCTTAAAACTATTAATCAAAAATAATAATATAAAGGTACATATTAAGATTCTTTAAAAAAGGTACATGCCTCAATGACCACTGATTTTGGTAATTTTTGTAATAAAAGGGCCAATATTTTGCAATTAGATATAAAGGACTGCTGCTCTCATTGTCATGTCTGATCTAGCATCTAATATATGTGTGCTTTGGTTTTCTGCATAACCTTGAGCTTTGTATATTCATAACAGGAAAGTAACAGTCACATCAGGTAAAAGAAAGACACAGTTCTCACAATTTGAAAGGTACAACCTACGAAATGTTGGCTTTTTTTTTCTAGATGATGATCAGTGATTTTCCCAAGAATATTATCATGCGCATATAAGCTGTAACACTAAAACTGTAAACCAAAGGAGCTGACATAATCACATCTGTATGAAACAACATGGTTAATTAGGATCTGTTAATTAATACAAAGCCTGGGTGTTGGTGTAGCCCTGTTTTGAATAATTGCATGTAAATATCCATCACACATTGTGTTCATTTTAGAATTGTATATGATCGAGCAAAATTACAATGCATGAGGCCCTTCACAACCTGAAGTTGTACGTTAAGAAATCTACCCAGTAATGCCAAGAGCAAACCGCAGCGAAACCAAACTGAGGTTTATTCTAACACTATATTCTCCATCCAGGTAATAAAACTGTTCTGCAGTCTACAGCTCAAAATGCAAATGACTCTGTGTTGTTTCACTACAGCAACACTAGATGGATGCATTGAACATTATCAGGTCCAGCATTCTTAACACACCTGGGTTTTACATTCAGTTTAATAGAGGGTTTGCATTGAAAATAATGTCTAAATACACATTTGTCAAATAATCATGACAAAAGAGACAGTTAATGAGCTGCATATTCACTGCAATCAGTTATCACCTTAATACTCTTAAGTGTTCAGTGAATGTTACTTCCTACTTCCAATTGTCCCAGAGTATTAGAATTGATATCATAAAAGACTAAGAAAACAAAGTGATTTGGATAATAGCAGGAACTTATTTTTTTGCACCTTTTCCACGGTCTATTAAAGGCAGAAATGTGTTTTTATTCCACCTATAAGCCAGCACTAAAATAGCCAGAGCCAATTTATGCTGGCTAAATACCACTTTGGAATATTTTAAAATTAGTTGGAAATAAAGTCCTATTATTACTATTATAAGCATCATTTGGCACTAGCAAAACCTGTTTTAAGCTAATGCATCCTCCAGTTGGTGACTGTGTTTTCCTTGCCTCCTCTGATGAAGCAGATAAGTGATAAGAGCTCCCCACTTAAAAATCATCTCAAAAAGGAGAGGAGGTACCATAGGATAAGGCTGTCACAGTTTAATGACATATACTATGTATGATCTGCCAAGGGTTTGAAGACACAGTTTACAACTAACCTTCTACTACACATTTAGAATAAAGGCACCACCAGCAGGGTTTGGGACTTTTCTGACACATATGTGTAACTATCACCCTAGATACAGCATCCTGTGTCCCCTCTCTGATTCACATTGTGGGAGCTTTGTGTGACTTGCGTGTAAACAGCAATGTTGACCAAACCAGAGCATTCTTAATGCAAATATAAAAGGATATCTGGGAAAAAAAGGACTTAATTCCCTCACTGCAGATAGTCTCTGTTGGTAACATTTGTTTTGTTTGTGTCAAATTGAAATTACTTAGCTCTTCCAAAGCTTTAAGTTGAAAAATTATGGGGGAAACATAAACTATAACCACTGACCAATCATGAAAGCCCTGAAACTCCAGTGTCAAAATGCCAAAACACAGGTGTTTACAACCAGAAGCCACAAATAAAGTGTATTAGAGATGAGAAGTAAATGTGTCACAAAAGTCCAAGGGGAAAAAAAAAACAAGTACTCCATTTAACGTTATGCGACGTCTGATAATATGTAAGAAACAATGAGACAGTTTCTATGAATAGTGGCAGCAATATGCATGAAGCTGCAAAACCCGCGTCAATCAAAATTGCTAATTGCTGTAAAGCGAACTGGCATAACAATGGTAACACACATGGGCTGCTTTGTGTAGTCAACTCAATGCATGCTTGGCACACTCAAACAAAACCATCTTGCCGTGTGTCACATTAAAAAAAGAAGATCTGGCAACCCACTGAACAGATTTGAGAAATGACCCTTAATCCAAATGAGACAGACCCACATTGAAGCTGTCATCTGAAACGATAGAGCATTGCTCCTAAATAGTAAAACGTCTAAATCACTGCTCAGATAAACTGTCACTGGCTCTGCAACTTGTGATCCTTTGGGGACAGAAAAATCAACACAAATGAGACCATGGGGAACTCAGGAGGACCAAACACTGACCAGTGAGGCTGAAATTACCAGAGATCTTCTATGCTACCATCTGACAGCACTGGCCATACGGAGTAATTAAGGTCCCTGAAGACCACAGACATCTCCTTTTAACTAATTAGTAAACAGAGATAACTTGAGAGAGAGAAGTTCAATTAGACTCAGAGGACTAAATGACAGTGAATCTACACTTTTCTACTTTTCTACTAAGGCTACATAGATGAACTTATGTTTTATTACATATTCGCCTCTTCATAATTATTGAAGCCATTCATAATCACTTTGCAAACTTGTCATAATTGATTCGAGTCACAGGGACAGCTGAATGATTTCCGTTAATTTTTCGACTTCGTTCTCCATTATTTGAGATTTGATCAGCTCTCTACAGTCAGGTATAAACTGTGCAATGTTGCTCTGCTGCAAACTAAATGTGACAAAATGTAGCAATATCTTTGGTTGTGGGGAAAAAACATGGTCCTACGACACTGAGGAAGATTTACATACAGAAGTTGCCCTGGATTTATGACCAAAGACTGTCAAACAAAATTCTGACAGCATTTAGGATGACCATCTCAGTTTGAAGCTGCTACAACTCACATCTACTTAACAACAAATAGGAATGCAGCACAAATTACACATTGATCAATGCCATAGGTGTATTAATGCCTGGTAAAAACTACTAAACTCATGCTTTCTTTCCTCAAGTGTCATCTCAGGTTGCTCTCTTTTCCTGAGTCACAATCGGGTCCAGACTGATCTCATGAAATCACATTGTGTCATGCCAGTTCTTATGGCATTTGGCGTGCTGCACTTAGGCATTTTCATCCTTTCGCATGTTATTAAATGCCATTTGATCGCGTGTCAATGTACACAAAGATCTCTGGTTTACATATCAGTAACCACTAACCCTAAACGTAAAGGTAACCCTAACCCCTACCCGTGTGGTATTTGATGCAGCGTGAACATACACGCTTAAAACTTATAATGCGTACAGATTACCCGCCAATTAAAAGTGGCCTGTTATCTGTACACAATTCATGACATCACATTGCGGGTCTGCACTCTAGCATTTTTTTTCCCATTCACATGAATATCACTACTGTAACAGGACCATCATTACCTTAGCTGCATTGTTTACCTCCATTTATTCGTTTGTTTAGTGTGTATATATATATATATATATATATATATATATATATATATATATATACATACATACATACATACATACATACATACACACACACACACACACACATAAATAATCACAGTAGGATACAATGCAACCAAATTACAATAGAACAGGAGTAGAGTTACTCATGATAATATGACTATTCTCCCTGACCAGGTCACTCTTGGAAAATAGATTTCAGTCTCAATGACAATTTCACCAAAATCACACAGCCATCGGACGCTCCTTGTATTACTGAACTTGAAGAACCACGTCCCTGAGCATCTGAAGAGCCTGTTTATGTACCCACTTGTGGATGAGTTTTAGATTAACAAATTTAATGAACTGCTCAAAACTTCAATTTCTTCAAAACAATGACGAACAATGATGTGGTCTTATCAGCTTCATGTCCACAATTTTAATTCCTTGATTGCATACCATCACAAGAGGCTTGATTGTAGAGGCTCCAGATACACAATGTGCCCTGATGACATTTAATTGTTGCATCTTTAGTTTTGTTGCAGTTTGAAATTAAAGAGATTTTATCATCACACCATTTGCATTGGTGTCATATCCATGTTTAGTAGAGCCCTGTCACAGACTATGGCTAATGATAAACTTATGTGACTATAAGACTGCTGAAACCACATAGTCTGTAGGAGCCTTAAATGATGTGTCGTTCATCTATGATGACTTAAAGACATCCGAGCTGCAAAGCCAAAAACCTTTACCCTGACTTGTCACCACAGCCGTTGATCAGGGGTGTTAACCTACACAGCTGTGGCGGGGGGCAAGGGAGAGGGGGGCCCATGGGAAGTTAAGATTTTTTTTTTTAAGTATTTTTTTTTCCCTGTTGTTCAACTAAATTACATAATAAATATCGACCTATATGCAAGCTTCACGCATTAGATTTTATAAATTGGTATATTATTGTATTCCAAAAAAGTAAAGACTCCTGTCACTACTCTGAACACCCCTTGAGAAAATGGTTCACTCCACATGGAGTTTGAGAAACACACTTTGCTTGTTAGGCTTCGGTGACTCATTGCATCTCTATGATAGAAGAAATCTTATCATGATGTCACAGTTTTAAAAAAATAAGTCAGGATTTCAGAAAAGAAAGGACAGAAAAGAAAGGGAGAGAATGCAAAATAAAGGAAGTCAAGTTCTGACCAACTTCTTTTCAAAGAAAGGTGAGCACAAACTTTTAAACACACAAGATGAAACGGCACCATTAGGTGCTGTTAACTCCTCCGTTATCGTTGCTAATATAAACAGAGGCAATCCAAAGCAAGAGCTACACTTTCAAATGAGGCTTTTGTTATTAAGGTAAAGGATAAATAAAGTGAACGGCAGGCTAATACTGCAACAGCAGGCCACTGATTTGAGGCAAGCAAATATTAAATGAATAGCCTACTAAGCTGTTATGCTGGCTACATGATAAATAATAATCTATAGCATAGAGGATAGTTCCCAGATGTCATGATATTTGCCTTCACAATGGCTATCATCCATCCTAGCTGCCTGCTAAAACGTAATTTGTGAAATGCATTCCAGAAACTGTCAAAGAAAGTGATCCTGCAGCAAGCCCCTCATCCTCCACTGATGCAGACTTGAGACAAGGTGAGCTAGTTCAACATGAAAGCAACATGAAACTATTCTGACTTGAATGACTGGAACAACAGGGCGTTAGTGTATTTGGTAATAATTGATAAGAGGCTAATGTTGATTATTCTTCATGCTCCCAGTGTGGTTCAATATGTAAAGGGCAGATTAAGTGAAAAAAATCCACACACATTTGATTTTTTTAAACTGTGTATGACAATAAATATATATGTCAGATTGAAAATGTTGGATTTAGGCTCACAGAAATTCTAATCATAAAAACTAAGGGAAAAAACTACTACTGGGCGAGGTCAAGGGCGTCACAGATGGACAGCCCACTACTTTTTGATTCATAACTTTTGAACCAGACAAGTTTAAGACAAATATTACACATAATTGGAAAGGTATAAATGCCATCTTAAATATACTCAAAGGGCCAAATTTAGTTTCAAATATTTTTAAATGAAAAATATCAAAAACTACTGTGTCACGGATGGACAAAAAATTTATGTCTATTTTTTGCAAGAATTACAAAGTTCTCAAAAGTGAAGTTTCTATGACATTATCATCCTAAAATGTATTCAGTGTTAGAGCCCGACCAATATGGGATTTTTGGGGCCAATACCAATATTGGGGGCTTAAAAAAGCTGATATCCAATATATCGGCCGATATCCGATATTGGCCGATAACCAATATATTTGCCGATATATGAAATAAGAACACTGATCTACACAGGATATAATAATCTTAAGATAATTGTGGACAGGTGAATAAACAGTTGCATAAATCTTTGTTTATCTCACAAATATAATTTACACAACATTCAAATGCAAACTATGCAATCACAAAAATAATTAGAGCAAAAAATATTACTTACCACACAATTATGGGTTCACTCACGAGTTTAATGTGTCTGCCTCACGGCACTACAACTTCTTATGTGGACTAAGGACTAAACTGAGCATGTGCAGAGTGAATTAGGTGAGTCTTAAGTTGCTCCTGATTGGAGCAATTGCAAGAGTTACAACTGACCTGTGTTACAACTGTCCCCAGTCTCCCCTACACTATTAACACCCAGGTGTGCCTGCAGAATGAAACCGTGAGGTAGACAGGCAGTGCAAGGCCATGGGTGTCTGTGTGGGGGTGAATACTTCATGGGGGGGGGCATGGCTTTTGGAGCCGGGGGAGGGGTGGTTTAGCGATCCATCCTTGTCAGAGCGCGCGGTAGCGGTCCGTGATTTTCACTGGGGTGGGGGATTGGAAGGGGGGGGGGGGGGTGTCAGGACTTTTTGTGTATGGGCCCAGAATTGGTGCTATGACCCTGCTTGTCAATGACTCTAATGCAGCATTAGCACTAGTACACATTACTTTGTATGATTCATTACTAGGCTTCAGAGCTGGTAATACGGGCACAAAATGAAATCTTGATTTTTTTCAGTGTTACGGGAAATGTACAATTTTGTTCAGTTGCTTTCAAGACTAGAAGACCTGATGACAAAGCTTGATGCAAAAAACTACGCACCACTATTGTCAATCACAAGTAAAATATTGAAAGAAGCCAATGAGTTGCATTTAAACATTTTGTTGACCAGGAAAGGTCTGCAGAGGAATAATCTTGAATTTGTGATATAGGCATTTTCCATGATTTTCAGAAAGCAAAACCTCGATTAATTGGATTAATTAAATATTTTTGTCTGCAATTTTTTGTTTCTGAAGGGAGAACTGCAAAGTAATTTTCCATTCATAAGTTGCCTTACTTAATGCCAATAAATGGTGTAACAGTGGCACAAATGAAGAGAAAAAGGAAACAAAATTTTAAAAATCACCATGTAATTCCTTAGTTCAATGAGTTTGTGTAATATAGATATATGGTTGCTATATCAGAGAACATGAGAAAACACATAATTTATCCATCAAGTCTGAATAAGACCTCACAGCTACAATAATTTACTGCCTCTATCACAGAAATTAAACATGAATCTTTATCAACTAAACCTAACATAAAATCATTCCAAAATGTTAAACTGCATTTCCTTAAATAGTGGCCAGGACGTTTACTTGAAAAGGGCTTATGTCTGTGAGGCCTTCATTTCCAATTTCCTCTGCAGAAGAAATATAAATGGTCTAAAAATGGTATTTAGTACATAACTTTAATACAAGATAAAAGCGCTCTTGTCTTTCAGTAAGCGGACAGAACCTATTCAGTGGTTGAAGGAGCTTTTATTGTGTCTTCATGTTCAGTTTGGTGAAAAAGTAAGATGTGCACCTGCAGTGACTGAAATCAGGCAGTAATACTTGAGGTGGGTGATCTAGATCAACATGCTGAAAACCGTTGGACTACATAGCAGAACACATTAATTTAACTTTGACAAGTTTACATTTTGCTTATTTGGCACCAGAACTTTATCCATTTCACTTTTCACGCAGTCTATAAATGAGAAGTAGGTTATATTTCTATGTTATTAGAGACCCAGCTTATAATTGACTTATGTGAGGCATATTAAAAGCAGTATTTTCACTCATGTTTGTCCTATGAAAGGTCAGCTCAGGCGTGGTAAAACAAACATGAGCTTCACAGTTTCTTATGTGTGGACCTTACCTGCTGACTCCAGGAGGACGTGGTAGTCCGTTCCTCTCTGAGTGGGTGTGTCATCCTCTTGTGTCTCCATTTCCGATGCCTCATATCGGTCCCAGTTTGACTCCAGCTTCCTCCTGGAGAACACCTCCATCCTGTCATCATCCTCCTGAAAGCTGTCCCCTTCATCTTGATCCTAGCATTCAACAAAGTAGACAAAGTGAGGTTAAAATAAATAAATAAATAAAAATAATTGAGCATTGTGGACAATTCATCACTGATCAATTTGTGTTCTGTCTAAATGATGACAACACAAAACATTACTCAAAACGTAGATCTTTATTACAACTATGTGTGTAACCAACAACAACAAAATCAGCATGAACAAGAATCGAGCATTTGCAAAGGTGTCAATGCATTACTTACTAAAAAAATCAAAATAAAATAAAATATAATAAAGCACCATTGATAGGTGAATGAATGGAGAAACGCTGTGCTGCAATTATGTTTCAGGCAGCAGCACTAATCTCAGTTTTGTGAATTGGGCATTTGTCATTGTGCAAAAGCAACAGTTTGATAAACAGAACTAATTTTATATGTTAGTTGATCATAAATTAAAGTGTGTCTCTAGTGACCTTCTGCATAATAGGGCTGCAGGAAGCCAGATACACTTGAGTACCACAATATTGTGTTTTGTGATACTGTATTGATTTTTTTTCTTAACCGATACAGCATTTTGCTTTTGCTGACAGTATAAAACATCCTACTATATGATGCTATGTTCTTTAACCTATCATCATTTCATAATTGGAATTTATCAGCTTGATAACTGTAATGCTATATCTAATATGATGCAGACTGTTTTTCATTGTACCATTATACGATTCATATTCATATATACAAAACAGAAAACTAGAAAATGGAAGTTAATAACATAGTCCTCTTTTTCATACCAAGTTCAACATTTTTCACTTTCTAAAAAACTCACTTTGGATACATAATAGAATCTCTCCTTAGTGCTGCTTGTCCAGGTTTGTTCTGGAGGGTAAAATGGTTTAATTGCTGCTTTTGTGGCCAGCGCTGGCTCTCACTAACCCTAGATATTGTGGGTGTTTTCAGCCCTCAGCTTAAAGGGGGTGAAAATTAGTTCATTACAGCTTGGATGAAATGGATGGTTTGGCAAATGTATGTGCATCTACTTCTGTTAACAAGAACCCACAACACTGCAGAGTGCGCCATTAAATTTTATTTTTTTCATTACATTTTGAAAGACTACAGCGTTCTAAGCCCAAACCTGCTTTTCATGCAGCACAGAGGCATCTGATATTTCCGTGCTGGCACTCTATCATTTCTGCAAATGTTTTGGAATCTACACTTGGCCTCAAAAAGATCTGTGTGTCTTGCCCATGAATTGCTTAATTTGGTTAATTCCTCTAGCTGTGAAAAAGCAGCACACACCCACTTTCCTGAGCTGTCTAAGGAAAGAGTCCAGGACCAGTGGGTTAACTGTGGCTAGTTTCCCAAAACTCATGATTGATTACCAGAAATAAAAGTTTAAATGAAGCGACTTGTAGGAAGTGTCATCCTGAAACATGTTAAAACAGGATGCAGAGATTAAACAGCCTTTACAAGTGTTGTTAAGTGTAAGAATCCTTTTCACACCAATAAGGGGTGCATTTAGAACGCTTCACAGCTGCTACTATATCATTTTACCATGTCAGGTGTTTAATATTAACAAGTGACCAAACATTTCACTTAAACAACCTTTGGAGAGTCTACATCTACGTCTCTCCTAATAACACAAATACCAAATCTATTGATGTGTCAACAAAGCGTCATTCAAAGGGCCCTCTGTAAAGTGCGTAACACATAGCTTTTATTCATGATTGGTAGCTAGGTCAAATAAAAGGCTGAAGGCAAATTCTTCACTGTATCACAGAGAACAAACCTCTGTGGCAAAACTCATTACATTTTCTGACTCATACGTTTCTTCCTTTGCCACATAGCTACACAACACTTTTGATTGTTGTCATGGAAACATGTGACGTGAGATGTGTCACAATAACACAGCCATGGTTTTGTAAACTTTTCTTTGCAATGTGCATCGTCACAAATCAACCCCGTCCCCTACCAAAAAACCCCAAACTAAGCAGTGCTCCATTTTTCTCCAGTAACATCAAAGACGACAGAGCAGCAATGGATGCACCGAAGGGGAAATGTTTGATTGCAATCAAACACCCCTATGTACCAAGGGAGATTTCTATGATTGCAATCACAGAACCCCTATTGTTTCCCTTCTAATTCTGTAGTTACCATGACAGAGGCATCAGTCGTCAGAGAATCCCATTGGAAAAATCAAGCTTCTAGTGTCATACGTATGGCCAATATTACGCAATGACAACATTAAAAAACGTTGATATTTATTTCAAGTGCTTGGCCCTTGATTCATTGTCCAACCTCTAGACAAGCACTGTACGACTTACACATAATAGAAGTTAGAGTTGTGCAATATGGTGACAGAGAAATGTTTCATAAACTGCAGTGCGCACAATATTTTACCGGACCACTTTTAGATATGTTTACTGGATGTATTTGCCATGGCATCATTTGTGATACATGTACATATGCAATATCACAACAAACGTCACATTTTCATCCAGAGCTGCACTGATTTTTCCGGAGATCTTTTATTGATTGGAAGCATCAGACTGGTGCATAAGGTCTTATCCAGGACATCCCAAATGTTCTCAATGGGTTCACATATTGAGACCAATCCACGTGATAACGATGTCTCATGCACCCTGAACCACTCTTTCATAATTTGAGCCTGATGGATCCTGCCATTATCTTACTCCTTTATCATCAGGGAAGAAAAATTCGCTCATGTGCAACCCTGGTCATTTTATGGACACGTAACGCTGCTGAGCCTAGACCTGACCAACTGAAGTGAACCAACAGCAGATCATAACACTGCCCCCACAGGCTTGTCCATTGAAATACATTACAATATCTATGCTCTCTAGAAATCTGATGGCATAGAGTATTAATCACTGGAATTATAATAATCCAGTGGAAGGTTTTTGTCTATTTACTTGGTTAAATGCAAGTGATAAGTTTTTTGTCTGGGTGGTAAGTTTTTGGATTATGCTCAGGATTGTGGAAGATTCATTTTGTAATACAATGATATAGGCCTACTGGTTCCAAATATTGATTTTTCTATTTTTTTTTATTGAAACACATGTTACACGAGAACATGGAAGTTGTAGACAGTGCATGTGTGTGTGTGTATGTGTTAAAGAGGTACTAAAGCATGAGTGATTTTATACATTATTTCATAAGAGTTCAAATTCTGTGAAGTGAATGCTAAAATACAGTGAATAAATACCAAACCCCTGTTAATTACCTTTTACTTACTATAGACTACTACTTTGCGACAGCCTTTCAATTAAACAGGTTTTTAATAATGTCAAAGTCAATGCAAGACGGGTATAAGATTTTTTTTTCCCAGCTCAAAACTATCAATATTATAATCAGCCTTTTAAAATTCACTTTGAGTCAACATCTAGTACAAAGTATTGCAGAAATGCTGTATCATGATACCAACCACTGGCAACATATTGTCAATAAATACCAATACTATGTGAGAATGTGCCTCCCACCACTTCACTTAACAGCAGACTGTTTTTAAAACGTCTTAAGAAAAGAAAGTGCAATTTTAACACCATTCTCCCTTCTTCTAAATACTTTGTGCATTTGTAGATCCACTGTGAAATGTAGGTTGTAATGCACATGTAAAAACGCTACGCTGAAACATAATATTATTCAAATTGCACTTATTTTTCTTAGGAGATTTCAGGTTGTTCAGCTCATTCAGATTTGTACATAGGATAGTTTGTTAATGTAAATATTTTTATACTGTAATTTCACTGTAAACCAGATAAAATAGGGTTGACATTCATTGGTTATTATTTTATCATTTTACTGATCCAGCCTGTTTAAGGTCATATTGGGGTAATTGTGGCCCCTGAACTTAAATGAGTTTGAAACCCCTGGTTTAAACTCATCAACAACATACTTTTTCAAACCGGCTTACATCGCAAGACAATAAACTTGTGTTAATCACTCAAAACAAAGATGTTTACAGCTAATTATAACTGTAATGGTTTGGTGCAGGCCACCGGCTGTCATTAGACCCATTTCACAGCGGACATTTTGACTTGTTAAAGCGTAAACACACAGGTGCACCTGGTACAATTAACAGCGGCTTTCCGGGACACTGGAATACAACCGGGCCGTGATTAGTGACACCTGTGCTTTTCCCACCGTAACAAACTAAACTATCTGCTGTTTAAAACAAACACAAACTTATCGCAGTGAAATGAGGTCTAACTGACTGAAACGATTTCCTGTTAAGTGGGAGCTAAAACTACTGTCTGTCTGTGCGGTTTTGGGATAACAGGACTGACAGCAGCATCACTCCCACGCTTGCTCACCCGGCGACTGAAGTCTGCGTGGCCGCCTCCCCCGCGTCCACGCCCGCGGTAGTGGTCTCTTCTTCCTCGGCCCCGATGGTGACCTCCTCTCCCGCGGCCGCGGAGTTCACCTCCGTGACTGTCGCTGTCGTTTCCTCCCCGGCCACCTTTTTTCCAGCTGCCTCCTCTACCTCTGTTCATTCTACCCTCCATAACTGCTCAACATTAAGCGGACAGTTTACCCCGTTACACCAAAGGAGTGGAATGGGTGTTTCACCAAATGGCGTCCGATGACCAACAATGTTTGGATTCTACAGTTCCGGACCACATCTGTCAATTACGATGACTCATTTAATTGTGTTGGTTTTAATAAGAAACAGAATTATATATTTGTGTAAACTACATATAAGAGTATATTATGATCGTGGATTATACAATAAATATTCATATTTTAGTTCACATAATCATAACGTTTTCAAAAGCAAGGGTTTTTGGCATTCTACTTTTCTGACTATTTTGTAAAATTAAACAAATTGCAATCATTGACTAATATTACAGTTACTTATGACAAAATAAATAATATGTTAAAAACATTTTTAAATACGGCAGTAATTTAATATATGACATTTTTAAACATATACAATTCATTATAACTGTTTAAATATATCCAGTGTGGCTAATGTAAATAGACATACTTAGCATATGGTGGTGGAAATACATTTACTAAAGAACTGCACCCATGTACAGTTTTTACATTTTCTGCTGCTTTATAATCCAACTACATCTAAGGGGAAAAATATATTATTTTCCTCCATCATATTTATTTTACACTTACAGTTAGTCCCATTGTTTGTTTTTTGATAGCATAAAAAAACATATTAACATGATGTAATTCAGTAATATGTCACAAATCTAGCAATGGCAAATTGCAACACAACATGCCTCTGCATGTAAAAAAAAAAAAAAAAAAAAAAAAAAAAAAAGAAAAAAAAAGTAATATAATATTACAGTTTCCTAACAATATTTTTTTGTTTCTTTGAAAAGAGTCATTCTGCACATAATGAGTACTCTTACTTTGATACTTTACAGTATATTTTTTTTACAGTCTGCTGTTTTCCTTGCCATCAAAACATGTATGGCAGTTCTCTTGACAAGGGTATTGGTTTAGATCCAGAGGGCTCCCTCAGTGAACTAGGATGGATCAAATATAGAGCTTGAATTTTGTCTGTGGACATGTGAACCAAAATAACAGCAACATTCAAATCAGACCAATATTACAAATGTGAATAACAATCATGTTGAAAATAGGACTTTTTGTGCGTAGTTATACTTACATACTTTTTCTTTTCATTTCAGGGGTACTCTTTCTTCTACATGGAACCACAGAGGAGCATCTTACACTGGGCCTCCAACTTTACTGGTGACATTAAATACAACAACATGGACGTGGATCTTGCAAACCACACTTTTGGGAACACAACACATGTCCATGTTGCTCCCCACAGCCTTTGGGAGGCCATAGCCATCGCTACGGTATCAGCCATTGTCAGCTTGATAACCATTGTTGGTAATGTGCTGGTGATGCTGTCTTTTAAAGTCAACAGCCAGCTAAAGACTGTGAACAACTACTACCTACTGAGTTTGGCCTTCGCTGACCTCATCATAGGAGTGTTGTCCATGAACCTGTACACAACATATATCCTGATGGGATACTGGTCTCTGGGGAACCTTGCGTGTGATCTTTGGCTAGCAGTGGATTATGTAGCCAGTAATGCTTCAGTTATGAACTTACTTGTCATTAGCTTTGATAGATACTTTTCCATCACAAGGCCACTAACATACAGAGCAAAGAGGACTCCAAAAAGGGCTGCTATCATGATTGGCCTGGCATGGCTGGTGTCTTTTATTCTTTGGGCTCCACCAATTCTTTGTTGGCAGTACTTTGTAGGTAAAAGAACAGTGCCATTGGACAAGTGCGAGATCCAGTTTTTGACTGAGCCTGTGATCACATTTGGGACAGCCATTGCTGCTTTCTACATCCCAGTCTCTGTTATGACCATCCTGTATTGCAGGATCTACAAGGAGACACAGAAACGGACCAAGGATCTGGCCGAGCTGCAAGGCCTCGCAACAGAGAATATTCCAGAGGGAACTAAACCACAAAAAACTATCATTCGCTCTTGCTTTCATTTCACTAGAGAGAGGCGAGAGCGGAGCCAGGCATCATGGTCTTCATCTAACCAAAGCAATGCCACTAAAACCACCACCAGGTCAGATGAGGCCTGGGCAAAAGCAGACCAGATCACATCCTTTAACAGCTACACCTCATCTGAGGAGGACGAACACCATGTTTCAGTGGAGACCCCACAGGGATCCTTTAAAGATCAAAGTAGCAGGCAGAGTAGTAAGAATGGACAAGTGGCTGAATATGTAGAGGATCAGTATTTTTCCACACCTCCCAAGAAGAACAGTAAAAAGGGCATTTCTTATAAGTTCAAACCAGGCTCAAAGAGTAAAAACAGCGATCCTACACCTGCATGTCCCTGCCCTGCTGAAACAGAGCAAACAGCCAAAAACCCCTCCCCTGCTTCCTCCACCGCATCCAAACCTATGGACCCCACCTTGAAGAACCAGATCACCAAGAGGAAGCGGATGGTGCTGGTGAAGGAGAAGAAGGCGGCACAGACCCTCAGCGCCATCCTCCTGGCCTTCATCCTCACGTGGACTCCATACAACATCATGGTGCTCATCTCCACATTCTGCGCCGAGTGCATCCCTGAATCCCTGTGGCAGCTGGGCTACTGGCTGTGCTACGTCAACAGCACCATTAACCCCATGTGCTACGCCCTCTGCAACAAAACCTTCCAGAAGACCTTTAAGATGCTCCTGCTCTGCCAGTGGAGGAGGAGGAGGGGCGAGGACAAGTTGTACTGGTGTGGACAGAACCCAAACATCAACAACAAAATGACTTGATCTGGCGCCGCAGTATTAGAACAGACTTATTACTTTTGCTTACATGTGGATTTTCACCATATATTAGTCAGCTGTCATCCTCAGCATGAAGCGCTGCATGTGATTTTTGTGTAAAATACATATTGGAAAATGAGCTGAGCCTGATGCAGCACCTCAGCTGCTGTTTCACAGTTTTAAAGAAAAGAAATCTCATACAGGTGGCTACACATTCACACATAATTTAATGTTAAAACTAGATCTAGATTATGTTTTAGAATACTTTAATTCAATACAATGTGTATTTAAAGAGTTACTGGTCACTGTAA
This sequence comes from Sphaeramia orbicularis, assembly GCF_902148855.1. Lineage (NCBI taxonomy): Eukaryota > Metazoa > Chordata > Actinopteri > Kurtiformes > Apogonidae > Sphaeramia > Sphaeramia orbicularis. The sequence continues at coordinate 28,999,333 of NC_043979.1, forward strand.
TCATTCCTCTTGTCTATACTGGCTTTGATAACACACAATACAGTACTGTCACAATATGTTGCCTGGATACTTGATACACTACAAGACAATCATCTACAAAACATGTCTGAGCAGCTGGAGGAGGAAAAGCAGCCCTAAAAAAGCAAAAAGCAGTTATCTATTTATTCACCACATTGCAGTGTCAGTTTCCTTGACCTGAGATGAAATGATGTACAAAAAAAGAGTCTTAGCTTAGTGCCTCTAACACACACTAGATCTACATATTGTCCCAACATTGAAAAGATGACGGACAAAATCCTCAAGTGGATTTATAGCTAAAAGAAAATAGTATGACAATATTTGACCAATAATCCCCTTCAAGTAGGGCTAGGTGAAATAACCTAAAAATAGAATCAAAATTTTAAAGGTCGTAGAGATGATTCATGCTACCTTTCTTCTATCTAAATAAACTCAAGATCAAATGATTTTTTTTTTTTCCAAATAAAAAATCTATACACTGTAAACATGCAATATCAAACAATTACTAGAAAAAAAACACCATTTCAGTGTGTCAGTGTACATTATTTGCTGAAAAATAAATCTGAATAAACTAAAACAGCACTTGTGCGCAATGACTGCAGAAACATGCTCATAATGAACAGATTAAAACAGTTTGTAGTGTGATGAGCAAGAAAGGATACTGCCCATTCATACCTTCAAATAATTTATAAAACTAAATAATAATGTTCTGCATCGAATAATAAAAGTGAAAAGACCTTGGTAAAAAAAAAAATTAAAATGCCAAAAGTTTGGCTTCAATCCTCCTGGTAAGTTCACACAACAAATTTTCAATTCAGTTTCATTTATATGTAGTTCCAAATATCAACAAAAATTACGTCAAGGCACATAATATAGTAAGTTTAAGGCATTGGAACATCATAAAGTCAACAAGTACAACTTTAGAAAGCATTTGGTGAACTGAAATTTAATATAAACAAGAGAAAAATGATCCTCCTTCAGCACAGACATCATACTGCATAGTGAAACTCAAACAGCGCTGTGAAAAAATATAGGTTTTAGAGGAAAGTAGGTAAAGTTACCGTCTTTTCTGTAAGAAACTTCCTTCACTGTGTTTCATATCAGAGCTATGAAGGAGATACAGTAACACAGAGAAGACTTTTTGATGATGGCTTCTGGAATCAGTGCAGATTTCTTATTAATTTATGGGATAAAATCAATCAAAAACCACAGGGGTCAACAATTACAGAAACCAGAAAATGACTCAAACTACATATAAACTTGTGAGTAAAAGTTCAACTGTTTTAAACATCATGTATTTATTTTTGCTCACTCGAACTGTATATAACAGACATAATGCACACTCACACATTTAGAATAACTTTCTGCATAAAGGACATATTTCACAAATACTATTGGATTTTACACTTCAAATATGTAAATTTCGTAGTGTATATCAGTGTTTATTGAATGTTTTATCTCCTGTTTTCTATCTTTGCTGTTGCAATTTATATTTGATTACACGTTCAAGGGCTACTCTGTACATTTCTGTGCATTTCCAGCTGCTTATGTTTCACAAGATGACATGAAATCATGCCTCCATTCCATGTCGATGCTCATATTAGTGTAAAAATGAATTAAACAAGAGGAAAAGACAGTTTGTGTTTGCAGAAATGGACCCCTGACGATCACCACATTCCTCTGATGATGAGTGAAGCTGTTGTATATTATGCGCTGTCACTTTTGCTGTAACGTCACGTTATCTCCCTGAACTCTGTGCCTTCTGTTCTGCTCAGAGTGACTTTGTGAATGAATCTGTGCTCTGTTTGTCTGTGCAGTTTTGTGAAAGTGAGTCTGTTTGTACTGATATGAAGTGAAATACAAACTTAAAAGGCCAAATAAGAATTTTGTCAGCATTTTCCCAGTGAAATATGTGTGCTTGCACTTCATTTCCAGAAAAAAACAATTCATTACACCAGTAAGACAGACACATCCTTATAGGACTCATAAAGGGTCTGAAGACTCCCTGTTCATGTAGTTGTTTCAATGCAGGTCACATACAGTCACGGAAAAAAATTATTAGACCACTCTTGTTTTCCTCAGTTTCTTGTTCATTTTAATGCCTGGTACCACTAAATGTATATTTGTTTAGACAAATATAATGATAACAACAAAAATAGCTCATAAGAGTTTAATTTCAGAGCTGGTATCTATCCATTTCCCATGGTTTTCTTGATAATAACCAAAGTCACTTCAGTTCTTACATCAATATCTATGGCATTGTACTGACAAAAACACTGCTTTTAGGCATTCCATGTTTTCTTTTCTGTCTGTTTTAGTCACATGATACACACAGGAGTTAGTGCTTGATTGCATAACCATTGTTTTTGATGACTTTTGATGGTCTAATAATTTTTTTCCGTGACTGTATTTAACAGGATATCTAATGTCTCAAACAAAATGCCAACAGCTACAGTGCTCACATGCACAACAATCTGTTTGAGTTGTGGCATGTAACTACATACAACTTAGAGGTACTTACACTTCACTTTTGTATTTGCAACTTCATACAATTATTCTACTTTTCACCCCAGTGCTGTAGATTACATTCTACATTTGTCCAATGAGATCCAGATAAATGTGCTTGAAGTGAATGAATGTGGGTCTAGAAAATTCTTGTCCATTTTAATCTAATTAATTAAAAAAAAATCTCAAGATTAGCTTCATACAAAGTAGGCTTTTTAGAGATGTGGTTCTCACAGGACAGTGGCATACCCACTACAAACATATGACAGTCTTATAGGATATATCACTGTAGATTAAACCACCACCAGTATATGTTAAAACGCACTCAACCTTAAACATCTAGAGCTATAAAAATATATACAATCCACAGGGATCATTTCACTCCACAATGACCACTAAACCTTTGAGCATACTTTACAGACAATACAAGCTTTCTCTTAAGATGTTGAAAACAGTCTGAACACTTGTTCCATCACTGATGCATCTCTATGACATCTGTGAACCCACTGATACATGATCTGGTTGAAAGCTCTTTGAAATAGATGAAATGCTTCTGAGAAAACGTTTTGTGTCCTATGAGTAAGTACAGCACCAGCCAAGGACATCACATAAACATTTCACCGTGGACTTTACTGTCCCCTTTATTAAAGATAAAGCCAGTCATTGCAGAGATGTTGAATGCAGCAGCAGCTCTTTCATCTTTTGAGCTACCAGTAGTTGTTTTTTTGTTTTTTTTATTTATACACCTTAGGCACAAATGTACCTTCTATTTTTAAGCGCACCATACAATTCAAAAAAGTGAAAAGGCCATTATTTCCACTTTCAAACATATTGTATGACATGTTTCGAAATAATAAAAACACATTTTTATATACCATCACAATTTATTTATCTAGGCTTTTAAATAAGATTTTATCAGTCTTAAAATTCAAATGCATCTTCATTCACAGTCGTATTACTGAGTCTGAAAGACAAAATCTCTGAATATGTATATATGTTCTCTTTCAGGTAGTGGGAAGTAGCAGCAGAGAAAATGCACACTGGAAGGTTAGCACAGAAAATGTTGAGCAATGAGTAGTATTATCACATGTACAAAGTAAAGAGCAAATGAATAACAGCTTTTGCAGACTAAGAAATGTCATCAGTGCAGTATGAAAAAAAAAATCTTACTTTTGATTAGTTTCCAATATTAGAAATCAAAATGTGCTCAATACATCTATCAGTAAAGAAACTGTACAATAGATCCCAAGGGGGAAAAAATGACGCTTAAAAATCTTGCTTCCATGGCATGACTGGTACTGCAGGCTCAACAATTTTGTGCAGTACTACCTCCTCTTCACCGCTGGTCTCGTGCCCTTGCTGCTGCCTCCTGCTTTTCCAGAGCCCTTTGAACCAGAGAAGAGCTTGGTCATGAGTTCAGAGACGTCTGGAAGCTCGGGATTTGGGTTCAGCATGTTCATGGACTGCTCCATTTCCTGTAGAGACACAAGTAAATGAAAACAGCTGTATGTAGAAAACAAACGGCTGGAAACAGACTGCAAAAGCTTTAGTAAATAAATAAGAAAAAAACATACTGAATCACACTACAGTCTTTACTGACTTGTGACACTTAAGCATATGACATATTTCTGTCAACAGTTGACATTTATAACAATTCTTACAAGAAAATATTATAAATTAATCTTTTATCCAACTAATAGGAGTGGATCCTCTTAAGTTCAGAGACACTATATGATGAAATAAAACAATACAGCCTTATGAGCCCTGGCTCCTACCTTTCTCATTTCTGGGTCATTAGTGTTGACAACCTTAGGCAGTAGAACAATAATCAATAGGGGCAGAACCATCATCATGACCTGTAAGAACAACAAAAATAAAGCTGTTATACCAGAATTTAAGAAGCACGACACTCAGATTTTACACTGAGTCTTAAAGATGAACAGGTCTGAGGGGTGGGAGGACGAAGTTAAAGCTAAACAATATGCAAAGAATAAACACAATAATATAATGACAGATTAGAGCTATGATAATTGCTTAGTTTTCAACCATTACATTAACTTGACAGTTATTTTGATAACTGCTTGATTAATTTATTTGTGAAAGTAAAATGGGAATTCTGTTCTTAAATTTGAACATTTTCTAATTTCTTTAACCATGATGGTGAGATGACCACAGAGACAAACAATATAATGTTAAAGTCATTTCACCTGTCTCCTTTGTTAAAGGAATTCATTTTCTCAGTCAATTATTATTCAGCACAAATACTGTAATCTCTTTCTCCTCACCATTGGGTTCATAAGGAAGTCTGTCCAACCCCAGGTCTCCCGCCTCATAAAGTAGCTTTGAGGGCTGCCTCTTATTTGGAGTGGATAGGGCTGACGAATTACTTCTGAGGTCTTGATGAAGTTGACAAGACGCGCCCTATGAAACAGATAACAAGATGCTTCTGAATCCAAGACCTTCAAGCAGAAATGTACATTCATGACTGAGCCAATTGAGATTTCAGCACCTTACCTCATTTTCCCCTTGGATGTGATGTCAACACGTACTGGTTCAAATCTGAAGGTGGGAGTCACAACTTCTACAACATAAGATCCTGAAGGGATGTCATTCACGGCAAAACTCCCATCAGTTCTGTAACAAAAGAATGTCTGCCTTCACTTTCACATACTCAAATATCCAGTTAACAATTGAGACATTTCATTTCAATGTGGTTATTTTCCCAATAACACCGAAAAAAATAAAACATCACCATGACCATAACTACAAGCCAAGTTTCCTATCAGGGAAAATAAGTGACTGAAATCAAGTCAATCTGTGACTTCTACAGATAAAGGTTAACATTATGTGACAATGTGATATGTCAGTCTTGTTTAGATGTGACTATATTATTGCAGTTTATTTAGTGTTTTCTAGCTGTTTTAGTGATTAGTAGTAAGTCAACTGACTGTTTTCTGACATTTATTATAACAGTACAAAGAACACAGCTGTTCGTTCTTGTAAAACCAAATAAACAAAAATATAAATCACGTATATTATGAAACATATACCGTTTGTATCCACAGTGATCTGCCAGTGTGGTGATTTTTTAATGTACTCTTGCATCAGATAAATCTGCAATAACAGCCTCATCCCAGGAGGCCATGGTTTGTTATGGTAACATTAGGAGCTAACTTAATGATTTGCACCGGAGCTAAGTGTGAAGCTAACAGACGTACGAGGAAACGTAGAGATTATCAGGTTTATACTTATTTAATGCCCACTGTTGGCATTGAATTCACAAATACTAAGCTGTAAATTAGTTAGGACAGTAGTGATCTGCCATCTGTCAGCAGCAGCTGCCCCGGGTTACTGCCCAGCAGGAGCGGCTAAGGTAATAGCTAAGCGGCTAATGCTAAAGCTAACTAGCCTAGCCAAACAGTTAGCGCAGCTGTGTCTTACCTCAGAAAGCCCACGTATTCTTCACCTTCCACCAACACCCGAGCTGTGGAAACCCAGTCTTGCGTTTTCACACCGGGAACTATGGCTCTGCCCTCGATTTTGAAGCGATCTCCGTTGGACTGTGAGGATACACCTGCACTAGGCCCCGTGTCCATGTCAGTGAAAGCCCAGGCCACGACGAGCATAGTCTGCACCAAAGCCCATAACAGCGGTACCCCTTCCCTTCGCCACATATTGTATATATATATGTATATATATATATTTTTTTATAAAATTAGAAAGCGCTCTGACGGGAGCTGTGTCAACATGTATTCAGGAACAGGCTGGAGAAGAAGCGGAAGACTTGGCACACCAGCTGTCTCTGCGGAACACCACGTCACTTTGAAAACAACTTTATTGTACAAACCCACATTAACACTGTTGATTTAAGATGCACGAGCCAAATCCACCCTTTCACTCAAGATTTTAAGGTTTCAAGTTTGCAAAATTTTGTTAGAATCAAACAATACATTTATTTACATTTATCACGTATTTGTTTTTTTGTACTAATAAATTAAGTTCTTTTTATGTAAATTGAGGTATCCAAATGAATTAATTTGAGTCTAACTTATCTCATATTATCATTTATCTGTAATAGACACAACCCCTGTATGCAGTATATACACTCCAGTTCACAACACTGTGGAGTGCACTCCTATGTATGTAATCAATCCAGTGTACATATGAACAGTCTATATTCTGCACTATAGTGTCACTGCTGTAATGTTTACTTTACCTAGCTCTTGTAAATATTATTTCAGTAATAAACTTAATATTCCACACTCAGTTTTTGTTGCTTTTTGTCCTCCAAAAATTAAACAAAAATCATGTCTCAATTCTTCAGGTTATCAATACTGCAGACACAACTAATTGCATGAAGTCATATAAACTATGACTATACTGTAGTACTTGGTTTATCTGTATTTATTTATAAACACTATTCCTTAGGACAAGTGATTAGATACTAACTACATTTCACTTGCTTTGGATTTACACAACTGTTTAATCTAATATTTCTACATAGAATAAACATTTGCATTTTACATAAACTGTAATCAATGATTAGTTTGACACACTGAGAAAGAACATAAATGACAAGCCATTGTGAGATTGAAATTGTATAAAGTGTAATTATATTTTAACATACTTTAACTTTAAGTGTTCACGAATTTAGTGTCTCATTTCCCACTTAAGCGTGATTCAGACCATTTACACTGGAATTTAAACAAAATTTATTGTCTTTCTTTGCATGTACAAAAACTGAAATATCAAAAGAATCACATTTTGATTTTTAGAAAATTTATTAAAAGAAGATTAAAAGAATCAGTTGTTTTTACATTATACAGTCAAATGTCATATGAAGAGGCAAAATGAAAACAAGAGGAGCTCTAATAACTTAAGACTGATTCAAGTTCCCGATTCCAAAGAATCCAGGTGCAAAAACATCAAAACAGCGGAGCATTAATTACATCCACAAGTGCATTTGCATTCCATGGCAAAGAGTGGTATGGTGAGAAAGAGCATTGGCACTTCATAGAGCGACGTACACCCAGTCTCATGGAGGTCCGCGATGTGCCCCTTCACAAGACGATCCACTTCAATGTGAAGCAGTCACTTTCTGTGTATTTAGCAGAAAGACTCTCTCAGCCGTCCTTAAGCGTCTCCAGCTCCAACTGAGGGAGTTGTCTGAATTGTCAAGTTCAGTCCCAGTTAAGAGGTTTGAGTTTTAAGTGGCAGAATGAACCAGTCCATTTCTCTGGTATCGCTATCAGTGTGAAACACAGCCATGATCTGGCAGTAGTGGTCACAGTCGCAGAGCACTACATGACATCTGTCAGGGCAACTGTGACAGATAAGCCTCAATGGCCTGCAAAAGGAAACAGACTCAATTATACAGCATAGATAATAAAAACTCATCTGTGCTTTACATAGTGGCAAAAAATAATGACCATTATCTACATATACAATGACAAATTTCTATCGATTACATTTTTTTTTACATGGTCTTGTTATCTCTTTCCATAAAGCACTCCATCATATAAAAAGTCTTACAAAGATTAGAATTAGTACCATAGATTTGTTTTCAATTCTGGCAATTCTGTTATAAATGACTGTCATAGTTAAAAGTGTTTTCAGTACAAAACAGGATGACATGATTCAATAAATGAACCTCAACCACAATACAGATTTGTTTTACATATTCTAATGCTAGTAAGCTTATGCTAGAGCTGAGTTTTTGTTTGTTTTTTTTGCTTTTGTTTTTGTACATGGGTGTGGTTTGTTTGGGGAGTGTTAGCCAAAATCAACAAGAAGTGGAAAAATGTGTCCTCTTAAACCTTTGTGTGACAGTATTCATTACAAAGCTCTATTTTTTTTCCACATTTGTAATATTCCTTTCACAGGATGAATAAAAATGGGAGATTAGTCCTAAATATCCTGTAACTAGTATTTCTATTTTATATTCAAGTTTGTACAGGCATTGTCAATTAACCGCTTCTCTGAATTACCAAACAGATATAATTGTTATTGCCCTTTTACTTTAATATATTTGTTTAGTTTAGACAGGTTATGTTTGTTATCTATATAATTCATCTGTATTACATATAAATTGAGAAAAAGAAAGTAACATGTTCTTTCACAAAATTCTGACATCTTCAAACAAATAAGGCACCTCACAAATGCATCTTCTCCTTTCTGATAAAATTTCTAAAAAAAAACCAAACAAACAAAAAAAAAAAACAAACAATCAAAAAAAAAACCCAAACTAAACAAATCACATTTTTACCTTGGCCAGTTCTCCTGTGGATCCTGGAATCAAACATAGTCGGGCTCCTTCCTTCCATAAGTCTTTTAGCCGCTGCTTCATGACTTCAATATTCCTATAATACACAATTAAAAATTACCATGATATGTAATGTCACCAAAGTGTTGAAGCATTATTACTATCAGTGTTGATTATTTTAATCAGGAGAAAGTGATTTGTGTTTTTAACAATGCTCACCTGTCTTCTGAACAACTGTCCTGCAGTCTTTTCTCATTCTTAGAAAGTTCTGGCCACCACTTCCTGATAACGGCTTGAACCCAGTGTAAACCCACTGCTATGTGTCTAAAAACAGATAACATTAAGTTACATTTAGTCAAGTGATGATCGTCTGTCAAATAGGTCATATAATATTTATGTGATCTGAGTCAAAAGCGCCTGGTTTTGTTGTTTAATCTTACAGAGATTCCATCAGTGATCCAGCACAGCTTATTAGTTATTCATCAGAGCAGCTGTAGTCTCTTACATAAGCTGAGAAACATCTTAAAGACTAAAACAGAAAATCTAATTCTCTTTAACTGCCCTGTGAGACTTACTCTTCATATTTACTGGTGAGAGTCACTTTCACTTGGGGCATGAGGTCAACGCAGCAGCCAAGTGATAAACATGGTGTTTCTGTTTGAAGACTGAAAAGAGTCAAAAAAATAAAAGTCAGTAATTTGGTTATGTGGACACAAACACTGCATACAGGCTATAAATAGAGGACTTCAGCCTTGGACTGTTGGTCATGGAAAGGATTTAACAGTGAAGACACATTCTTATTTAATTTACAAAGTCAAGCTGTTTTGCTGGACAAGTGTGGTCAAGTCATACATTGATGCTTTAGAGAAGATGAATTATGTAAGAAGGGAAGAGATGTAACACTCACTTATTTGTCAAGACAGGTAAGCAGTCAAGTAGCACCCCTGCATCCTGAATTCTGAAATCAAACACACTGAGAATCAAATACAAATACATGCTTTAAATGTGGGAAAAAAATACATAAAAATGTTATGATTATTGGTTTTACCTCAATAGGTAGGCTACTAATTCACTGGCGTTTCTTCGCCATAGTGTTAGGGCTACTTTTAGTCGTAGATTCCTTCCAAATAGGACATGAGTCATCGCTTCATGGTCCTTTGATAGCTACACAAAAAGAAACAATGCAACATGGTAGTTCAATGATTGCACTATTAACATACACAGTGAGAGAACGAAGCCTGGTGTTCATCATCAGGGTGTTTACAACCTTCAATACAGTAGTTTTATGACTTTTTATTACTGCTGTGAATGCAATTTAACAACAAATTTATATCCAGTCAGGTTTGGCAAGTGTTTACTGGTGCCTTTCTGTGGCAGTTTGATATTTTTAAAACTTCTCATGGGACTCGAATATAAACAAGTTTGAGACTATTTAGGTTTTTCTGTGTTAATAGTATGAGCATTTTAAGGACTGTCTCACCTCTGTGAAGTCACTGTACTTCGAGCTGGCCCCAGCCATCTTGGAGGCCTCTGCAGAGTTCATAGGGAATCCGCAGTTGTCATTGTAGTGAATGCCCCGCACATCATCGGAGCATGTCAGCTCATTTTCTTTGTTGGCCATGCCGCGGTCATGGACACGGCCTACATCTGATGTTTTGCAGTGCAGCTTTACGCCCACCTCCACCAATGTACAGCTTTTCCTCTTGAGAGATGACAATCGCTTCCCTTTGCCTGGTCTGTTTGCTCTGTGATGCACTTGAAATCTGTCAGGATGGAAATTGATATAGACAGACTGTGTAACTCCATTTAGTTAGAGAACACTGTCACTCAAAAGTACAAACACTGTGATAATGGATATGGAAAAGTGCCTTAAAGGTCCAATAACTGAGGGATTATCTGTGGGACACAGATAATGCGTGAGTGATCATGAAGCCCACAGATGTGGATCAGAGACTCACCTTTCTTTATCTAATTCTTCCTTATTTATAATTTCCACCTAAAACAAAAGGATAGGGGTTGAGGCCACTACTACATTCTCTACATCTACCATACCACTGTATGGTTCTTGATAGTGGCAGGATTTAAGAGGTAACAGGACAGTTACTGACGAAATAAGTCACAGTATTTAGTTTTCATACCTTCTTCATGTTCTTTTCAGCAGGAAGATGCAGACAGGGTCGCAGAAAGCCATTGGATTTCTCAGGTTTGACCTTAAAGACTTCCCGTTCCCAGACATGCCTACCAGCTGCCATAATAAAGGAAACTGTGGGACAAACAATTGTGGTGCAGACAAATTACACATTCAAGCTCAAAGGAACAGCTCCCCATTTTGACATTCATCGGCCTCACACAACTTCAACACCGTCTGAAATAAGGAGATACAGTGCGACTGTCAAAGTGAAAAGGGAATCATTTAGATTAGATAAACTAAACGCTACCTTGTGGTGAGGAAGGCGTTGGCTTCTGTGATATAAGTATTAACGCTACCTAGCTGATTTATGAGCTACCACTGCTGTCATAAACACACTGTATGCTTTTAAAGTTCAGTTAACATGTCACCTACGTTGCATCAAATGAGACAACATATGGAGGACTGCCGCACTGCAATTCGTTCCGTTCCGTAGCTAAACATTAGCTAACAGCTAACTTTGTGTGTTAGCTCATAGCCCTGTTATGAAGGGTAAACGGAGAGAGCAGCTAGCTGGGCCGCTAATGCCAGCTAGCTAGCTTGTTAGCTTCCAAACTCAGTGAACATAAGCCTTTATGAACATCCATTCAGGAACAATCTTTACATTTCAAAGAAAAAAGTCCAATGCTTACCGAAACATTTTGTGAAGTGTCTGGAGTTTTCTTCGGGTGTGCAATTCCAAAACGTGAAAAACTGGTTAAACTTTAGCACAACTGTTTGTCTGCAGCCTCGCTAGCGTCCTGCAGTTTTTACCATTCAAATGAATACACTGCCGGCCTGAGAGGATTGTGGGATTGAATTTGGCAGAGAAATGGATATTTAACGACACCTGTTGGTCAACATGAAGCTGATTTCAATTCTAGTGCGTCACGGCGCCACCTAGTGGTTTACAGGCAGTAAAGCACAAATACTGTGTGTTTGGTTTATCATGAAGACACACAGTGGTGTGATACTTCTGTGGAAGTACAACAGTGATACAACAGTGAGAAAAATACTATGATTAAGTATAAGCCAGAGGTGAAACTCATTTTAGTTCACATACTACGGTGGCCCAGAGGTGCAACAGGCCAAAAAATTATCCACTAGACGAAAAAAATTATCTACTACAAGAAAAAAAAAAAGAGAACAGCCTAAAAAAATTATCCACTAAATGAAAAAAATTATCTACTACAAGAAAAAAAAGTTAACAGCCTAAAAAAATTATCCACGAGATGAAAAAAATTATCTACTACAAGAAAAAAAAAAAAAAAGAGAGAGAACAGCCCCAAAAAATTATCCACTATAAGGAAAAAAAAGGGGAGAACAGCCTAAAAAACTTATCCACCAGACAAAAAAATTATCTACTTGCAAGAAAAAGAGAACAGCCCAAAAAAATTAGCCACTATAAGAAAAAAAAGAGAACAGCCTAAAAAAATTATCCACTAGATGAAAAAAAAAAATCCCCTATAAGAAAGAAAAGAGACCAGCCAAAAAATTTATCCACTAAAAGAAAAAAAAAGAGAACAGGCAAAAAAAATTATCTACTCGCCCAAAAAATTATTCACTATAAGAAAAAAAAAAAAAAAGAACGGGTGAAAAAAATGATCTACTATGAGAAAAAAAAAGAGAGCAGCCCAAAAAAAAAAAATCCACTATAAGAAAAAAAAAAGGGGGGGAGAACAGCCTAAAAAAATTATCTACTAGACAAAAAAAATTATCTACTTGCAAGAAAAAGAGAACAGCCCAAAAAAAATTAGCCACTATAAGAAAAAAAAAGAGAACAGCCCAAAAAAAATTTGCCACTATAAGAAAAAAAAGAGAACAGCCTAAAAAAATTATCCACTAGATGGAAATGAAAAAAAAAAAAAAAATCCCCTATAAGAAAGAGACCAGCCAAAAAAATTATCCACTAAAAGAAAAAAAGAGAACAGGCAAAAAAAAAAAATTATCTACTAGCCCAAAAAGTTATTCACTATAAGAAAAAAAAAAAAAGAACAGGTGAAAAAAATTATCTGCTATGAGAAAAAAAAAAAAAAAAAGAGAGCAGCCCCCCAAAAAAATCCACTAAAAGAAAAGAAAAAAAACATCATCCACCTTTTCAATTACGGGGGCGCTGTTTACCCGAAAGGTGCCTTGCTTTAAAATTAAGGCCACCACAAAAAATAAAAGGATAGGCTGAAAAATTTTAAGGCTTTCGGCTAATGTGGCTAATGCTAAGGAAGTACCCCACCGGAAGTGGAGGTCGTGCGCTAAAAAATAAAGTTATTTTAAAATATAGATATTTACATTAATATAGTTTGCAAAGCAGTTAAATGATTAAATACGGTTCCAGTGTCTGCTCAAGGTTAGGCATGGGCGTTAAATGGTTAAGATTAGGGTTAGGGTATGGTTGGGGTTAGTTTTCAGTGGTAAATGGCCCTTGTGTGCACTGTGTGAAGGCTCGTTGCAAAGCTAATGCTAATGCGAAAAGTTGACGGCAACTTTGTGAACTACCAGTGCGAATAAACAATTGTGTGATTGCGATGTTGAATTGTTCAACTGCCTTACATTCAACATCATTTTTGATGAATATTCGCTACAAGAAGTTCTAAAATTATTTTATTTTGAGAGGAGGAGAAGAGGAGCTTCCTGTGGAGCTCCACTATCATGGCATCGCCCATTTATTGAGAGACGGCGAGTGCATATTGCGGCACCGACACCTGGTGCCGTGGCGCCACGGTTGATGCCGCGAGGTGCCATGGCACCTCGGCTGGTGCCACGACGTACCGCGGTACCACGGCTCGGTGCCAACCACTTGCCGTGGCACTGTGGTGCCAGGTACCCCAGCACGGCACCGCGTACCATGGCTCGGTACCACAGCTCAGCTCGTTGCCAGGTGCCGAGGCACTGCGGTACCACGGCACACATCTTTATCTCCACAAAATGTCCTTCTTGATCTAGTGTTAGTGAAGACACTCCGTTTGAGTTGAGGAGGAGAGGTCTACCTGCAAAAAAAATGGGCGATGCCATGATAGTGGAGCTCCACAGGAAGCTCCTCTTCTCCTCCTCTCAAAATAAAATAACACAAAGTTGCCGTCAACTTTTCGCGTTAGCATTAGCTTAGCAACGAACCTTCACACAGTGCACACAAGGGCCATTTACCACTGAAAACTAACCCCAACCATACCCTAACCCTAATCTTAACCATTTAACGCCCATGCCTAACCTTGAGCAGACACTGGAACCGTATTTAATCATTTAACTGCTTTGCAAACTATATTAATGTAAATATCTATATTTTAAAATAACTTTATTTTTTAACGCACGACCTCCACTTCCGGTGGGGTACTTCCTTAGCATTAGCCACATTAGCCGAAAGCCTTAAAATTTTTCAGCCTATCCTTTTATTTTTTGTGGTGGTCTTAATTTTAAAGCAAGACACCTTTCGGGTAAACAGCGCCCCCGTAATTGAAAAGGTGGATGATGTTTTTTTTTTTTTTTTCTTATAGTGGATATTTTTTTGGGCGGCTCTCTTTTTTTTCTCATAGTGGATAATTTTTTTCACCTGTTCTTTTTTTTCTTATAGTGAATAATTTTTTGGGTTAGTAGATAATTTTTTTTTTTGCCTGTTCTCTTTTTTTTTTTCTTTTAGTGGATAATTTTTTTGGCTGGTCTCTTTTTCGTATAGGGGATTTTTTTTTCATCTAGTGGATGATTTTTTTTTTACGCTGTTCTCTTTTTTTTCTTACAGTGGATAATTTTTTTTTAGGCTGTTCTCTTTTTTTTTCTTGTAGTAGATAATTTTTTTCATCTAGTGATTAATTTTTTTAGGCTGTTCTCTTTTTTTTTTTCTTATAGTGGATAATTTTTTTGGGCTGTTCTCTTTTTTTTCTTGTAGTAGATAATTTTTTTCATCTAGTGGATAATTTTTTTAGGCTGTTTTCTATTTTTTTCTTTTAGTAGATAATTTTTTTCATGTAGTGGATAATTTTTTTTGGCTGTTCTCTTTTTTTTCTTATAGTGGATAATTTTTTGGGCTGTTCTCTTTTTTTCTTGTAGTAGATAATTTTTTTCATCTAGTGGATAATTTTTTTAGGCTGTTCTCTTTTTTTTCTTGTAATAGATAATTTTTTCATCTAGTGGATAATTTTTTTTAGGCTGTTCTCTTTTTTTTTCTTATCGTGGATAATTTTTTTGGGCTGTTCTCTTTTTTTTTCTTGTAGTAGATAATTTTTTTCATCTAGTGGATAATTTTTTTCAGCTGTTCTCTTTTTTTTTTCTTATAGTGGATAATTTTTTTGGGCTGTTCTCTTTTTTTCTTGTAGTAGATAATTTTTTTCATCTAGTGGATAATTTTTTTAGGCTGTTCTCTTTTTTTTTCTTGCAGTAGATAATTTTTTTCGTCTAGTGGATAATTTTTTTGGCCTGTCTCACCTCTGGGCCACCGTAACTTACAGCCCAAAATGATCTCAAGTGGGCCTGACCAGTAAAATAGAACAGTTAAATATATAATATATAATATATAACAGTTAAATTACATCATAAAAATGTTTACATC
The DNA here is from genome assembly GCF_902148855.1 of Sphaeramia orbicularis. Classification (NCBI taxonomy): domain Eukaryota; kingdom Metazoa; phylum Chordata; class Actinopteri; order Kurtiformes; family Apogonidae; genus Sphaeramia; species Sphaeramia orbicularis. The sequence continues at coordinate 29,014,822 of NC_043979.1, forward strand.
GACAAAGTATCTTTCAGTTCTCAAAAATGTTAAAGTAAAATGAGTGCAATTTTAATAATTTCGTGCCTCAGTTTGTCATTTACACATGTGCATAACAATTTACAGATCACAGTGGATCTACAAAGGCACAAAACATTTAGTAAAAGGCAGAATACTGTTAAAATTGCAGTTACTTCTCTTAAGACTTTTCAGTTTCTTCATATCTGTTCAGGTTATTCACATCTTTTTTGAAAAGATAGTTTGTTAATGTAAACATTTTCATGTAATTTTACTTTTTACACTTAAACTAATTTGGAGTTGTCATTATATATGGGTTATTATGATAGTATATTACTGTTTTGACCCATTTCAGGTCAAATTAGGCTTCATGAAACCCCTGAACAAAGATCATTGTGACACCCTTGATTGTTAATCTCCAGTGTAATTTCTGGATTACATAAATTCATCCCATGGGCTGGATTCGACTCTTCAGTGGGCTGATTTTGAAATGTGGACCAAATGTTTGACACCCTTCCATTCAGAGTGCTGAAGTGTAAGAGCAAAAATATAAGCATCAAAATGCAAAACCCATTTCAAAGTGATCGTTGAGTATAATTATGGCCTGACTGATGTGTTCATCTTTGATGATGCAGTTGGTAATGATAGAAATCATGTTAACACACTACTGAAATGAATGATATATAATAATAAATCATTTATTTGGCAATTTTTTATGGTAATAATATGAATCTGTAGTGTAGTAATGTGAAAGAGGCCTATATGTAAAATGCAGCACCTCAGAAAATTGTACTTAAATACATTATTTGTAGAAAATGTACTTAACTTTCACCAGCACCTACCCAGTAGTACTTAAAATGGTTGCTAATTTCATCACAAAAACATTGTCTGACACCATAAACTGTTTACCTCTACAGTCTAAACTAGTGTTCTGTGAGATGGAAATATAGTTACTGAAAATTTAGCTAAAATTAATTTTAAAAAAAACAAAAAAAAACTTGACATAATTATGGTTCCTTTTTCTTTTTTTTCCTCTTCTAAAAACTTGAAATCTGTGTGATGTTCACTGGGGGGCAGCAAAACACGTCTTACTGTTTTGAGCTTGACACTAGTTTAGACCAAAATGTTGAATGGGACACGCAAAATAAACAAATGACAGAAGTGTTTACATCTAGTCTAAATATTAGATATTTTTTGTCACAAAGCAGTGATATTGAAACTTCTGTGAATAGAGACAGAGTTTGCCAAACACTTGGTAGCCACAGGAAACTCTTGACAGTGGAAAATCAAACCTAGAAATGTCAGGATTCAACAAGACAATGCAAACTGAGACCCAGCAATTAAGCATACATCTATATAAAAAAGGGAAGGCTGCATTCAATTTCACACCTGCTTTCAACCAGCTCTTATGAACATGACAGACACTTTCAACCTGCACAGATAATGTGTAAAGCACAAAATAATTCACTTCCAAATTGTATACAGATGTTGTTTGAGGTTAAAGAGAGTCATTGTGTGCCAAGAGGAACAGGGATATTAAAAAATAAGAAGGTTCAGGATCAATATCGAAAGTATCTGTTAAACCTCCAATATATATTGTATGTCTAAAGTTTAAATGTTTGTTTATTTATTTTTCTTCTTTTTTGACATTCATATTCAAAATAAATCCATCCATCCATCCATCCATCCATCCATCCATCAATCAATGATTTCGATGAAGAACTGAAGATGTGTGTTTATAAAAAAGGTGAACAAATATAAAAGTGATCACAATATGTTTTTTGTATAAAACACTTGAAAATGTTTTTGTTTCTTTTATTTCCTTTTATCTTCTACATATAACTAGGTAACTACTCATGAAACTACAGGGTGGTTTTTATTTCTGGGTTGCTTTTAAATAAAGAGCTGCTTTCTTTAATATATACAAAGGGTGGATGTAATAATCTGCAGCTTCAGAATACACCTAATCAGTCAGTACTGTCTTTTTTTTAAAATGTAATTTAGTGTCTTTTATTAATTCTTTTTTGTATTTTTGTATATTTTTGTATTCTTTAATTTATTGTTATCACTGATCTTTGAACCTGTTTTTCATTATGGTATGGCATGTGCTGCTTGGCCTTTTGGCCCGGTCACCCTTGTAAAAGAGATCTCAATCTCAATGGGATTTTATCTGGTTAAATAAAGGTAAATAAAAACAAATTTAAAAAGATTCTGGAAAAAATTACCGACAAACTGAACAGAATTTTGTGTCCTGTTTTTGTCCAGTCCACAATTTAGCTCCATAAGAAATATTCCTCAAGCAAGAAAAGACTTAATTTAAACAATGACAAATTTTTCCTGCTTCAAGTCCTCATCTCATTAAAAAATGTGATATAGTTTTAAAGCCCTGTGTTTTGTCCAACGAAAGAAGGCTAAACAAAGGAAAATAACATACATGGAGTATTGTAAGGACACTTTTAAAACTCTACATGATCATTTTCTGCGTGCATTGTTTTTTTTACTACTCAACTTCACTGTAATGGTCATAAAATAACTACCATTTAATGTTTATATGTAAATAAAACCACATCATGTCAGAAAATCACCAAAGGAATAGAATCCACTAGGTTTCTAAATGTGATTTACATGTATTTTCTTCTTGCTCAGACCTCATTAATTCAGGAACTTTGATTATTTTAAAAGCAAGACCTGAAGCTGGGATTACATCATTGTCGGTTTCCTGTCAGTTCAAAGTGCTTGACTTTTTCCTAAAACAATTGTGACGTTTCCTGTCAGCAGTGTTTTGTTTTGGAAATATTTCTGCAGGTATATTTGCAGCTTGTTGACTCCTGCCAAGACCCACCTGTTCAACTACACTCACACTGAGCCGTCTGAGAGGAAATGACTGACACGGTGATGCAGAGGTGATATCATTCTGAGATACCAGAGAAGAAGCAATTTCACTCTAAAATATGGGATGGGATATGTAGTTTGACAGAAAAAAAATATCATTTCATATTAATGTACATCCTTTAGTTATTCAGTGTTCTGGATAATACTGAACTCAGTCAAATGGCTCTTTTTCTCAAGTTGCTATGTTTTTTTTATGTTTGTTTTTACCCAACTTGGAGTTACTGCTTTCAGCTTTTATGCTCTCACAAAATGGAAAAAGCAAAGCAGCCAAAAACTGTGGTCCTGCTTCATGGATTTAAGTCCAGAATAACTCATCTTCTGTCTGAATGTGCTTTGAATGAGTGGTGTTATCAACCTATCTACAGTAGTGGAAAAAAGTTTTCGGACACCCTTCACATTTTACACAATCTCAAATATTTACTATGAAATATTAGCAGACAAATCTTTAAAAAAAAAAAAAAAAAAAGAAGGTGTGGCTGCATCAGACACAAACAAATGCAAAACATATGTATATTTTTATGGTTAGAAAGAATAAACAACAAAACTAAATTCTTGACAGCTTTGTCATGTCATGCCCTGGATGTGTTTCATAGTCTTGCTAAAACATCCAGTTTTCACCTCGATCGAACAGAGCATGTACAGAAGGAAACATGTGGGTTTGGAGGATGGAATACTTAGGTTCTATCATTAATCAATCATTAATGTTTTATGTTGTGTTAGTTGCTTAACCCATAAAGACCCAGTGTTACTTTTGTGGCATTTCCAAATATTTTTTTCTCTATGTTTAACTTTTCTTCAATGATTTATTACAATTTATTATGTCGTAACCCTCTGTATTTTGTGTTTTTTTTAGTGAATATCAGGCATTTTCCTACATGTAATTCACCAATCATGTAGATGTTTATAAAAGCTCAGATTAAAGTTGAAGGTTTTTATATCAGAATCAGAGAAAACTGAAGAAAAAGTGACTTATTCAGCAAAATCTATCATTAACTGAACATAAACCAAATGTTTCCATCCACTGTCATTTATCAAACTCCATGGGTTTTACTGGTGAATCAATGTTGTAGAAGATGACAGTGTTTCCAAATTCGCTATGCAGCCTCTGAACGTCCAAATGGGTCATATCTGATGACCATGAAAAGATGACAAACTGCATTTTACACCAATTATTTACATGGACTGACAGGATTAGTGGATCAACAGGTATTAACATTTTAGATCAGTAGATGGTTTTGGTCACCAGTGACTGCTTGGGTCTTTATGGGTGAAACGGAAATCAGGAAATAGTTTGTGAAAGAAAAAAAAAAAAAAAAAATCAATATGAGTAACTATCTTATATTAGTATATACTACAAAATGTGATATGAAATAGGCCTTTCCATGTCGAATGAAAATGTGGTCTGACTATCTGTTTATTAAATTACTTTTATCACACAGCATGAGGGCTGTTTCCTGTCCTGAGTGGGATTTATGTGATTAGAAAAAGGTTTATTGGATAAATTACACATCATTAACTTTATTATTAAGTCAAAATCAATCACCATTAGTTTTCTACAATACATTATAGCGAAATTAATTATGTCTCTAAAATAAGAAAAACTCAAACTCTCAAATATTGGGCTGTGCAGAAACTTCTTCATATTAAGGCTTTATATTACATTTTATATAAACTGTTTAAGATTTAGAGAGAACATGCTGTTTTACGACATGTTATCCTGATGTGAAATTACATAATTTGGTCATATAATACCACTATACTGTGGGCTTTATGCGATTCCTATTGTTATTCTTTAACCCTTTATCGGGCAAGTGACTATTTTGGGTCATTTCTGCACATATTACAAGACAGTAACAGTTACAGTGAGGACAGTGAGGACAGTGAGGCAACAATCTCAGGTCCAATGTGGTCTACAGGGTCTGTAAGGTCCATCTCTGCATGAACCGTGGTTGTACCTGCTTTGTTCGGTACCATGAAGTAATGGTAGTAATGTAAGGAATGATGATCAAAGGGATAATGTGGATGTGGACGGATGTCTGGATCAGCACTTACGTTGGTCGAATGTTAAAAAAGTCATGTTCAAATGTTCAGAAATACATGTTCCTTTCACGTTTTATGTGGGTTTTTTTGTATTTTTTATATTAACTTCTTGGATTTTTTTTTTCAACCACTTATGAGTATGGAACCAAATATGGTAACTTAATTGACCATGATTTTCTACATAACAAAAATTTTTGAAAAAATTCACAAAAGTAATAGTCTTTTTAGGTCCTCCAATAACACACTAAGGTTGAAATTTTGAGTATTTCTATGAGAGCCCTATAAAGGCTTAAGTATAAGATAAGCAAATGACCAAATTCCACTATTGACAGAATTATATAGAACTCACGCAGAGCCAAAATTACACTCATTCATGCTGTCGTATTGTCATTCATTAAGTTATTGATGGAGTGACTGATGTTCACCACCACAGAGGGCCATTGGGCATTTCTTCTTTTAAGATTCTTTTCATAATATCTGTAATTTCTCAACGACGAGTCAGTGTTTCTGTCTGTCTGAGAAACATTTCCTGGCACACCTTAAGTTTAGTGAAATCCTTAGAGGGTGACGAACGCCAACGAACACAAAGTGCCTCTGAGTGACTGCCTTCATCACCTTCTATCGATGCGTTTCCATCCTGCTGGGAGTAGACTCTTCTCTGGATGCTGGTGTCTCCACAGGCCACGATTGGTCCCAGGAAAGGTGGGTAAAAAATGGAAATAACGGCAGGTAATCACTCACTGGGTGCTGTCACCACATCTTCAGTCAATCTACCACACTGGAATTGAAACAGAAACAAAATGTTCCACAATTACAGGCCAACACTGAAAGATGGGATTGCTAGAGGTGATGTTATACCTCTATGTCATTTGTGAAACTTTGAAAATATGCAGTGAGGGCGTCTACAGTGGCTCAACACTATGCAAAACAACTTAATTGCAGCATTTCCTTTATTTTGGCAGGTAGCTCTAATTATCTTTATTTTAACTTGTGTTTTCTCAGACAACCGCAAAAATGCAAATGCCTGGTGGCTGTTTATCACGTCCAAGAAACATAGTATGGCTGAATGTACCAATCCAAACATACCAGTTCTCATGGATACAAAGGAAAATAAACCAAAGAACAAGAAATTAAAATCATATAAAACCAGCATCCAAACAAAATGTTCCTGTTTTTTTGCTAAAAGTCGAATTCATTTCTAGTAAATCTTGAATCATTTCTGTTTCTTGGATGGAGGTTTAAAGAACAACTTTGAATTTGTTTGGACAAATCAAGCAAGTATATCAGCAGGAAGGCACACAAATACTAAGGAACATGCTGAAACTGTTGAGTGAATTAAAATATAGTACAATAAAACATTTTTATCACATTTGTTCATTGCTTTATCTCACAGATGAATGTTCCATATTCATTTGGGGATATCTGTGTCCAAGGAGGCGAGAATTCTACTCCTCAATTAAAACCAACATTATTTGCCTTTTTTTTTTTTTTAGATGCACAGAAATAAAAAATTAGCCATGATCACTCATCTTTTGTTTCGGCTTTCTTGTCTTTCAATTTCTCTCTCTAGGGTGGACTCTCAAAACCGAACTACCAATAAGCCTATCACTGCTTATATGTCTGCAGTTTCATTAAAGAATACAGATGCTTGAGGATGCTCTAGTATTTATTTATTTATCTATTTTATTTATTTATTTTTCTTTTTAAGAACTTCCACGCCTTGTAGTATTTTTGATACTTGTCATTTATGTATAAAAGCCCTGTTTGTTAACATTAAGCAACATTGTATGATTGTCATGTACCAAGTGAAAACTCCACTAAAACCTGAATTATAAAAAAAGAATACAGATGCTTTATTTAGTTTTTTATATGCAGATCTCTGCAGCACATCCACACCACTTAAATCCTACTGCCTCGCCACTCAGATCATAGCAGAAACATAATCTTACATAATCCCCTCCACATACATTATATGGTCAGTATTGCCAAGGGGTAATGAAAACAAAATGATTAATATTATGTTCCATTTGTGCAATTAGATTCTCTTAAATCCCACTCAATCGTGCATCGTGGACATTTAATACCTTACAGTGTTTATCTGCAGCACTGGTGCCCTCTTCTGGAATTGCTTGAGAGTTGCTTGTTTAGTTTCTAGTGTCCTTACATTGAAAAGAAATATCTGCACTTGTGGTGTTTGGGACACTGTGCAGATGCTGTAATTGACTAAAAATGCTAAAAACCTTTCCAACTTACATTAAAAAAAAAAAAAAAAAAAAAAAAAAAAAAAAAAAATATATATATATATATATATATATATATATATATATATATATATATATATATATATATATATATATATATATACATATAAAAGAAACTAAAAAAAAAAAATCCACTTACCTTTATGTTCAATGTGTTAAGTAGCCTGTTAGATATGCATGTTGGTCAAGCTCCCACATTTTAATACATTTTTTGCAAGCAGACAAAGTACAAGTAGACCACAAAATATGAAATGAAAACGTCCACCCCGTCACTGACAAATATATGTAAAAAATAAGTGACAGGGTGGACAGTTTTGGTTAAAGTTAACATTTAATGACCACATGTTCATGATGATGAAATGATGAAAATTTTGAAATGTAAATGTAAATACTAAAGGCTCTTTTAAAGTATGTTTACACTTCTATTGAAGACACTCAAAATGATGATGATGATGATGATCAGTGAATGCATCAACCAGATTATTTAAGGGGCGATTCCCCCAAAGCAACAGGGTGGACAACAATTTCAAGGACACACATAGAATGTTAAATATTATTATAAAAACAAAATATATGATCAAATCAAAAACTTGTTGAGTACAGTGACAACATCTAGAAAGAATTTTAATTTTTTATTTTTTTTTTCATTTAAACACTTATTAATCTCACTAAAGTTAGAAGGGCCGTGTGAGGGATATGAACAAAGCATGTATCAAATCATTCCCTCAAAGAAAATTGTGCAAAAATCACAGAGGTTTAACCTCCTAAGACCCAGATATGGGTTTTCTGTCCACATTTGTGGACAAGAGTTTCACAACTTTATACAAAAAAGAAAAGAACACTGCCCACCACAAAGGACATTCCATAAAAATTTTAAAAACTGCATCTGAAAAAACTGTTGCATCGTGATGTTTCCAATATGGGCTCTTATTTAATAAAAAACAAAAAAAAGCTTGTACTTTGCTGACATTTCCTGGGTCTTAGGAGGTTAAAATTGGGCTAAAACATGTGTAAGTGTTTGCCCATTCATAATAAAACCCCAGAATTTCATTATTTTGCATTTTTTTCACGGTGACAGATTCTGACTGGGGACACCGAAAGCACCTTATAGTGATGTTGACCCAAATACATGTACAGTCACAGTGGGTGTAGTATAGTATTAACTGCAGATAATACTATGTAATAATACAATATAAAAACTGCACTTTTCAGAACCTTCTGCTCTCCTCTGTATACTGCACACTTATGGCACGGCTACAAAAAGACATCCATGCACAAACTGGTGGCTGCTTATAATCACTCGATGAGGATGCTGCTGAGGGTTCCAAGACATTATAGTGCCAGTCAGACGTTTGTGGATTGTGGTGTTTGATGCTGTGCAGCTGCTATATGGCATTTTATTTATTCATTCACATGTAGAGTTACCAAATTATCTAACTCAATTGTACATAGCCCTGGTCTGTCCCAGGATTAGTTCTGTAAGGTTTACATCTAAAATGTGGTCTCACTGACGATTGAGCCATTATGCGTAAGTAATATATGGATTAATGCAATTTTTTTTTATTGTGTATATTTTAATTTTATTTTATGGGTTTTTGTGTCCTTAATAAAGCTTGAATGAATGAATATTATTATTGCAAACTGATAGTAACTCATTGACCAAAAGTGCATTAAAATATGACTAAACTGTCCAAAAGTGTAACACATGGCACATAAAGCCTTGGGTGTTGCACAGGTGTTTGTTATATTATGTCCACTCTGTATAAATGTCACACTGTTGATTCTGCAATATACAGAAACAGGGCATTGAGTTGAGCACATGTTAACCATTATGAAGTACGCTGCTTGTTGTTAGCATACAGATGTTTCAGCTTAAATTTGTGGCAGATTCAATTATCATTGCTGAGTAAGGAAATTTAACTTTTACCCTCAGCAAGTACAAAAAGAAGCATGCCTTATATACTTAAAAGAATAAATATATTAGAGAAACAATAAAAACCCTAAAACATATAAACCACAGGCAAACACTTACACATTCGTCATGCTACAACTCATTTAAGACTGATGAAATATGCATTTTCAAAGCTGTAGAAAAATTATAGGATGCTTAAGTATTTACCTGCAGGTTCAAGCATGTGCACTGTTAGGAAAACAATACAAATGTGATGATTTGGGAGAAACCTTCCTGCAGAATCCATGAATTTAAACAACAGTTTTACGGCGTGCATGTGCTTGATGAGTAAAACTTGATTATCCATATGTCAGCTCATCAAAGGAATGTGAGAACACACAGACTGTGTTCATTTCAGTCCCATGAGCCTCTTTGTAAACATCTTTCCCGAAAAACGAGTTAGAGATAAACATGGGCCGCTAAATCTAATTTTCTCAGACTAAAGCAACCACCCACAAAGTCAGTAAGAGTATTAGGAGATTTACATTAGCTGGGGAGGATTTATATGACAAGATTTCCTCCACATTAGAACAGAGTCCTTGTTAGAATGTACGGGTGTAAAAATGATAAGCTGGACTTTCTCTGAGGTGCAGAAATTCCCTTCATATTCATAAAAGGCTAAATCTGACTTAGCAGGATGTGCTTAATGCTAAGAAGTGGCGTTTTGTGTTTGTGAAACATGAATGGGACTGTATAATCCAGCCAGATATTCTGAATGAAACCAGCCCAGTTTATGGGTCGCTTTGAGGGTCTCAAAGAATCTGGCAAGGAAACTAGGTTGGTTCTGGCAAGTGAACTCTTTGGTATACAACAGATTTTCAGGATTCCTAAAGCAAATCATATACAATCAGGTCTAGTTTGTAGTTTGTCCAATCACTTTTTAGCATGGTTGTAATTCCTAAAAGATTAACGCAACATTTTTGTTAAACCCCTTGAGTTAAAGCTGAAAGTCCACACTACGATCACATCTTGATTGCTTCATTTCAGATCCACAGTGGTGGTGTACAAAGTTACAACATTTATGTCACTGTCCAAATACTTATGGGTCACTTAATCAGTTTTACCATTAAATATCACTTAACTCAGTATAGAAAGTCACTCCTTTTCAAATATGTATTTTATGTCTTATGTTTAAATTTGTTGTCTGTTTATTTATTTTCTCTTTTTTTGACATTCATATTCGAAATAAATACTTCAATCAATCAATTAAATGTAGACTTCTTTTTTTTTTTCATAGTTTATTTTTCTCCAACTTAATGACAGATGATCTCCAGTTGCAACATGGGAAATGTAGGATCCATGTAAGACTGAGACATATTTCAGAGTCATAAGATGCAGTAGTAGAAGAAATATATAATATAATATAAATATATAGAAATATAGAAATAATAGTAGTAGTAGTAGATATCCTTAGTTTGGTAGCATCAGTGTTGTCACAGTACAGTGGGGGAAAAACGTTTTTGGACACACCATGCATTTGTGATATATAGCATTTAAAATCACTCTTACGTCATTGACCTCTGCCCAGTATTGTTCCATTCTTTAAACCCACACGCTCCCTTCTGCACATGCTCTGTTCCATCAAGGTCAAAACTGAATGTTTCAGTAAAATAATGAAACACATCCAGTTCAAGACATCTTGAAACTGTCAATAATTTAGTTTTGTTATTTTATCTTGTTAACAATAAAAAAAAAAAAAAATAATAATAATAATTTGCATTTGTTTGTGCTTGTCTGATTCAGCCACACCTTTGAAACACAGAAAGGATTCTTCATCAAATAGTTCATATCTATATCTTAATATTTGAGATTGCGTACAATTTTAAAAATATCCCAAAACTTTTTTCCACAGCTATATATTACCATTGTAGATGCACAAGGTGAACCTACTTTAACCTGTTTTAAATCCGAATCCAAGATAATTATGGGGAAAGAAAAGAAGAAAAAACAATATTCTAGTACACAAATCTATGGACAACAGACAGAAATGAGCTTTTCTGCTCAATCTGGTGCATGTATCTTGTTCTTTGCAACTAATGCCAAAACACACTGTCCTGTAACTAAATAAATAAATACAAATACAATGTTCAGTTTTTAAACTTTTTTTTTTTCTAATATTTGATTTTTCTGTAGTTTGAAAATTTGTTGTGATGAAATCAGAGCTGTTAACTCCTCATAGACCTCTGAAATGTGAGCCAAGCACACATTTCTCTTTGTAAGATGTCAAAAGGCTGTATATTTAGAGTGGAATAAAGTTCTTCTTAACCTGTAGCTAGTTTTTATCCATGCAACTTGGAAATAGAGCCTTGTATTTAGATTTACTTCTGTAAGACGACAAAAAACATAAATATTGGAATTCACAAGTTTAACCTTTAACATTGGGTTGAATTTTGCATTATTCATTGTGTAAAGTCTTCGTCCTGTTATATCTTCTTGGGACCCAGCAATGCATTTTTGTCCTCTGTAGGGGACAAAAGTTTCACAGCTTTACTCTAAAAAAACAAACAAAAAACAAACAAACAAACAAACAAAAAAACATTGTCCACTGCAAAGGATATTCTACACAAAAAGAAGTTTCTGAAAAAATGGCTGAATTATAGTGTTTCCAATCAAGGCAATTATGTAAGGTAAAAAAGCCAAAACTTGCATTTTCCTGGGTCTCAGGAGGATATTCCACCACTGTTAATAAGTATATTTCTAAGTACAAACATTAATCTTTCCTCATCGTCTTGTTTTTTTTTTTGCTATTTTTGTCTTTGTATTAGTTTTTTTTCTGTTTTCATCCATAGTGAAACCAGTGCCATTAGCTTTCAGCAGTTCCGTCCTCCTCAGGAACATCATCTGGGCCTGTCCTTCATATGCTTATTTTTTGGGAGCCTTGTAAATAATGTGATTTATTTGCTCTGCTGCTTGCGACGTTTACAAAGGGGCTGATTGAATATTCGTTGTTTGAAAGTAGTGAAGTCGAGCCAGTACAAATCCAGTAGGATCTAAAGTCAACATAGAGTGTGAAACAGTGGAAGTCATTAACAAGTTGAAGCACGGAGCTCGTTCCCCGGAGGCCGATGAGAAAAACAAGCGAATTAATCTGCTACTTTTCTTTTATCAGGAGAAGGGGAGGATATGTTGGAAAGACCAATCAACTCTGCTTGCTAATCTTTCTTTTCCTGTCCTCGCTGTTGCCATCCACTTATAAAATCCTTCAGACCAGAGAAAGAAAACGGTGAATTACCTCAGACAAGAAGATAATGTTTTCACTACTGTATTTAGTCAATTTAATAAAAGATAAAGCAAAATCTACAGCACTGATTTTCATGAAATTTTGCAAAACTTAACCTTTACCTATGACCTTTATTATTACAGTAAGACTGTTTACACAAATGGATAAAAAGGAGGGAAATATAGGACCTGAAGTGGTTTGTTTGTAGCTCAATGATCATTCATTAATTTACTTTGATTTACAGAAAATAAAAAAGTACTAGTATTGATTAAAAAAGTACTGATTAAGCTTTTTTACTTGCTGTAAAATAGAAGTACCACAAACTCCCAATCATGAATTCTATAATATAATATAATATAATATAATATAATATAATATAATATAATATAATATAATATAATATAATATAATATAAAACATAAAATAATTTATAGACTATTAATTGATTCTGACCTAGATAAAATATAAAAAAGTTATCATGTTTGTTTTGACATGTTACATCCTTTACTTTGCTTATGTTATGTATTGTGTGTGTAATTTGCAGTAATGTATACACAAGGGATCGCCTTTTGTATTAGTCTGTTTAAGGTGGAATCAGTGTTTACATTGGGAGGGCACCAAATGTTGCAAAATAAAAACAATCGACAACGATGATTTTGCTACCAGGATAAAAATACATAATTTTACTGAATCAGATACAACTATTCCAAATCTGAAATCAGAATTTCTCCTGTATATCAGGTTTTTAATTCATGCACAAACCAATATGTAAGCATTAGCAGCATATTGTATCTGTACTTCAGTTCTATTAATTCTAAATGATCAAAATTCAGATGCTTTCAACACCTGAAAGGAAAAAATGATGCAGTCCAGAGTGACTCACAGCTTGGGATTTATTTGTGCAAGTGGTGCATAGAACCGATGGGCGACAGAATGTTGTTCGGAATTAATTTCCTCCACTTGCCACTTGATTTTTACAACAGGAAACTGTCAGAACCCACAAGCACAGGAGACAGTGTCTGAAACAGCCTGGAACAAACTGATCAAAGCTGATGGGCTCTGATACTGAGATTGATTATTAAGTAAATCTGACCAGTTTAGCTCATAGTATCTTAAGATTCTGAATATACAGTAAAATGCTATGGCGCCTACATCCATGTAAAAGAGAGCGTTAAAACTCTGGAATCAGTACTGTCGGTCTGTAAATGTTTCAACTGACTGTATGTTTTTCTATGTTTGCAAATACTTTTATTATTGTAAAACTGTAATGATGTGACTGTATTGCTACTGTCTTGACCAAGTCTCCCTTGAAAAAGAGATCCCCCATCTCAGTGAGACCATCCAGGTTAAATAAAAGTTAAATTAAATATTCACATAATTCAAAATCCTAATTTCAGATTTGAAATTAACATCCATGATTTAGTCAAAATCAGTTGTTTTTCCTATAATAATAGATGAAAGGTTTGGTGTTGTACAATGTAACTGAGCTCAAATGCTTTAAAACAGGGCTGTTAAACTCATCTTGGTTCAATGGCCACATTCAGTCCAATATGACCTGAAGTGGGTTGGACCAGAAAAATAATAACAGTGGAAAAAAAAATACAAAACATTATAATAATGTTTACATCTACAAAGTTTCATTAAAATGTGACAAACATGAACAACCTAAATTGTCTTAAAAAATGAAGTGCAATTTGACCACTTTTATGCCTCAGTTTAACATTTACAGATCTTGTAGATCACAGTGGATCTACAAATACACCAAACATTTAGGAACAGGCAGAATATTGGTAAAAATTGAACTGACTTCTCTTAAGACATTTCAGGTTGTTCATATTTGTTCAGATTATTCACATTTCTTGAGAAAGGATAGTTTCTGAATGTAAATATTTTCATGTAATTTACTTTTTTTTATACAAAAACAAAGAGAAAAACTTGGAATTGTCATTATTTATAGGTTATTATGATAGTATTTTACTGGTCTGATCCACTTTAGATCAAATTAGTCTGGGTGTGAAACCTGAACTAAAATGATTTTGACATCCTTGATTGTTAATATCTTCAGTGTAATTTTTGCATTTCACAAATTCATCCCATGGGCCGGATTGGATCCTTTGGCTGACTGGTTTTGGCCCGCGGGCCGTATGTTTGACACCTGTGCTTTAAAACTAAAGTAATGGGCCTGTTCTGAGATCATACGGTTTAGAAACTCCAGATATTTGTGTTAAAATGTGAGGTTTAAAAGTAAAAAGTTAACAGAAATATGAATACTCCAACAATGGACCAATTATTTTCTAGATATAGTTATGATGGAGAGGTCAGTGGCCTGGATGCATGCAGCCAGTCAAAAAACCCTTTAGTATGTGGGATTCTGTTTACATTATGGTTAAAGAAAGAGTGCAACATATTTGTCAGTGACTATCCTGATTACCTGTCTGTTTATATCTGTAAATTATATTCATTTTCATCTATATACATGTATTTGGTTTTATTAGTGGTTTTCGCATTTTGAGATCCAGGTTGGGTTGGTATGGGGGGGGGTCGCAATCGGTTCGGGGGGGGGTTACACTTTGTGTGTCACAAAATCTTGTATCATAAAATGTGAATTTCTTTCTTTTTTTGTATTGTACATTTGGAGATGCACAACGAAAAAAAAAAAACCATTAAAAAAAAAAAAAAACATACTCAAAAGTAAGGAGCACATGCTTGGAAACTGTGTGTTTATGCGGTACTTGTACTTTGATATGTCCCATCCCTGTTAATGATTTTGCCATATGAGAACTAGAGTGGACCTTTGGCCTCGGTGGACGTTTGTGCTCTGAGTGCCCTCATAGTGTTGGTAATTGTGTTGACATTATGTAAGAGTGTTTTGAGAGATGCTTCACACACTACATCTCTGTTCTCAGAGCAGCTCTGAGGAATCTAGGGAGTTCTCCCTCAATCTGCAAAACCAAAATGAAATCAAAAGCAAGGCACAGAACTAAGAAAAACGGAAAAGGTGGCAGCAACTTCAACATTCCCGTCATGTGATTCAGGGATGTATGCCCAACGCTGAGCTGCCAAATTTCTCAGACTGAGTGAGAGTTGTGAGTCATCAGCTAAAAGTTCACCTCAGCTGACCCTCAGTAGAAGGCTGTATTTACATCAGCCTCCACAGACCTTTTAATCTATGTCGTACCTCTTCTCATCACAGACCATTCTGATGTAATTTAACTGAAGTACCGATGTCTAACATGCATCCGCTGTACAGCTCAGTGTGGGAATGTTTGAATTCTAACAAATAAAGCAAACCAACTAAAGAGACTTCAGGGAATCAAGTGTTTGAAGTTATTTCGATTTGGTCATGTTCAGTTTTCAGATATTATCTCATTCATTCCAGTTTATGTTTAGACTCGTATTTCCTCATAGCAACAAAAATATATTGCTTGGGAAAAGAAAAACCTTGGCTCAATGTAATGTCCCCAAATGTGGATGTAATTAGTCTGATTTATTTACTAGTGGACAAGTCAATTTTGCATTTGCTTGTCAAAAACAAATACTCCTTTGTTATCTGACAGATTTATACGTTCTCTTTGCAGCCCCGCTAGTCGCTGCTGAACTGAAGGTTTATATCAGCCACAGTCATTCATAATGGAATCACACACACACATCCAGTGTCTCAGCTCTAAAACATCCAGGTCATGTGTTGAGTTTGTGAGAGTGGCACGTGATGTAGTCTGTCTGGTCTCTTTCTGGCGGGTTCATTTGCAATGTGAAGCCAAAGTGCTGATTTATTTGCTCCTCTGCTTCGGAGTCACGTGTGGATGAGTGGCAGGCACATCTATTTTGTTGAATGGAATCGTGACACAGATATCTCCATGTAGGTGGCCCCTTTACTGCAAACAGATGCCGAATGAGGTATGAATCCAGTCATCCTCGGTTAGAGCGTCCAAACACTAGATGGCAGTGTTTGTCTGTAGCTGATGAACATCTGGCTGAACATCTAGACTGGAGTTTCTCGCTGCCAGTGGCTCCAGAGAGATGGATGGACAGTCTCACAAAGATTTTTTACACAGTCACTGAGCTGCCAAAGACTCATAAGCCCCAAAGCTTATGTGAAGAAAGTCACATAGTGCGTAGACGGAAAGAGGCAACACACTCCTGCCCAGAACATGGCAGGGAAAAGGTGGTCTGGGGTGTTTTTATATAGTCAATTAAGTTTCTTTATTGGCTTTTTTCTGGAGCCTAAAAATCTAAAAAGGTTTAATATTTAACAATGCAAAAGGTTTGGCAATTCACCTTCCTCGTGCTGTGGCTATTAACCCATAAAGACCAAACAGCCACCGGTGACACAAACCATCTACCGATCTAAACTTTTAAATACCTGTTGATCCACTAATCCTATCAATACATGTAAATAATTGGTGTAAAATACAGATTGTCATCTTTTCATGGTCATCAGATATGACCCATTTGGACGTGGAAACACTGTCATCTTCTACAACATTGATTCACCAGTAAAACCCATGGAGTTGGATTAAGGACACTGGATGAAGACACTTGTTTTATGTTCAGTTAATGATAGATTTTACTGAAAAAGTCTCTTTTTCATCAGTTTTCACTGTTTTTGATATAACTCTCAACTTTAAGCTGAGCATTTACAAACATTTTCATGATCAGTGAATTAATCCTATAACAGCAAACATATCATATTTGATACATGAGTTTCGAAGCCCTCTACATGATCAGTGTGATATTTTTTTTCTTGAAAAACCTGATGTATATAGTTGGATACATGCAATACACGGATAATCCACCAGGGGGGAGGAATTCATTCACCTGAGGCCTTTCCAGTGACACTACAAGATCTTCATAAATGAGGAAGAAGGCAAAACTTTGCCAATTTTGAAAAGGAATTACCAATTTGTTAGAAATGTTTGTGTTATATTATGTTTTTGTTTAGTCAAAAATAATAATACTTGAGCATTGAGACCCGATGCATCAAATGTGGTACAAAATTGAAACTCATACATGGAAACTGATATTTGAAAAAAAAAAATTGGGGTTGTTCAGAAAGACCAATAAAGGCTCCAGTTTCAAAGAACTGGAATTTTCTGTCAGTGATTTAAAGGTTCAGGCTTTACAGGGTTAAATACAGGAAAATACTTGATTTATACTGATGAAATGCAAAATACAGATGATAATATTATAATAAATGGTGATAAATCACTTAAGAAATATTAAATACAGAGAAATTTCATTTGGGAACAGACAGAAGTAGCACTGGGTCTTTATGGGTTAAGGAAAGAATGGCTGAAACTTTCTGACTTTTGTGGGAAATGTGGTATGTTTACAGCATAATTACAGAAAAACAGTATGATTGCTGGCATGTGCAGTATTATAATGGATTTGGGGTGGAAAAAAATCAAATGTACACCTGTATGGAAGTTATTCCTACTAATGACCTACTCAGGATGAAATTTGGCCGAGCTCTGCAGGGAATTTTATCGTGTTACAGATGTCTGCAGACTAATAAGAATGGACGTGCTCTCTTTGCCACGTGTTATATAATGATAAGGGCAGGGGAAGCCGCTGTAATGGAGGGCAGGTGGAACATGTGGACTCAGATGTGATCGGATGTTAAACCTCAAAACAGTAGCACATAGTGTTTCTCAAGCACTTCTTTTGTGACGATAAGTTGTAAGAAAGTGATCCAAGGCATGAAAATAATATAGTACAGATATGTCATAATATGAATACAGTTAATAAAATTAGTAGATAAAGATTTGATAAAGACATTCATTGGTGGAAAAAGTATTCAGTAGAAGTATTTACATTTTCTAGTAAATGTAAAGACCTTAAATGTAAACATATTTAAGTATTTTGCAGTCATGCGTGGTAAAAGTGCCTGCCAGTGTTTATTACTATTATACATGATGATTTTGGATTCATTTTTACTGCAGCAGATGTTTAAGATTTAACCCATTTTAACTGTTTTATATACTGTTGATTGTTTATTCTAATGCATCATATATTACAAGCATTTGTTTCAGGTTTGTATCAATGCATATTCCAGGTATTCCAATTGTAATTCCTTATTTTATTTAGGGGCGGCTGTAGTTCAGGAGGTTGAGCAGGTCGTCCACAGACTGGATGTTTGCCTTAACAATAAGAAATACTTGGGACGCAGTAATGCAACTGATCCAAAAACAGTTTTCAAGAGTTTAATTCACATGAAAAGCTGGAAATTTTTCTCAACCCATGAAGAGACACTTAATCCTGCAGTTTATTGCAAATGTTCAAAGCCAACACCTTTGGAAATACATGAATGTCATTGGACAAGAAGGCTGAGGTGGGGGACTTAAGTCCACATTTTCATGACTCGAGACTTGAGTAAGACAGACAACTTGGCTTGACTTTGTTTTTATTTTTCTTGCAATTTATTGGTGAAACAAGACAAACGCAGTGATGCAGACACTGGTCAAGATGAAGAAATATGTAACTAATAAGAAATTAAAAAAATATGCAGATGAAGTTATACTTAGGTTTCATGTGTACGTATAAGTTTAACCCATTTGAGGTCGAATAAGGTTTTTTTTTTTTTTTTGACACCGTTGACTGTTAATATCTTCAGTGTCATTTTTACACCTCAAAAATTCACCCCACGAGCCAAATTGGAGCCTTTGGGGGGTAATTTTTGGTATGTTTGACACCCTTGAACTAAATGGTCAGTTGAATATAGTGGAATGAAAAATACAGTGTTTGCTTAGTTCCAGCTGCTGTCCGGTTGTGTTCATATTTTTGTCTTATCTACAAAGTGTGGCTTCAGTGACGGCTATGTTTAACCTTCTAAGAACATGAAAGAGTGAGAGGTCATCAATGTGACACGTGTGAAAGGCGGGGTAGGATGTGGATGTTTTCTATTACCGTTTACAACTGTGACAAAGGGCAACATTCTCTGTAATTGAATTAGTCCGCTCCGCAACATCAAACCCCCTCCTGACAAGAGATAACTCAGAACCTAACCTCCGTCACACCATCACAAGAGTACTAACTCTGGCATGGTATCCCTGAGCCTCAGCTGTCCTCTTCACATTTCACCTTTGACCTCTGGCAGTCACTCAAGCCTCTTTTATGTCCATATTTATATTTTACATTTTTATAATTATTTTCAGATATTGCGTCTCTTTTCATGCACTTGAGCGCTACTGGGAAACAAATGCATCATCAACCATCCCATTAACCATTTCAAATCAGGATGTGGAGCCCAGCCCAGGCCAGTAAAAACACACTTGTGTAACTTCACGGCATATGCACAGACCAAATGATGATAAAGTGCTCTCACATTAAAAAGCAGTACGGCACGTTTCTTTGCATGGATGGAACATGTGGCTGCACCGAGGTGTATTTATATTATTTTAGCGAAAGATTTATAGATTGAATTTGTCAAATGTGCTGTATGTGTTGGCTTGAGGTCTTTCAAAGTGTTCTGCACTTTAGCCACACAGAGCACGAAACTGACAGGAAATAGATGCATCTTTGTGCATGAAGGAAATGTGTGGAAAGGACAGGTCTAGGAGTGAGAACTTATAGCTTTGAACAGATTTTCAGTCATTGCTGAGAGGTTTTGCTATAAATTGCAGTTACACAATTATAAAGACTTTGGACAAACATCTTGGACAAGATATAGAAAAGCACTGGGAAAAAAATTCTACTTACATTTTTTATTGCACTGGGAAAGTATAAACAGAGCATAATATTTCATAGCTGTGCATTTCTATTTTGCAACTTTTCATATGACTATCTCCAATTCAGTTTCACACATTCAGAAAATTATGTTAATGATATTAGCCCTTGTAAACAATAAGAGATACACCAAAACTGCTCTGAAGCACAAGCAAAAAATGTTTTTAATAAATTTTGATCAAGCTATAATTTGTTAAATATGCAGATGTGGATCTTTTATTGTTTAAGACATTATGTACCTGAGAACAACTCCTGAAAATGTTATTCATTTGTCATGAACAGTTCAAAAGTAAGTTCAAAGTATTGTTGAAATTATTATTATTTTTTTTTTTAAATCAATTTCAAAGCTTAAGTATCTTAAAAACGAATGAAGATACAAGGCTAACATTTTGTATGGTGTTTACATAGACTAATAACATTATTTTCTGAAAGTATGAAGCAAAATGGAGATTGGTGTCATTTTTGAGCATTGTTTAAAATATTCTAAAAAACTTAATTTTGACTAGTTTTTTGGAAAACTAACAAAAATGGCTAAGGGGTGATTGATTATTCATTTACATCATTAACTTTTATGTTATTTTCATCACATGTACAACTGTGTGTTTAAGTCTTAGGCCACCATTAAGGTTTGTTTAATTTCAGTATATTTACTATATGTAGCATTTCTACATCTTAAAATCCCATGCAATTCAGTTCAGTTTTATTTATATAGCTCCAATTGTAATGTGTGGTTTTTTTCACGGAACTTTATATCTGTTTATGGGAACAAAAACAATACAAATCATTCAGCTATATAAATATTATAATAGCTATATGGGATCATGTGGAAAGAAAAAAATGAAAGACAATTCACATCTATAGAGGAACCATGAGGTATTTTGAAGGAAGCTTGGTTTAAAGCATTTCAACATGACATTAGAAAAGACAAACAACCCAAGAGAGTTCAACAGAGGTCACACTGAATACTGACGTTTGGGTGAAGAGCTCATTTAGTTCTATGTGTTTTGTCTTCATGTGTTTCTTCTGATTTTGTCTTTGTTTCATAAAAGAAGCAAGCATTTATACATTTGAATATATGTCTAAAAAAAATAAGGCGACCTGTGACGTTGGCATAGATAGCACTATATAACTTTAAATAAAAATGGAACTGGATGGAAATATGTAAATAATTAAGATATGTCAATCATCATCGTCATTCGTCTGAGTGTCTGAATTTAGTTTATTTCAAATATGCAACAAAACAAAGTAATTCAACTTAGTCCTTATAAATAAAACAGTTTGCAAGGAAACAAAACAAAAATCTATACATATTCATGAAAACAAAGTATGACTTCATTCGCACATTTGAAAAGGAGTGGGAGGAAGTATAACTTATTTAATCCCACCCCTTCTCCACGCTACAGTCTATCCTTTAGCCTCCTATCAGCAGAATATATGAAAAATCAGGTCCCTTGGATCTTTTGTAAATAGTTAACCTCACTTATTATCATCATATACACACACACCTATATTGACATACCAGAAAAGTAAAATACATACATAACAGTGGCGATTTCTCATAGACTGCAAGGGAAGCTCGGCTTTGGCTAAAATTACGAAAATTAAATGGTTAAATATGTACGGTTGTGTTGACATTTCACTGACTACAAATGTGTTAGAACACGTTCATCTCAAGGACGAGTTCGTTCAGAATCAGCTTTGTCACAAATCAATAGACTCGATTTTGTTCACTTCTCATCCATTTTTGTTGCGCTGTTTTCTCATACGATCTCTGCTCAGTGCATTTGCCTGTAGATGCTCAGCGTCCATGCACTTCAATGGGACTGAGTGGAACAGTTTTTTTCATTGCCTCAAAACTGGACGGTAATTGGATAAATGCCACGATGTTGTCCTGCCCCCGGACGCCCGGCGTCTCTGGGGGTTAATGGAGCTGTGGGCGGAGCTCGGCCGGGCTGGACACCGGGCTTCCACAGGCTGATTGGAGGATCGGTTGAAAGGCTGAATCCCGTTTGACTGACAGCTATTTTGAGATCTACTCCTTCACTGACGCAGTTCAGTTTAATACCGTCGCACATTCTGCTGTGAAATCGAGAAAGAAACCACTACGAAATTACTCGTTCATTTCTTGCACTGTAAATAAAACACACTCGTTGTACTTCCTTGTTTCAATTGAACATAATTTCAGCGTTTTCTTGTTTACTTGGTATGATAAGGTCACTGACCATTTTCTTAAAAAGGAATGGAGGGCCGAATGAATGTTTACATAACTTGACCATTTTTTTTATGTAAGCCGACAATGAGCTTCCCCTCTCTGAAAGACAAGCAGCCGCCACTGATACATACATACATCCTTTACTATCAAAGCAGATCATTTCCACTTATTGGAGATCATGGTTCTTGTTTGTAAAATGCTATTTTGTGGGATTCAGTATTACTGTGATTCATATTTAAATCTACAAATAAGTCTTTTTTTATTGAATCAATGCAGATGATAAAAATGCCACATCACACAGACATATAAAGCAAAAAGCATCCTGAAAAAAATATGTAAGCCCCGAGCTCATAACTGGAGCTGTAATGTAATTAAATCATTCAGTTTAATCTGACATGACTCTTATATTGTTGGAGTAGTGTATATACTGGATAGACTTGTCTCTTGACTGAAATTCTTCACACCTCCAGAGTCTCCAAACAACACCAGTTAGACTTGACAGCGGTGACAGTCGACAGTTTACACATTATCCTGCTCAGACTCAGAAATCCTTAAATGCGTTCAGTTTCCCAAGGCTTTGAACTATACACTTCTGCACACACTCACACAGGTTGTTTGGAGAAGCAACTTGTTTTAAGTGAAGATAACTGTGCCTCAGGCTCCACAGAAACTGTCAGACCTATGCAATTTCCATTTTAACCCCATTCCGTCTTTGCTCTCAGTCAGCTGAGGCACTTTTAGTAACCCCAGAATCCCTACATCCAAACTTACAGGCCAAAAGGAGACATGCAAGAGCAGCTGCATACAGCAGGTTAGTTGTCCAATTCCCAGAAACCAGAGATGGAGTCAATATTCCACCCATCTATATTCAACTGACGTTATGCATGCATGAATAAACTTTACAAATGTCTTCTGAAAGAGGGATGTGCATCACTGAGTCCACTAAAAAGTCTTTAATTTCCAAAATAGGACAGGAAGTGGGTGTCAGACTGTGCAACACAGCAGGTATTAGAACAAAGCACATCAGAATTTTTCTAAAAAAATGCCATCCTGACATTCTCTAACCCCATTAGAGCTGACTTAAAGTTCACCTGAACAACATAAACAGAAATGTTGAATTGTAATGACAATGTTCACAGTTGAATTTTTGATCTCACTCATGGTCACACTGTTAAAAGCTAAGTGCTACAACTTCAAGCAGCTATATGTAGTATTTCTTCTGCAGTAGTTCTCATTACAGTGTTTAGAATAAAGAGCTCTAAAGATCTGCCAAAGACGCCGATGCACCGGATTGTAAAGATATAAGACATGAACTGAATATATTTACACAGACAGCCCAATACATTAATGCGACCACAAGAGGGTGTAGTGAGTCACTCTGCTGGTCTTCCATGGTGAGGAAAATTAACACCGTGAGACCTTTGACCAAAGAAAGTGATGAGATGGGATGACAACCATTAAAGGTGTGGGAGACTTTCGTCACCAATTTTTCATCCAATCTGTAAAAACCCAGTCATAGCCTAAGTATCACGAATCCGTAAGTTTTTCTGTGATTACTCACCTGAATCTCTTTCCTCACAGTGAACAATTTCGAAGTGTCATCCACCATAAACAAACCATTTGTTTACAAACAGAGCCGGTAGGTAACTCAGGCATCTTTGGAATTTTGTCGCGACGTGCATTGTGGGAAGCGGAAGTTCGCACAGCCTCCTGGCAGCGGCAGAGGCAGTGCAACTGTATGATATTATATGGATGAAACAAAAACGGCACGGAAATGGCTGAAACGTGGAAACGGCTGGAGGGAAGCGGAGCTCCAGCCGTGTCCGCATCGTGCTTGTTGCAGGTGCTGCTGCCAGGCAGAGCTCTGCTTGCTCCGCTTCCCTCCAGCTGTTTCCACATTTCAGCCGTTCAGTTTCAGTTTTTACCACAACCGCTGCTGCCAACAAACAGTTATGGCGTACTCGGAGAAAAATTATTTGAAAGTCTTGACCTTATATGTGCAAATATTGTGACATAACTCATCACAGACACAACAAATTAAGAAGGAATTAAAATGGGTTGTACAAATCCACTCGATTTTTGCCAGAATGAATATGAAGATAGCTGTGCAGCACCAGGAGGGTTCTAATTCAAACTTTATGAACTATTAGGGTCCCCAAATACACAAATGTACCAAAAACTAATAAAAGTAGGTTTAGCAAAATACAACCCCTTTAAGGTCTGACTTTTTTTCTGAGTTTTCACCCTCCGAAAACTGAAAACCCAAAAATAATTGTTATATGTAAATACATCAAATTACCTAAATTGTGAAAAGCAGCAAATTGCATGAAATAATATTATGTCAAGATTCATATTATTAATAGGTGAGAGACAAAATATGTATTCTTTTATGCATTTATGTGTGAATGTTTGTGGCTATAGAATACTACATGAATTGTTTATGTTATACATGACAGTCATGCACAGATGGTTGTTTACCGGGGGAGGTAATAAAGAAGAGTCATGTCTGAGAAGCTTTGACATCTTAAGCTATTCATAGCAGAGCCTGGTACTGTCAGAGTGTTCACCTCCATGAGAGACCTCCACCTCCCTCAGTGGGAGGCGTGTGTGTGTTTCCTTCATAAAACATTGCAAGCCAGTTGGAAAAAGATCTCATTTGGCTACTTTCTGGATGCCTCCCCACCGGCGCTACGTGCCTGGCCGGACAGCTCCACGGCATTTTATGAGGGGCGCTTCCATCTGCACATTCAGGTGCTAATCTCTCTGGCTCAGTTTAGTCTCAAACAGCGCAGGCATTTAAAAACAACGCTGGTCCAAACTACAGTGAGAGAAGGCAGATACACTGACCATTGTGTCAGCAACTGGTCTGTCAACCCTTCAAGTCTGATGGAAAGTCTCCTCATAACAAAAGAAACACATGTGTGTATCATGTTCTGCACTAGAGTTTCTAATTATCTTACCGTACTGCAAAGAGCAAGAAGCTGAGCAGGGTTCTGGGAGTGTCATCAGAAATACTGTATGTTATATACCTTCAAAATCTTCTTCTTCTGTAACATTTTTAGCTACAGGCATCATGATCAGATTTTAACACAGTGTGGATTTTAATGGACAGCTTAACCCATATTAACCCATAAAGACCCAGTACTAATTTTGTGGCACTTCCCAAATGAATTTTTCTCTCTATTGAACCTTTCCTAAGGGATTTATCACTATTTATTTTAATATTATCCTCTGTATTTTGCATTTTTAACTGTAAATCATGTATTTTCCTATATTTAATTGCTGTATTTTATTTAAATGCTCATGAAAACTCAAAACATTTCAAAGGTTATTACATTAAAATGGAGAAAACTGAGTTAAAAGTGTCTTTTTCAGCAAAGAATTCAATAACTGAATGGAAAACCAAGTGTGTCCATCTACTGTTATTGATCCAACTCCAAGGGTTTTACTGGTGAATCAATGTTGTAGAAGATGACGGTGTTTCCATGTTCACTACGGAGCCTCTGAACAGCCACATGGTTCATATCTGATGACCATGAAAAGATGATAAACTGTATTTTACACCAATTATTTACATGCATTGATAGGAATAGTGGATCAGTATTAAACAGTTACATCAGTAGATGGTTTTGGTCAACAGTGGATGTTTGGGTCTTTATGGGTTAAATCTCTCATCACATGCAGAACCATTGTTTTTCCAATGTGATTTCACTTGTATACAGATAAACAATTTTTTCAAAGAGGCTCTTTTTTTTTAAAAATAAATTTTAAAAATACATTGATGCCCATAAAGCTGTAATAAAATATTTTTTATCCAACCCTAATCTTTCTCATGAAATGATTGTGAAAATGTAATTAATTCTTGATAAAGGAAGTGTAAGTGGGGCTCAGTATGCAATCATTGCAACAGGTCAAAGGTGATTACTGATGTGTATAAATAGGAATAAAAAGAGGAATTGTGTCTGAAAACAAAATTAGGGGCAACAGTGTATAAAAAAGAAAGTCTATTATCATTGTAAATTTAAACATTTTTTATTTTCTAATTCTAATTTTTGTATAAATACCAAATTTCTTTCTTTTCTCTTTATATTTCATTTCTCACTTGTTTGTGGTTTTTCCACCTGTCTTTTCTCTGCACTTGCTTGTTGTATGTTGCTGCTGTTTACTGTGAAATTTCCTCACGGTGGGATAAATACAGTCGTATCGTATCATATTGTATCATACCGTATTGTATCTTATAGACAGTGTAGCCTCATCATAATTCCAGGTTGTTGTTGTTGTGGCCACTGAACCCTATTTATTATTCTACTGCACATATGCCATATGACAAGAGTCTATATGTAACTCAAAAGTAACACAGGAGTCATGTAACACATTCCAATTCTGAGACAGTAATATTGTAAGGTAAGGAATTACTTTCAAATAACAGAAATAAGTAATCTGTAATGGATTACAGTTTGGAAGTAACTTGCACAACACTGTCTGTAGGGCATCCAGTCACTATTGAATAAAACAAAAAAGAAAAGAGAGATGTTTCTGTAAAATTTCATCCATCCTCATCAAAACTATCTGGATGAAATTAAGCTCTGGATGAACCTGCAAAATTCTGTCCCTTCAACCAAAATCAATTTCATGCAAGTTGCTTTGCTGCACTGTACGTATGTGTCAATAAAGGCTCTTAATTAGTTTGATGGATGACAAATCCTAAACATTCCACTCCCCTGACTCCTCCTCTTCTTCCTCCTCCTCTCTTGCTGCTGTACTACACGTCCACAGCTGGACTGTAACAAGGTTTCCATTGCTCTTTCACTCACCCTTCAATTCCTAACAAGAGGTAATAGGACACACCTGGAGAGAGCAAGAATCACGGACCATTTCACCAAAAAATATCTGACTACAATTTGAGGCGAAATGCAGAGATAAAGAGAGTAAACAGCTGAGGGGAGAGGGGGCGAATGCATTTGCAAACTATGTGAGCATGTGGACCGAACAGCTCTGTCAATAAACCACACAGAAATATCAGGAACAGACTGTAGCTCCACTTCAGCTGGAATGCTCTGTCAAACTGTGTGAGCGTGAGGATGAAAAATACTGGAGCGTGGGTTCAGACCGGGTCCTCTTCAACACACCAGGGGTGAGACTGTGTTGCTCCAGGTGACCGGCACATTGCGCTGGTTCTCCTCTAGACATCACAAGCTACTGATCGAAATGACCCAAGCAGCAAAAACACAACAACATGCTGAGCAGATGTGAGAACGCTGCCCAGAGGCTCAGCGGGCTGCTGGAATAACAATCAACCGCACATCAACACAAGGCCATGTGAAGAAGAGGAAAAAAAAAACACAGCCGATCACGTTCTCAGCTGCATGCCGAGCTCCTGTGCCGAAGCTAGGAAAGGTCACCTGATACAGAGTTAGAGGACAACCAAGTGCTCCTGGCTCATCACACAAACCTCCATCACTTTCAGACTGAAGTTCCAAATGTCTGCTGCATTGTCCCTGTAGTCAAACAACACCACAACCATGTGTTTAAATCCCCGTCCACATCACGTGTGATAGTGATCATCATGCTACCACTTTAGAAACCAATGAGAGTTAATGTGTTTAGTGCTGAATGTTTAACCCTTTAACATCCACTCTGTTTGTGAAACCCATAAAGACCCAACCATCCATCACTGATCAAAACCATCTACTGATCTAAAATGTTTAATACCTGTTGATCCACTAGTCCTATCAATACATGTAAATAACTGGTGTAAAATACAGTTTGTCGTCTTTTCATGGTCATGAGATATGACCCATTTGGACGTTCAGAGGCTCCGTAGTGAACGCAGAACCTTCATCATCTTTTACAACATTGATTCACCAGTAAAACCCATGGAGTTGGATCAGTGACAGTGGATGAACACACTTGGCTTTATGTTCTGTTATTGATATTTTTGCTGAAAAAGTTACTTTTTCTTCAGTTTTCTCTGTTTCTGATATAACCCTGAACTTTAATCTGAGCTTTTATGAACATCTACATGATCAGTTACTTAAACATAATAAAATACATGATTTTCACTGAAAAGAGGCAAAACACAGAGGATAACATCATAATAAATTGTGATAAATCACTTAAGAAAGGTTGACCATCCAGAAAAAATCATTTGGGAACTGGCATAAAAGGGGTCTGGGTCTTTCACAGTCATCAGATATGACTCATTTGGATGTTCCAAGGCTCTGTAGTGAATATAGAAACATTGTCATCTTCTACAACACTGATTCACCAGTAAAACCCATGGAGTTGGATCAATGACAGTGGATGGACACAGTTGGTGTGTGTTCAGTTATTGATATATTTTGCTGAAAAAGTCACCTTTTCTTCAGTTTTCTCCATTTTTGATATAATAACCCTCAACTTTAATGTGAGTTTTTTATGATATTTACATGATCAGTGAATTAAATACAGTAAAATATCAGATTTTCACTGGAAAAAAGCTAATAGAAAGGATAGTATTAGGATAAATGCTGATAAATCACTTAAGAAAGGTTGAAATGGAGAAAAAAATACATTTGGGAACTGACACAAAAGTAACAATGTGTCTTTATAGCTTAAAATCTCACAAATAGGAAGCCACTTGCAAAAACGTTGACGTTTTATGCTTGTTGCTCCCCAGTCTGTATTGACATAATAATCCATCAATTTCTATGGATTGACTCCAAAATATAAGGGGTTCATCTTTCATAACTTTCATTCCTACTGACGTACAACCAAAACGAACAAACTGGGAAGACATTTGGATATTACATTTCTCTGCTATGACCAGTGGAAGTAAAAAGTAAAAAAACATGCTCTTATATCAAAGTAAAATATACAGAGTCCTTGATGCAGATCTCCTCCATTAGTTTTCTGACGATTAGCCTCAGCCTATTTTTTTTTCTTACCCCTTTAGCAGAGATGACAAACCAACGAACAGATGCAGACGATTATACAGTATTACCCCCTTGGTGGAAGTAAAAATATCCTATTGCATACTCTGTCCACTGCCTCTTCATTTGATATCATGCATTCTTAGATAAATATCCGTCCTCAAAGACCCATTAGAAGCACCTAAAGAACATCGAATAAATCAGTGACTAGAACATGTCTTGCTTCTGTTTTGACCCAGTATAGAATAACAAACATGCAACTCCTTGACCTGGTTCATCTGAGCACTAGGAACATGAGGAGTAAACATCTAGTCTAGAATAAGCTTGTGTTTGTCACCGAATGCATAAACCATTTACTAAGTCAAGCCAAATACCTACTCAACAACCAGCGAGTAACACAAATACTCCCAGGATGCATTTTGACTGATTGGACTTGATGTAGAAACCCAACTAGAACATTTATTGCTGGTGTCATTCAATGCATTTTCCACTTACAGATGCTTTAGTACCTGCACCAGATTTGTGCATCTCCTTTGGTCAGATTGCTCTAATGCATGTTTTGCTAAACCCACTTTTTTTAGTCTTTGGTTCATTTATTTGTGTATTTGGGGACCATAACAGTTCAAAAAGTTTGAATTTGAACCCTCCAGGTGCTGCAAAGCTATCTTTATATTCATTCAGGCAAAAATCAAGTGGATTTCTACAACCAGTTTCAATTCCTGCTTAATTTGTTACGTTTTATATCCTCACTACCTGTCAAAAGTTTGGACTCACCTTCTCATTTAAATGACATGAGATAGACTGCAGATGGCCAACAAGTGCTCAGCGTCACTGTGAACTCCTTCAAGACTTTTGGAAAACATTTCAGGTGACTGCCTCATGAGACTCATCGAGAGAATGCCAAAAATGTGTAAAGCCATAAAAAAAATAGCAAAATGTGGCTATTTTGAAGAATCTAAAATATAAAACATGCTTTGAATTAGGTCACACTTTTTTTTAACTACATAATTCCATGTGTTCATTCATAGTTTTGATGCCTTCAGTGAGAATCTACAATGTAAATAGTTATGAAAATAAAGAAAAACCAGGTAAGTTCAAACTTTTGACTGGCAGTGTAGTTATGTCACAACATTTGCACATATAAGGTCCACATTTCCCCGAATATGCCATAATTGTTTGTCAGCAGCAGCAGTTGTAGTCCATACTGAAAATATGTCCAAACTTCGAGCTGATTACCTAAAATGTTCAGCTGTTGGTTGCATTAACGAATACAAGAAAGAAGAAGGTGGCGAAGACCCTCACAGGAAAGTATCAGCAATACAAATAGTAACAACCATGGTGAGGATTATAATGGTAACAATAACTACAACCAGAACTGAGTAAACTGGGCAGAAGAGAGAGAGAAAAAAACAAAACAAACAAACAAAAGTACAATAAAATACATAAGACTTATTAAATGATGAATATAAGAAAAGAAAGCATGAACAGAATATCATACACCACGTCCGCCCAAATAGTATAGTACAGTATATCACTCCTTTAAATATCCTCCACATCTGTTGCCTCACTGAAGCCTCCGTCTTAAATTAAAATACGTCCACTTCCTCTCATTTGTTGAGACGCTAACTCACACTTTCCCTCTGCCTGCACTTTCTAGCTGTTCTACATTCCTGCTGTCCCTGATTAGTCACTAAGCCTTGTGCTCTGTTATTATTGCAAGAGTATCTCAGGTCATGAGACTTAAACACCAGCAAATTCCTGCCCTCTGAACGCCCCATTCCCCCTGTTAGGTTTTGTCCATTAATGCCGTGAATTACCTCGCTATCCCAAGCATGAGTGGTATGGACATCCTGACGTGGGCCTGTTGAAAGGTTACAGTTTCTGCTCTGTGGTTTACAGGCTGACATTTAACGATGCGCATGCTAATTGTGATTGGCTAAAACGTTTTGCAGCCTGGTGGACTGAACGCTTTGTGGTTTGTGTAAAAAATCAGAGTATTAATTATGATGTGAAAGCCATACACGTTAGAAGTTATTTGCGGGTTCTATGAATATTAACAGTTTTCCTGGAATTATTCAAGTGAAAATAGCCTTAGAGTTATAACAGAGGGGCTGCCACTCAACACCTAAAGGAGCTAAAATGAAATCATACATCAAAGCGTCCATGTGAGCACAGTTACACCTGTATATTGACATTTATGCTGTAGACTAGACACGCTTGTAAACATGTTTATAGCCTCCAAAAGAGTCCATCCTTTAATTACAATCATTAAAATTTTTTCTTAACTGGCCCAACATTGACTGACAGTATGATTGTGTGCGTTGACATTTCCCTATTGTTGCCTCCGCCACAAGCTCCACACTTGCACATGTGCAGAGAAAACACATGTACATGCACACACAAGACTGCCGTTGTCACTCACAGATACTAAATCCAACAAACTGTGCTGAAACGGCACTAAAATTACTTTTCTGGTCACAAAGTCGAGAGCTCTCTGCTGATAAGCTCTGAAAAAACAGGGATATGGGCTCAGAGGGAGCTATCGCGGCGCTAATCAGGGAGGCAGATCTCATGTTACTCTCACCCCCATGGGTCTCTGGGTCGAAAACACACATGACTTAATCAGCGACATTCACAGAGTCGGGATCTTTGGAGTCAGAGGATCACATTACCCAGGTAAGGCCCAAAGGAATGTGACATATACTGTACATGTTATCAACTCATGACCAGGAGCTGATGAAAGGTCGACCTTTCTGATGATTAAACATGATGTAACTGACAACGGTGACAGCGCACAGACCACATGACCCTCAGTGGCAAACAGAGCCACCTTAGTCTGCAGCTTGTAGCAAAGAGAAACTGGAAACTACAAAATAATGAGGTCTTTATGATGTTAATGTGTCTGGGCACAGGCTGTGCTTTACTGCTATCACAGTCTAGACTAGTAAAGCAGCTCTTAGAAATGGTTTATTATGGTATTTATTCTAAAATATCATAATAAAACATTTCTAAGAACTGGAATTCCATGGACATTATACAGATGTCTAAATCATCACGAAGTAGAATCAGGAAATTGACTAAAACTTACACACTGACCCAAGGAAAACACTCTCAAAAAGGACAATATTTTGTATAATATAATTGTAACTTGGTCTGAAGTTTTTAGCACAACATTACACCCCTTTTTGCCTCTTTTTTTCTTTCCATTAAATGATTTGATCCATTGGCTCAAATATCATGGACCTCCAGTAATTGGTAATATTTGCAGAGCTCATCTATGATCTTAATCCTGTTTGAATCAGGCATGTCTGTAAAGGTTTGTCTCCTTTCTGTGCCTACCTGGCCCACTTCCATAGACTCATAGACTTTCATAGACATATATTAATATTCTACAACTATCTAAACCTTCAGGTGCTGCTACAGCAGCAGCTGAACTCACCACCATTTATCATCACCTTGCACCAGCAATATTCCCTAAAAATCACATCAAAGCTTTTATGCAATTTTATCAACTTATATATCATTCATGCATATAATACTGAAATAGTGCCTTTAATATGTATCCAGGTCCATATAATGACCAAACATGACCTTTGACTGGAACTCATTTGAATATCGTGTTAGAAAATACAGCAAAATCATCAGGTTTGACTTTTAAAATCTAAAAGAATATTCTTGCCCACCTTGTAGATGCTATTGCTTGAAATCTGTTACACACATTATATTTATACATAAAATATATCAAGC
This sequence comes from Sphaeramia orbicularis, assembly GCF_902148855.1. NCBI lineage: Eukaryota > Metazoa > Chordata > Actinopteri > Kurtiformes > Apogonidae > Sphaeramia > Sphaeramia orbicularis. The sequence goes on from NC_043979.1 coordinate 29,047,778, forward strand.
TGTAGAATCTACGAGGAGGGCAAGATGTTCAATTTTAAAGCAAACTAAGAGGATTTAAAAATTATACATTACATGCAGAAGTGAATGGAACATCCCAACTGATCACCTAAACATGTCTTCTTTACAAATGTTTCTTGTTATTATGATCATAAGTATATGTTGTGTAATAAATGTAACATCTACTTTTTGTTCCCATACATGGTGTTATTTTTTAATATTACAGACATTATCAGGTTAAAGAGGATCCATTTTGGAGATGCTTGATATTACTGTTTTGCTTCAGCAACTGAATCACACCATCACTGGTCCAAAAACATAATTATGCATTTTACTGAGCCAGACACACCTATTTTTAAAATAAATCTAAATTGGGCAAAACATAGGATACCAGAACATGTCCTTCGTAAAATAAAAAATACATTAAAAAAAACTTGGGTATTTCAGCAAACACAGAGATCTTGTGTTAAAAATCATTCCCATGCAAATTGACATCTTTGTGCTTTATGCATCTATTTCTACCTGCATCCTGGTCAAAAATTATGGAGATTGTGGTTTAAATTACAAATATAAGTGGTTTCGGTGGAAATCCATGGGAGTCATATAAAAAAATATGGCATATGGATCTGTTTACTGAGATAGCCAACTAAAATCCCTTAAAAAAGCAAAATCTTAAAAGTTGATGAGATGGATGACAAGCATGACATCTACAGTTTGTCCTGTAATGTAAGTTTTTTGCATTTTTCAACAATTATCTGTAAGTAGGGAGCCTTGACATCACAACAGGGAATAATATCAGTAAATCTGAGTGAAAAGTAGACTTTGTTTATTCATGCATAAAACAGATGTGGGGGTTAATTTCCAAATCACAGGACGTCTCAAGGTTATACTAGTCTCATATGAATATGGTTGAAACCTTAAATGTATATAGTAATTCAAAGCAGTTCACTTCAGTTTATCTGAATAAAATAATAAAATACATATAAAAAAAAAACAAACAAACTTTATATAAATATATATATAATTTCACTTTATGACAGTAGTTTATTATATATGATACCATTTCTAGAATTTCTCATCTTAAAAAAAGTATAATCTGTTGAATTTTGCAATCAGTCAAATACTCGTTGGTTGTTTACTACAATCAAAAGAGTTTATCATTTGACATTGACATTGTTGACATTGACATGGTTCTAACTTTGCTAGCTGGGATTGTTTCAGAGTAGTTTTCCATTTGATCAGTGTTACATCCTAAACCCACTGATGTAGAACTGCTCTGTCTAAAAGCAGCATGTTAGCCCATCTTCCAAACACTGGCTGATCCTCATGTGGTGCACATGGCCCCCTGTACCACTGAAGAGGCCTTTTCAGAAGACATCTCTCTGTCTGCAGGTCTAATCTTCTCTGTCTGGGCCTGAATCTACACAAAGCCTTGCTTATTTGCCAGCTTTTGCTGTTTACCCTCTATCCTCCATCTGAGATTCAGCCTACGTCGGCAAAAGGTTGCACAACCGGCAAATCAAAGAGTCGCTTAAAACTCATGGATGATCACACAGACATGATGCTTTTTAAGGGTTTTTCCTATGTAAACATTCTTGTTCAGTGGTTTGCTCTCCGGTAAATACATCTATTCATAGAGGTTAAAAAATTATGTGGTGAAATTAAGCTATTTTGTTGTTAACCATGTGAGTTTAGGAACATTGGCTGCTCCCATCAACATTCTTGACTGTCTCCAGGTTAAATGTTTAGCTGAGTGCTGTCACTTTCCAAAAGGGAATGTTAAAAGTCACTTTAGACAGAGCCTCCAGCCTCCAGCTCCCTGGGCCACTGGGTCTGTACATGCAAACAGTAGAACACCATTGACTTTTATAAATATGGCAGATGAGGCCAGGGAATGTCTACAAAAGCACCACATATATTATTAAAATGTGCAAAACAAATTCTTAAAAGTAATGATATATTTGACTTGAGACAGGACATGAGCACTGATCTGTGTTTCAGGCTCAAGAGGTTTGATATTTCACCATAACTTTCCAGTTTGTCCCTAAATAACAACATCACCATACTGTTCAGAGACTTTACATTCACATGACTGTAAGTTTGCCTACATGCACCTCAATTAGTTCAGCCAATTCATTTCTCAGTTGATAAATGCCCTGCACAATATACCACATTGGAAATAATATTAAACCTGTGATTTTTCTGTAGAAATTCAATATAACACTTGAGCTATTGTTTGCAGTTTAAGGGCTCATTTATGCTCTACGTTGAAGATGCAAACAGATACGGACAGAGCTTTCTGTCCGTCCTCTGTACATTCTGTACATAATTCTTTCCGTTTTCTGGGAGCTTGCGGATGCGAACCCAGACAGAGAATACGGAGCATTATCACCATGGAGGCCGTGTTGAGATTTGAAGAGAATAATTTTCATAAATAGCGGAACTGTTCAAAGAGCAACTGTGTGAGTTAGTGAAAAACTACCAACATATTTATGACAACGACCTGCATTAGTATCAACATTAATAATACATCCTCTGTCATCGTTACGTTTGTTATTATTGAATTTCTGCTTCTTCTTCTCAAAAAACGTTCTTTCTCTTCTTTGTGGTATTTGGCACAGCACCCTCTGGTGGATTGATTGAGAAACGCTCATTCCAACACAATGGACACACAAAAGTATGAAGGCAGTGACGTATGACAACGTTAGAATCGGACATACCTATTTACGTGTGCAAAGCGAGCATAAATGAGCTTTAAGAGATTTGAAGAAAATGCAGCCTCACTCCATCAATATCTACATCTTCATCACATCTTATTGGCCAAACTTATGAATCAGAACCTTCTCAAATATATCTTATAATATAAGGCTTGCTCATGACAACTTTCAAACATAGAAATTGATATTAGCCTCAAAAATCGAGTATTTACTCTGTCATTAATTACACAGATTTCTGCATCCATTTTCAAGACGTTTTTCAATGCAAAACATTCATTGTGTGAGAAGCTCTCTTGTAGACTGAGATCTGTCTGCAGTCATGGTTTACTGGACACCACAACTGAAGGAATGTTTAAGGTATCAGTTTAAGGTATAATTTCATGCAACATAATTCTAACAGACAGAGATGACAAAACACCTCTCAATAATCTCTGGCAGCAGATGAGTGTGAACTAAACATACATCCCCCTGAAAAAACAGATTACTTTTGTACGTGGAGGACATGTCTCTGTAACATAAGGATTGAAGAGAAAATCCCCAGTTGAAGATCAAACACACACGTGTCTCAGTATGGAGTGTGTTGAATTATCTGCCCCAACTTGTCAGGACGTCATGTAAACGGTAAGCGCATAATAGAAGTCTGAGGTGGAATTCTCCTTGTTCTGGTAAATTATTGATTTGATCCCACATCACCAGACTTATGAACAGTTTCTTCCCTTGGGCCATGTGGACCGTTAACACACACCATACCTCACCGTAATGCACAATAACTGATCACTGAACATGTGCCTCATGTCTGGTACATGTATATTTACATTGTTTACCCTGTTACATTTACACCGTTTACACTAATACATGTATATTTACATTGTTAAACCTGTTACATTTACACCGTTTACACTAATACATGTATATTTACATTGTTTACCCTGTTACATTTACACCGTTTATACTAATACATGTATATTTACATTGTTTACCCTGTTACATTTACACCGTTTATACTAATACATGTATATTTACATTGTTTACCCTGTTACATTTACACTGTTTATACTAATACATGTATATTTACATTGTTTACACTACTACATTTGTACATTTTTATACTAGTTCTATATATTTTTTAATTATACCCTTTCATGGAGTATATCTCTAATTTGCATATATTTTTTGATTGCACACTATTTTATATTTTTTAATACAGGTCTGTATCTTTTGTGTTGTTATTTAGACGTAAGTGCACCGTCGCTGGCAGAGACTACCTGTAATTTCATTGCACAACTGGTGTAATGACAATAAAGCCTATTCTATTCTATTCTATTCTATTCTATTCTATTCTATTCTATTCTATTCTATTCTATTCTTATATGAAATATCAATATTTTCGTACTTTTTTATATTTAAATAAGGTTTTACTCCAGCTATGCACACCTGCACTTATTTTCTTTGCCACCTTATGTGAGCACACATTATGTAACTTTTCAGCTGGATTAAATAGAGGGACTTCCTCATGGTCATAAATTAAACGCATCATAAAAAATCTGGCCTACTTTGAAGGATCATTTATGCTGAATATGCATGCATCATTTATACCCTTCATTTGATATTTGTAATTTAAATATTATTTTATGCAAATGAACAGGCATCAGAGAGGCTGCTGGGAAAGGATTCAGCATTCCTCTTGACTGAATTCTGCAGCTTGTTTCAGTCCGCCAGCTCCCCCACCCAGAACCGGTCGACGGACACACCAGAGCAGACCGAGATAGAGAATACTGTGGAAAATTTGATATATTTTCACCCCATCAGCTTTGGCGTTTACAGAAGACATTCACAGCTTCTTTATGAGGAAATGTGAGCAGTGACTGTCCGGGCTGAGTCACGGTGGTCAAACCACAAAGTTTACAGTATCAACACCCAAAAAGGACCGGTGTAGATCAGTCATTCTATGAATAGTCCATCCATTAATGGCACATTATATAAGGTTAATTAGATGGAGGTTTAGTTGATTTTTAAGATATTAAAGGCTTTGTTTTTCTAGGATCAAATTGTTCTTGGATTCTAGAGGAAATTTGCAGTAATCATTCTTGGTACTTTGAGTAACACCACACCAAAGTAAAGTCAGACATCCAACTGTGGCTGATTTTAGTAAACCTCCTCTGTCTCCAAGACTCCTGCCTTGAAGATCAAGTATGGTTTTGATCATTTATATATTTTCTCTTTTAAAGCTGTTCTGGCAGATAAAGCTCCACAAAATAGAAGCAGGATGTGTTCTGAGATTGATGAAAGGAGGTTTTTCATAGCTGTCTGTACCTATATCAGGGTTATTTACACCTTTTACTGATGGTAAACAGCTTGCTCAGATCTGTCACTTATGTCCACCAGAAGCTCACCACAGCTGGCAGGTTGGAAAATATTTGTCATTTGCATTGGTATGAAAGGGAAAATATCTTGTAATTCTGCGCAGATGTTTATGGATTCTGTTGAAGCTGTTATTGAACTTCATTTTGAATTTTTCTACCCAGACCTCCAGACACAAGAGATGGTGAGTTTTTAACTAACAGCTGTTTTCTGGAAAACATACAGCGATGGCCAAGTGTGTGTGACAATTTCAACATCAGTGGAATTAAATGACTAATACCAGAGAGGCCAAACTCATTGCTCACAGCTTTGAGATGAGATTTTGAGTGGCTGCACTTCGATTCCATGAGCATCACGAGCTGGTCCGCTATATCGCCAGGCTAAGTGATGTAATCCTGCTGGGATCAGCCAGATAGCTTTGTCAGCCGCCATCTTGCATCATCTGGCAGTCAAGCTTCTGTATATAAAATCTGGTAGTGCAGCTCTTTGTCCTAGCACGAGTGTTGTAAAGGGCTGCATAAATTTCTTAATATTGGAAGGATCAAAGTTTAACCGTCCAAATGCAATGATGGCTCCCTGGTGGAAATGAACAAATCGGTAAAGAGCTCAGTTTTCTTTCCCACTTGCCGTGTGTGAACTGTGGATCACTCTGTTAAAGCTCAGGTGCTCCAAAAACAGGAAAAGGAACCTTTCCAAAACCAATTAAAGTGATCTGTTACAGTTAAATCATAGTGTCACTCAGTCGGGCTGGCGATCTGGGGAAGTAGCTGTTTATTTAGACGGAGGAGAAAGGTGAGATACAGACAGACTCACAGCGAGGTAAGGAGGAAGGAGGGAGGGAGGGAAAGAGAGTGGGAAGTAAAAGGCAGGATGGAGGCTGGTATGTGGAAGACATAGCTGTTGAATATAAAAAGAAAATAGCAGAGGAAGACTGTTAAATACTTCAAATGACGCCTCATTGCCAAGTTTATTTTATATATAATTAATGTTATCTTGTGTAATGAAGAGAGGCCAGACGCTGAGGTACAGTACGAGGGGGAGCAGGAGGGTGTCGGATGGTGTGTGAGTCCACTCTGAGGACCTCATACAATGCCCCTCTCTGTTCCTGTCTATGGTCCGATACTCCCTCCCATACCCCGTCACCACCCCCCTCACCACCAGATATGCTCCGGGGCTCCAGAGACAGGGGGGCCGGGGCCTCTGCATATTTCTTTTTTCAAGCTGGACTCGGCCTCCTCAGAGGAAAGGCCTGTCTGGTGACCTTATGGTCAAATCTACCTTTCCTGCTCTCCAACACAGCTATATCCTTTCACAAATGAACATTATCCACCTGTACTTTACAGAGAATCACATGCAGCGAACATGTGGGCACTTACTGGACACACACATACTGAATCACAATCATCTGTCAAGCTGTGTTCACTCCACCCGGGCTGTGTCTAAGAAGCAGGAGTGCAACGGTACATGAACTTCTCCTGCGCCGTTACAGTTCAATGCATGCTCAACTCTCAATGTGCCAATAACCACATGTGTGAAGATTCCTAAATATAACGCAGAACTACTTTTTACAAGTGAAGCACGGAAACGCTAAGCTGTAAACTGTTAGCGAGTTAGCAACGTGCCATGCTAAACTCAACTCAGGCTGACTGGCATCTGACTGAGCCGTCACGCTATGGTGGGTGTAAATGATGCACAGAAACTAGAAGGTCTGCCTGCCTCTGTCACATCACCTCTGTGGGAAAACTTCGGGTTCTAAAATGAGCTTCAACTGTTAACTTATAGAGACTGGTGCATTGGACAAGGATGGAGATTTTGTACATTGACCCATAAAGACGCAGTGCTACTTTTGTGGCAGTTCCCAAATGATTTTTTCTTACTATTTAACCTTTTTTAAAGGAGTGATATTTTGCTTCTTCTTTAAAAAAAACAGATTATGCATTTTAAAACATTTCCCTTTGGTCTAAATAAACTGTAAATCCTATTCTTGGCTCTGAATTCTTCATTAGTTCAACTCCACAGGTCCATCTTTAACCCTATTTCTGAGTAATGACACCAGAAAAGTCGTTTTGACAGCTGGCCCTGTAAATGCAAATGAGCCACTTCAAGCCCCACCCCCTCCAGGTTGTTGGCTGTGCTGCTCTGTCCCGTTCAACCAACAACTGAACATTTTAGGAAATCGGCTCAAAGTTTGGGCATATTTTCAGTATGGACTACAACTGCTGTTGCTGACAAACAATTATGTCGTACTTGGAGAAATGTTCGTCAGAAGTCTTGACCTTATACTGTATGTGCAAATGTTGTGATGTAACTAGTTATAGACATAATAAATTAAGCAGGAATTGAAACGGGTTGTAGAAATCCACTTGATTTTTGCCAGAATTAATATAAAGATAGCTTTACTGCACCTGGAGGGCTCAAATTCAAACTTTTTGAACTATTAAGGTCCAAATACACAAATAAATGAACCAAAGACTAATAAAAGTGGGTTTAGCAAAATATGACCCCTTTAAGTGATTTATCACCATTTATCAAAATATTAACCTCTATATTTGGCATTTTTTTCAGTGAAAATCAGGTATTTTCCTATATTTAATTTACTGATTGTAATTACATTTGAGGGTTATTATATCAAAAAACAGAGAAAAAAAAAAAAAAAAAAAAGGGACTTTTCCAGTAAAATATGTCATTAACTGAATGTAAAAACAAGCATCTCCAACAGCTGTCATTTATCAAAGTACATGGGTTTTACTGGCGAATCAATGTTGTAAACAATGATGGTGTTTCCATGGTAACTCCAGAGCCTCTGAACATCCAAATGGGTCATATCTGATGACCATGACAAGATGACAAACTGTATTTTACACCAATTATTTACATGTATTAATAGGATTAGTGGATCAACCAGTATTAAATAATTTACATCAGTAGATGATTTGAGTTGCCAGTGACTGGGTCTTTATGGGTTAAAAACATTTTATTGCAACATTTTATTCATTATTTCGCTGTTCTATTAAATTAATACGTAACCATAAAGTGCAAACTGTGGTATTAACAGAATCATGTCTTCTGTGGACCGTCTGTACTAAGAAGTCATTAATGGCATTTTTCCATTACCACGGTGTGTCTCAATTTAGTCGTGCCTTGCGAAGTCGACCTCGGCTGACTCGACTTTTTCAGCATAAGGTCACGACACTAAATCACACATTCAGGGTCCTGATACCTCATGGTGTTGAGACCTGCTCCCCAACTGAGCAGGGTCACTACTGTCAACAGATTTGTAATAGAAAAACACTGAATCTTTCCAAACATCAAAAATATACAAATTGACATGACTTTGAGAATACATTTTAACTGGATGTTAAACATAGGAGTTATATGGGAAGGTTTAAACCCTCAGGCTCTAAGTGGGAGAAGTGAAGTTGGTGAAACTGAGGTGAAATGAAGAAGCCTCAAACAACAAACAAGCAAATAAACCTAAAATAAGCTTCTCTTCAGGACTTTAAAGACACTCCAGAGGGACTGTGTTTACTCTTAGCCTTCGTTTTTTAGCCATTTGAGGACCAGCAGCTTCAACACAGACCTCTACAGCTCATTAAAGCTCTCATACCTGCCACCTCGCTGTTTTTTTTCTTCTTTTACTGCAGACCCGGATTATATTTGCAGCTACTGCTTAATGCTTAACAGCCCATTTCCTGTAATGTGGCAGTCTGGGTGGGACACACCTCAGCTACAGTATCAGGTGTCTCCTTGCATGCCGTCCGATCATTATTTCTGACATATAAATATATTCTAGGACATTCAAAGTTTTGGCATGTTTGTTTGCGTCAAAGCAGCTGAGTAGAAAATGTGGACATGCTTGTGACGCATATAGTTTAGGTGAATTCGCCACATGTGCTTGATCGTGAGGGAATCGTGATCGGACCGTTCCAGGGACATCCGTCAGTGTCTATTAGAGAAGCAGCAGAGCTCGGGGAAAGGATGGCCACAGTGATCATCTGTTGAGCTGTTATGTAAGTTTTAATGAGGCTGCGGTTTTAAGGCTTTGGCTCCTGACAGAGCAGCGCTGTGCTCAGGGTGAATGAGGAGTCCTGGCCTGTCCTACCTGTCTCGCGGATTTTCTATAGCAGTCTGTGACAGATGTGCGCCAACCTAAGCAAAATATGGATAGAAACTGTAAATATGTGCATGCAAAACATACAAAGTTGATGAAAGAGTTATTTTTTCGAACAAACTGAAAAACTCTTAAAAATATCAGGCAGGGGTTATTTTTCACTTAGATAAAAGGGGAATAACATGACACATTCATTTCTCCATATACTTAGTCTTATTACATATACATGTATGTGAACGCTATTAATTTCATACATTTGTCCTCCGTCCTGTATGATATACAGTCGCGGAAAAAAAATTATTAGACCACCTCTTGTTTTCTTCAATTTCTTGTTCATTTTATGGCCTGGTAAAACTAAAGGTACATTTGTTTGGACAAATATAATGATAATAACAAAAACAGCTCATAAGAGTTTAATTTCAGAGCTGATATCTAGTCATTTTTCATGGTTTTCTTGATAATAACCAAAATCACTTCAGCTCTTACATCAATATCTATGGCATTGTACTGCCAAAAACAGTGCTTTTAGGCATTCCATGTTTTCTTTTCTGTCTGTTTTAGTCACATGATACACACAGGAGTTAGTACTTGATTGCATAACCATTGTTTTTGATTACTTTTGATGGTCTAATAATTTTTTACCACAACAGGATGCTCTTGTGCTTGTGAGTTGTCACAGATTCAGGCTGTAGGAACCAACAGAAATAACCTTCATGTTTGGGTTGAAGACTGTTGATACTTTGTTTCCATTTCAGACATATCTGGATGAAATCGTTCACCATGTTCATCATGTTCATCATGTACATCAGTAAGTGGAGGGAAACTTGTTTTGGGTGAAATTCTCCAACCCATCCACTAACATGCTTTTATCATGTCCTCAACTAGCTGATTGTTATTTGGGGTTTTATGGAGCCCAGAAGATATTGCACCACTTATACAACTGACTCTCAAGCTGTTAATTCTAAAGCTGAGCTTTGAAGAGAATATGGGACCACTAATGGTTTCTCCAATCTGGGCTTTCAAAGAAGTTCCATCTTTCAGTTTTCCATCACTTTGGACAACACTAATTTTTTTTCTTTCAAGTATAAAAAGTCATCTGAACTTTGATCACTTAGAGTTTATAAAACAAACATTGGTGTTATATGCTTTTAACAGCTCTGTATTAACTTATGCATAACTAAAAATCCTGATGGACTGGAGAAATTTGGTTTTCACATTCAGATTCAATATACCTGATTTAGGTAACAAATAAGTGATGAACAATGTTTTCTTCATATCCTTTGTTTTTTCTGCAATGTAGACATGAAATAGGTCTTAAGTTGCATTCGTAATAGCATGAAAAAGTATTAAATATAATTTGTTAAAACATGCAGAAAGAGACACACTGCAGGATTTATCTTTCCTTAATTCCACAAGCTTAAAGAAAAAAAAAGAAGAGAAAAAAGCACATAAGTCAAAATACAGTCGCAGAAGAAATTATTAGACCATCGACTCATCAAAAACAATGGTTATGCAATCAAGTACTAACTCCTGTGTTTATCATGTGACTAAAACAGACAGAGAAGAAAACATGGAATGCCTAAAAGCACTGTTTTTGTCAGTACAATGCCGTAGCTATTGATGTAAGAACTGAAGTGATTTTGGTTATTATCAAGAAAACATGGAAAATGGATAGATATCAGCTCTGAAATTAAACTCTTATGAGCTTTTTGTTGTTGTTATCATTATATTTGTCCAAACAAATGTACATTTAGTTGTACCAGGCATTAAAATGAACAAGAAATTGAAGAAAAGAAGGGTGATCTAATAATTTTTTCCGCAACTGTACATACGCTATCTTGGCTGATTCCGTATTGGAAAAGGTTTGATGTAAATTTAAGCTTCAGGTTCACAAAGAGATAAAAATTCAGATTTAGGTTATTTTAGAATTTTTCAGGAACATGTGGAAACCCTGTCCAGGACTTGTGCATCAACCTGGTTTAACTCTGGTCTCCATCCCATCATTTCATGTTTTCTGGAAGGCACAAAATACCCTCAAATGAATTCTCCTTTCCATAGCGACTCAGTCTGTTTTACCAGTGTTTATCTGTTGCCTCCCACAGTTCTGCCCTCTTCTCTTTTTTGAGTGTTGACAGATTTCCGTTTTTAGCAGAGGACCGTCTCATCCAGACTGATAATGGTTTCTCTGACTGTCCCGGGTCCCTGTTCCCTGGGGCGCCTTCATTAGTTCAGCTGTGGCATCTGTTTGATACATCTTTTTTTGTATTCACTGAATGCAAATTAACCCGGTGGTTGAAAACACTTAAGTGCATACCTTCCTACGTGGAGAAGCCGCAGCCCTCACCGCTGTGTAAAATCTGACATACAACTGTGTAGAATTGTTGTAAACCTCTGTGACTCACAACACATCACACTCCACACTGTGGTGTCTGAGTGAACACGTGTGCTTATTGTTTATATCCATGGTAGGAGTTGGAGCAGCTGACTTTACGAGTCTGTGCAGTAAGCTGCTGAATAATCTCAAAAATCAACAAAAAACAGCTGGTCTCCGGCAGAAAGGCGCACTCCCTTTACTCTGCGCTCGTCTCATTCACACCTCCAGAAAACAGAGCTCTCCAGTGTGTGTTAGTATGTATATATCACATGCACTCAACCTGTGGAGCTCTGAAAACACACGGTGGAGGTGGTCAGTTCGGAGGCCGCCTGAGAGAGTAGAAAAACAAACGTGGCAGAACCGAACAGTAAACTGGATTCAATGAAGAACCTCCAAGGAATTCTACTTGAATAAATCATGGAAGCACATGACTGAGAGTTACAATGTGTACAAGTTTAATGCAGTAACAATGAAACGTTTAAAATTAACTGAGGTGGAACATGTTTTTACTTATAGAAACAGAAACAAATACAGTGTAAATTGAAAGAGTCTACTGTATGTACTTGAGTATCGTACTGTGTGTGGTGTGGATTCACTAGGACTATGAAATGCTTTCACTAAAAAGATCCTTCAGAAACCACGGGACTACACCTGTTTATGATGAAAAAGATGAAAATTAATATTAACTCTAAGATAAGAACAATTACACTTACTACCAGTGACCAAGAACATTCACTGATGTAAAATGTTTAATATTTTTGAACCACTAATCCTATCAACACATTAAAATATTTCAGGTAATATGCAGTTTCTCAACTTTTCAGTCATTTGGATGTTCAGAGGCTCCATAGTGAACATGGAAACACTGTCATTATCTGCAACACTGATTCAGTAGTAAATCATGTGTATTTTGACAGATGAATATGGTTGTACAGACTTGTTTTTCTATTCATTTGATACCATAGTTCAGGGATATGCAAATCCGGTCCTAGAGGGTTGGCATCCTGCATGTTTTAGATATTTCCCTCTTCCAGCACACCTGGTTCAACTAATGATCAGCTCATCATCAAGCTCTGCCAAAGCTTGATAATGATGTAATGGCTTCCAGGTGTGATGGAAGAGGGAAATATCTAAAACATGTAGGTTACCGTCCCTCGAGGACTGGATTTGAATACCCTTGCCATATTTAGCCGAAAATTCTACTTTTTGTTTACATTGTGCTGTTGTAATATAATAACCTTTGAAGTTATACATGTACATTATTAGTAAATTAAATGGGAAAATACCTGAATAATGTTCTCCCCGTGTCTGCGTGGGTTCTCCTCGGGTACTCCAGCTTCCTCCCACCATCCAAAGACACGCACTGATAGATTAATCGGTTAATCTATATAGCCAATAGGTGTGAATGTGAGAGTGATTGTTTGTCTCTATATGTCAACCCTGTAAAGACCTGGTGACATGTCCAGGGTGTACCCCGCCTTCACCCATAAGTAGCTGGGATAGGCTCCACTGACCCCAGTGAGGATAAAGTGGGTTCAGAAAAACGAATGAATGAAATACCTGAATAATACCTGATAATATTGTAATAAATAGTGATACATCACTTAGGAAAAGAGGAAAACTAATCTGAATACCACCCCAAAAATAACTCTGAGTTTTTCAGGGTTAACCCTTTAACCCCTGAAGACATTATTTCAGTGTCAGTCCAGCTGCTTTTGGGCACCAGGTTGAACTCCAAAAAGCACTTACATGGTCAGTCCTCGGTAAAAACACAGTAAAAAATGAAGGAAAATCATGACATAACTGCAAACGACAAGGAAAATGGTATAAACAAAAAAGCCCAAACCATCTGTTTTTATAGAAAGTTGGTCCCACTGCTCTGCGTTTGGGGGTGCACTGAGAGTGCTCAGACGTCTATGAAAAGAACAAGTTCTATTCTCTACCACACTTTAAAATTTTTCCAATTGAGTAAATGGTTGATTTTTTAGGAATATTTAACATAAATCATACAGAATGCTCACCAAAGACACGTCAGGGGTTAAAGGCTAAAGGAGTCAGCTGTGAGGTTAGTTTAACCGGTTGTCACTAGGAGTATAGCAGTACAGAAAAAAATCAGGTCAGTACGTTTTCGGTACAGGGGTCTTCAGTTCCATACATTTTCGATACAGTGAAACGCTCCTATTGCTCCAAAATACTCCCAAATCGGAGACCTTGGAGAAGATAGAGGGTCTTCCAGCTCTGGCTTTGTACCTGTGATGCTGTTCTGAGCTGCCATACTGGTTCACCATCAGCATGTGGATGGTGTGCAGACCGCTAAGAAGTAAATATTGCACATGGGTTCTGCTTGCATCCACCCTGCTCATACTGTGTGCCTTCTGCTTCAAGTTTCGCATGGAAACTTTAGGCAAGTGTTGGCATTCTTCACATAGGCTACATGTATTAATTTGGTACACCTCCGTATTGTACTGAAGGCCCTGAACTGAAATGGTTCGGTACAAAAGAGTGCAACGTTACACCTCTAGTTGTCAAGACCATAAAAGCACTTTTACCTAGAATGCTAAAACAACACATCTGACTTGACATTTCCTTCAACTGTTGCTGATAGGACACCTAAAGCTCCAAAAAAATAAAAATAAAAAAATTATATTTAGCAGCTCACTTTGAAATATGTGATATCACCATAATGAGCCTAAAAAGACTGAAGAGTATGAAGACTACGGTCCAAGCAGGAAGGTGTGTGTGAGGCCACTAAATGAAATGGCAGCAGAACATGGAACTACACCTGGAAGACATTTTTAATAATACATCCAAATATAGTGGTGCACTGACACAGAGCATTCAATACTCATCTCATTGGCTGGAATCAATCTGCTAAAATTGTCCCACAGGACCATCTCTCTGGACTGCAATAAACAGAGGCAGCACAACTTTCCTTTTGTGCCTCTATATCCGCCTCTCCCATACTTAGGTTTGGGATCCAAAATGGGTTGTAGAGCTGTTTTTATTGGGTCAGCAACCATCCAAGTAAGAATAATATGAAGTGTGATTTCATTTTCCAATATAGAAAGAAGAATGGCTTCTGGAAGTATTTAATAAATGTGAAGCTCAACAAAGTCTTGAGGAGAGGCTTCAGTTGTAGAAAAGATAATAAGAGGAAAGTGATGCAAAATGCACAAGACAAAAACTGGACTGAAGACAAAAATGATGAAAAAGATGAAAATGGTTTAAAAGTACCATGATCAAATGTACTGACAGGAGAATCAACCTAGCATACATGTTTTGGATGGCAAGGGAAACATATAAACCTGGAGGAAACCTGCACACCCCACACATAAAGACCCTGATCCAACTGGGAATTGAACTCTGAACCTTCTTGCTGTGATGCTGACCACTGCACCCCTGTGTGCACATGGCTATCCAGTCATGGTTTGTTGGTGGATTAATAGTTGTAGTACAAAAGAAGAGAGAACACCTAGCCTTGGAAGAGGTTTGCGATTAATTATTGCCAAAGTTTGGCTGAAGTAGAAAAAAAAATCATTATTTAACCCAGCACAGATCCATGCTGCAGGTGCACCTTTGGTACATCACCATAGGAATAATATACAACTCCTTATATGGACATCCTGGGCATGAGTTTATAGGTCACATTTTCATGTTCATTTTCTAAATTGCATTTTTTCCATCTTTGAAACCCAAGATATGACTGTTTTAAAAACCCTCTAAAAGCACTGCATAGAATGGCATGTTTTCATGATGGTTTCACTAGGTTTTTTTTTTTTTTTTCTTATTTTAAAAGAAAAGACAAAAAGTTCAAATACTTCTGTGAATGGAAAACCTCATCTTTCCAATGATGCCCCACTGACAGCCAGAGTTACACAGAAGAGAAATACTGTAAACCTGTCGAAGATGCAAAGAACTGTCTTACTACATGAATAAAAAAGAAAAAAAAAAGAACATATAGTATGCAAATATTGTAAATATTATGTGTTCAGTAAATCCTACTATAATGCATGTTTCGTGTCCGTCCGTCCGTCGATGTTGGGAGAGGCGTCATGCTATCATACAATAGCACGACGGATACAATGCCGCTAGTATATTTAATGCTCTTTTTCATTTTCACACATCTAATAAAGCTTATGTAACATGAAGTCTTTATTCAGCTTATTTATTGCACAGACAACATTTATGCTCCAAAAACAACATTACAAAATTCCATTTTTCACATATTTTCAACACTTGCTTATTATTTTACTCATATATTCAACTATTTTTGTTAGCTAAGAGCTAAGACTTTGGCAAATCTAATTCAAGCACCAAAACACTTCATCCACATGAGTGAAGAGATTTGAACAACAGAATTTGAGCTGAATGATCTCTAATTACTTTGCTCTAGGACAAAAATAGACCTCAAACACAAAACTGAGATTGTCCTGAACATTTTCATATTAAACACTTGGGTATTGTGTTATTTGCAAGTACGTTAAAAAGGTAAATTTAAGACAGTATGTAGAAATGCCATTGGAGCTCTGAGGGTTAAAGAAAGTTTTAATTCACGTCAGAACCGCTGGGTCATTGTGTTTATAAAAAGCTCATGAAGAAGCTTCTCTGTTAATGTTACTGTTAAGTGCAAACATAATTTTTCCATTAACTTGAGCTGTGTCTTTTGTCCAGTGTCCTCCTGTCGGGGTGAAGGTTCAGGGAACAGAGGCCGGCCTTCAGCTGCCTCACTGAGGCCTTTGGCTGGGCCGGGTCTCTCCGCCTGTCCCTCTGGAGGCCCCCTGGCCCACTGCTCTCTTTTCCTCCTTTCCAAACGAAGTGGGTAAAGTCAACACATTTTTAGGGAGGAGGAGAGGGCTGATGGTGAGCGCTGGGAGACAGGCCGGTGGTTGTCAGCGGGCACAGAGGCGTTTGCCAAACAGTTTTTGGGTGTGAGTGAGCGAATGAACGAGTCAATGAGTAACTCTACAGAGCAGAGGGGGGGAACAGCATTTGGCCAGTATCTCTTCATTATATTACTTTATCTTTCCATCTACCTGGCATATATATTATTTGACCTGACCTTGTAAAACTTACAGTTCCATGAAAGGTTGAGGGGTACCAACGTTAATGAAAACTGATAAAATAACAAAAATTGAAAAGTGTAAACAAAAAAAAAAAAAAAAAAAAAAAAAAAAAAGGTGTTGCTAATTTGTCCACACCTGGCATCATGGTGGAAGTGCCAGGATCACATTACTTTGATTTAGGGATGCACCGATACCACTTTTTTCCAGACCAAGCACAAGTACAAGTACTTACATTTGAGTAGTTGCCGATACCAAGTACCGATATGAGTACTTAATAATACCATTACAGTTCTTAGTTCCTTTTGAAAATGTGCTTTATTTCTCATTGTCATTAGTGTGACTGTAACAAAGTGCTACTACTGACATTTAATGCATTGGAATGAGTGTTTCTCAATCAATCCACCAGAGGGCGCCGCTCTTAATTAACCATACTGGTCAAATACCATGAAGATGAGCAACGTTTTTGAGAAGAAGAAGAAAATCTGTAATAACCAACATGGTGACAATAGAGGAGGTACTAATGTGGATATTAACGTTGATAGCGATGAGGGTAGTTGTCATAAATATGTCAGTAGTTTTTCTCTAACTCACACAGTCACTCTTTGACAATCCGCTACCTCCACGGTTCCCAATGGTATTCTCCGTCTGGGTACGCACAGAGCCTTATAAGATAATATGATAATCTTTATATGGCTCTGGGTACGCATCCGCTAGCTCCTAGAAAATGGACAGAATTAGTGTGGAATGTACGCAGAGGACGGACAATACGCTCCACCTGTATCCGTCTGTGTCTTTAACGTAACTTGCAGTCACTGTTACTTTGTCACTGTCGTTTATTTAAAAAAATCTCCACACTGCTGACATTACTCCTCTGTCGCATACCTGTGGAACTATGAGGTGAATGTCACACTGCCGTCAAGTGGTTTCGGTGTGTTTGTGTCGGAGCACTTTTACGAGTACAAGTACAGGAGGTCCTCGGGTTACGCGGTACTCCACCTACGCTGTTTCGACTTTACGACGCCTGAGTCTCGTCCGCCAGTTTGTCTCCAGCCCCATAGTGTAGAGTGTCTGTGTTTGTGCTCCGTAATTTTCTTGGTATCCTCGCCTTTTTCACCCTCCTTTTTCACATCATGGCCCCAAAAAAGAAAGCAGGATCTTCTAGCGATGCTGGTCCAGCCAAGAGGAAAGCCATTATGATGGAAACGAAGCTGGATATCATCAAAAGGTCGGAGAAAGGCAAGACGCCGACGAACATCGGTAAAGCCTAATACGTGTATTTGGATATTTATTGAGAGATTTGGGGGGTATTTAGGGGGTATTAAAGGGTTAATTCCGACTTACGCGGAAATTCGGGTTACGTCGCCAGCGTAGGAACGTAACTCGTTCGTAACCCGAGGACCTCCTGTATTACAACACACACTCAGTATTGGACCGTTACCCGATACTGGTATCAATGCACCCCTACTTTGATTAGGACTACGTCTTAAAGGGTACCTTGTAGTGGTCAGGGAAGCCTTCGTGAGTCAGAAGAGTTGAAAATATTGACTCGAAACAGCTCTTTACTGTCACACTGCACGTTTAATGTTTGCAGGGAAGCTCAGACATTCTTCACATGTCGCACAAGCACACTTTTGTGGTGGAAAAAATAAATAAAGGATATAAGAGTCCCAACTCATAAAACAAAAAGCAGCGTCTTATACAGTTAGCAACTCGTGTCAGACCTTGAGGTGTACAGGTTATGTCCTCATGTCGGTGTGCATCACCATAATAATCAAATGCATTTAAAGCAACAGTACACAGGGAGGCGATCATTACAACCTGTAGTGAAATGTTACAATAAATGGTGATAAATCACTTAAGAAAAGTTCAATATATAGGAAAAAAAATATTTGGGAACTGCCACAAAAATAGCACTGGGTCATTACGGGTTAATAAGTAAAGGTACAGTTTTTGGCTCCATAAGCTCAAAGCTGCCAGTGTTAATATGTTTGTTATTTTCCAGTGAAATACTGCCTCCTGTTGATAACTGGTGTTGATTTTTCAGTCTTAATCTGACAAATCGCACCTTTAATAAGGCCCAAACGCTTGTCCTATTATAAAACAATTTACTCAGTGTGGTAAAAAACAAAACAAACAAAAAATAAAACAATTTGAACGCATTACCCTGGAGATGTAAGTGTCTTGTTTGAGGCGGCAGATGCAGACGTACAGACGAGGTGATTCAGACATCACACCGAACTGAGCCGAGGATGAAGGAGGGGACTGTGGGTTTGTGTTTGAGCCTGTGTGTACAGTACGTGTGCCCTGTCTGGCACTGTACCAGTTGGTAAATATGTCTGAATGATTTTGCTTTCAGTAATGGTGCTGCTGACCCAGATCTGAAGACAGAAGGCCTCACAAGCACAGACACCAATTCATATGCTGTTCACGCCGCTGCAGGAAGAGGATGTGAAGGACTGGGGCGGTGCCACACCACAGGGATGGGATCGTCTGCTCCGACCTGGCTCAAATCGACTAAAATGGGTGGCTTCATTATGGTTGAGGGGTTAAAACACAGATTAAATGTCACTGATTGCAACAAAAATAAAGTCACTTTGTCTCTGGAACATATTTGGGTTAGGCTGATTGTAATCTTTAATGACCTCTGTGTTTTTTGGCCAATCTGTGTGTCCTACCTCTGCTATAACAGAAATTCCTCTCCAACCACAGTGTTATAAAAATATTCTATAATATGAAGTTATCCTATATGTGTTGAATTGTTCAATAATCATATATGGATCATATATTCCCTGCCTCAGAGAATCCCTGAGTGAGCCAACTAAAAGAATGGTTTCTGATTCCAGTCTCTTATGTTTCATTCACAAAATTAAAAACAAAGAAAAACCATGAAAAGAGAGTGTGTGTCCAAATGTTTGGCTGGTCCTGTATCGAAGGAGGATATATGGGTTGTTTGTGCGTTGAAAAGTGAAAATTTAAATGGCTGAAGCAGTGACGGAGGTGATCAGTCGTCACCATTTACAAGCCTATAAACACCTGAACCCATAAGGACCTTACAGTCCACAGTGAACCACCCCATAGGTATGTTAAGAAAACAAGCCAAACACTCACTAACATGTTGTCAACTGATCAGTTTCATCATAAAATACCAAAACCTCTACTTATTCATTCATTCATTTTCTGAACCTGCTTTATCCTCACTAGGGTCACGGGGGTCGCTTGGAGCCTATCCCAGCTACATAGGGGCGAAGGCGGGGTACACCCTGGACAAGTCGCCAGTTCAACCTCTACTTATTTTGTGTTAAAACCAGCAGTGGAATGTACAGAGGTTGGACAAAATAATGGAAACACCTTAAAAAATCAACAAAATATAATTTAATATGGTGTAGGTCTGCCTTTTGCAGCAATTACAGCCTCAATTCTCCGAGGTATTGATTCATACAACTTGTGAATTGTTTCCAAAGGAATTTTAAGCCATTCTTCAGTTAGAATACCCTCCAACTCTTTTAGAGACGATGGCGGTGGAAATCGACGTCTTACTTGAATCTCTAAAACTGACCGTAAATGCTCAATAATGTTGAGGTCTGGGGACTGTGCCGGCCATACGAGATGCTCAACTTCATTAGAATGTTCCTCATGCCATTCTTTAACAATTCTAGCTGTATGGATTGGGGCATTATCATCTTGAGGTGAAGGTGTTTCCATTATTTTGTCCAACCCCTGTAAGTGTGTTCATGTTCCATCCACACTAACACGGATATTTTTCTCTTAATTTTATTCTCTATATATAAACACCTAATTAGGTCTGAAAAAACTTTAGTGTATATTTCTAAAAACTCCAGTTTATGTGTATCCCATGTGAAAAACGAAGAGATTAGAATCTATTCGTAACACACCTCAATTTGCACAAGCCTATTGTTTCATTGTGCGACGATTAAGCACCTGAAACATCCAATCTAGGTCATATATGCATTTTCTGTTATGTTTATATGATTAGGGCATGTGTTTGCAGTGGCATTGTTTCAATAAGCCACAACATTTAACTCCATCATTTTTGGAAGTACAAAGTACTATAGCATGAAGATAAAAAAGACAATAAGTATACATTATGAATAAAAATATGAAAAGTAAATGCAGTAAAGTGGTCCATGTCAGTGTTTTTCTGTCATACATGATGTTTTTGGGTTAATTCCACAGCTAAATGAAAGTAGATTATTTAGTTTGCTACTGTATATATTTAAGGTTGAGCTAATATTTTGTTGGACCGACTAACTTTGATTGCAGCCTGCATTCACCATGATATCATATAAACAGAGGCAATGTCACAACTTTTATTTCAGATGTTTTTTAGCACATAACTGATCCTAGACCTGATTAACTGACATAACCCCAGATCATAACATTGCCCCCGCAGGCTCATACAGTAGGCACTAGGCATGATGGGTAATTACTTCATCCACCTTTCTTCTCACCCATCACTCTGGACCAGGGTCAATCTGGACTCATCAGACCACATGACCTTTTCCCATTGAAACACAATGGTTGTTTAAGAAATGAGAAACTACTGCATCAATTACAGTTAAGGAACATGTTGCAGCTTAATCCATAAAGACTCAGTGCTACTTTTGTGGTGGTTTCTAAATGACTTTTTCCTCTATATTTAACCTTTTTTTAAACGATTTATCACCATTTATTCAAATATTACCCCCTGTATTTTGTATTTTTCAGTGTAAATCATGTAGTTTCCTATATTTAATTCACTGATCATGTAGATGTTCATGAAAAAAGTAAAAGGTTATTGTATTAGAAACAGAAAAAACTGAAGAAAGTGATTTTTTTTTTAAATTGCAAAGATATCAATAACTGAATCTGAAAAAAATAAAATAAAATGTGTCCATCCACTGTCATTGATCCAACTCCATGGGTTTTACTGGTGAATCAATGTTGTTCAAGGTGACAGTGTTTCCAAATTCACTATGGAGCCTCTGAACATCCAGATGGGTCATATCTGATGACCATGAAAAGATGACAAACTGCATTTTACACCAATTATTTACATGTATTGAAAGGACTAATGACTCAACAGGTATTAAACAGTTTAGATCAGTAGATGCTTTTAGTCTTTATGGGTTAAAGTCGACCAGAGTCAGTGGTTTGTCCCAGCATTTTTGTGTTGTATCAGTAAAGTTATTTTGTAAAATGAAGGTTATGTGAGCATTTATTTATTATTTATTTAGATCCCTATAGAAAAATATCCAAAATTAGAGTGGACATGACAATCATATATTTAAGTTACTTTAGTATTTTCATTATATACAGGTTTATACACCTAGTCCACTACATCTCAGGCTAATATTGTAGTTATATGTTTGTAACAAACTTACAAATTAAGTGAAAACATTTGTTGGATTTGCTGAAAATGGGCCTGGTTTTCTGAGCAGAAAAGCTGACTTTATGAAAATACATATTAAATATATATTCTCACAGAACGGATGCTTCAAACGTATGACGATCTTATAAAATATGATGCAGTGGTGTAGATTAAACTACCAACAGTTTGTAAAGTAGTCTACGTCTACAGCAGTAAAATAAAACATTGTATAATAGTAAAACACATTTTACTTCATAATGACTACCATGGGTTGTCATGTTATTTTTACATTTTACTGATAACGCTCACATATTTCAGTGAGGTTTTGAATGCAGAATTTATTTTCATAGCATGCCATTAGTAGGTTTATTTAAGAACGCTATCTTAATATTTATTTCCATCACTGATGAAAGCATTCCCAGTGTCGCTGTGGAATGTGTGGACGTGACACAATTTAAGACATCAACAGGAATTTTCAGCAACATGGAGGAGACGATCATCATCATTTATAAAAATCACAAACAGGGAGCATAAGAACACGGATATTTAAACTGTTACGTCATTAGCTAATTTAGTAATCGCCATCTTGCTACTGTGGGAAATGTTGCTGCACACCAGATTCTGTGTGTTGGGATTATGTCACAATAACAGCAGTGACATGGAATTCAACACAGGCCGATGGTGGTGATTTTAACTCATAAAGACCCAAAGACCTGCCGGCAACCATTAGCATCTTCTCATCTATAACATTTAATATGTGTTGATCCACTAATTCTATCAATCCATGTAAATAATTGGTGTAAAATGCAGTTTGTTGTCCTTTCATCTTCATCAGATATGACCCATTTGGACGTTCAGAGGCTCCATAGTTACCATAGAAACACCATCATCTTCTACAACATTGATTCACCAGTAAAACCCATGGAGTTGGATCAATGACAGTGGATGGAGACGCCTGGTTTATGTTCAGTTAATGATAGATTTTAGATTTTTCTCTTCAATTTTCTATGTTTCTGATATAATAGCCTTCAACTTTACTCAGAGATTAAACTCCTTATCAGGCAAGTGACTATTTTTGGTAATTTCTGCACAAATTACAGTGAGTCAACAATCTCAGGTCCAATGTGGTCTCCAGGGTCTGTAAGGTCCACCTCAGCATGAACAGTGCGTGTACCTGCTTTGTTAGGTACCATGAAGTTATGGTACTAATGTAAGGAATGACGTTCAAAGGGATAATGTGGATGTGGACAGGTGTCTGGATCAGCACTTATGTTGGTCTAATGTTAGAAAATACATGTTCTTTTCACCTTACATGTGTTTTTCCTGTATTTTTTTTAAATACACTTTTTTTTGTCACTTAAGGATAAGGAACCAAAAATGGTAACTTAATTAACCTTGATTTTCTACATAACAATATATATATATATATTTTTTTTTTAAATTTCACAAAAGTAATAGAGCCTTGTTATGTCCTCCAATAATAAACTAAGGTTGAACTTTGAATTTCAGAGTTCTTCAATGCATTCACTATAAACGGTTAATAAACATCTACATAATCAGTAAATTAAATATGGGAAAAACTACCTGATTTATACTGAAAAATGCAAAATACAGATGATAATATTACAATAAATGGTGATAAATCACTTAACCTTGTAAAGCCTGAACCACTGAATCACTGACAGAAAATTCCAGTTCTTCGAAACTGGAGCCTTTATTGGTCCTTCTGAACCCCCCCCCCCCCCCCCCTTATTTTTTTTTTTGTTTGCAAATATCAATTTTCATTAATGAGTTTCAATTTTGTGTCATTAATACATCAGCTCTCAATGCTCAAATATTCAACATTCATTCACTCATTAATTTAATCTTGTAGTGTCACTGGAAAGGCCTCTGGTGAACAAATCTCTCCCGCCTGGTGGATTATCTGTGTATTGCATGTATTTAATTGTATACATCAGGTTTTTCAAGACACAAAATATCACACTGATCATGTAGAGGGCTTCAAAACTCATGTATCAAATATGATATATTTGGCGTAATAGGGTTAAGAAAGGTTAAATAGATTCATTTGGGAACTGGCACAAAAGTAGCACTGGGTCTTTAATGGGTTAAAGAAGCTGTGGAGGTACAAATCTGTCACCCAAGGTTAATATGCAACATTAAGTTTGGGTCATAGCAGCTCTCTGGCTCCAAACTTGACCTTCCCAATGAGGAAATGCTGACTTAACTTACATACCACCCACCCTCCTCCTCCTCCTCCTCCTCCTTGTCTTCCTCCTCGTGGCCAAGTTATCGGACCCCCCTCTGAGACTTGGCCTCAGCTGATGCCGGCGTGTTGCTCTGCTAGCAGCTGCTGTTTGACAATTGTTGGGCTTGTTCACAGGCACTTTGACCTTTCACAGACGGCTCTCCAGGTCCTACAGTGCAACACATGAAACCGCCGCTGTACTCCAACCTTCGCCGTATAGGCCGCCGCACATGAAACAGACCAAATCAAAGGCTTTTACTCCACGACTCCCCTACAAAGCTGCTGTTGATGCGCAAGGCCCAGACGTCACTGGCACACACGGATGTTTGGCCTGAGGATAATGCTCAGCTCTGTCTTCTCTTATACACCGTTTGATTTCTAGATTAAATTTTTTACTGCAGCGATTCCAGGTGCTGGGGTAAATCTATGTATTCTCCTTTTGCAGTCATCCAAAGAGACATCCTGCAGTTTTACATAAACAGCCTCTGTGTTCATATTACACTGTCCAGTCCTGGTATCATTTGCATTAATGTGGAAAATTTTCCATCAAAGTAATTGCTTGCAGTTCATGACGACTTTCCTTTTCCCGCTGGACACTGCAAAGGGATTTTGCTCTTAAATTATATCAATATCTGTTGAAAGTAATGTTCTACCGTCCAACACATGAATGGATATTAGCGATTATGATGACACAGAAAAAGTATTTTGGCAACTTCTGTGTTTTTGGCACTCTCTCCATCTCTGAACTTCAGATCGCATTCCCACTGTCCTCTGCCTGCTTTATGTGTGAAGTGAGATTTTAACTGCAGCTCCAAACAAGATACAGTCCAATTTGTATGTCACAATGTAAGCCTGAAATTGATGCTGACATATAACTGCCTCGTTTACATCAAGGCTTAGTTGGTCAGCCATGTGGCCTACTGTATGTTTGGGAAAGTGAGATTTTTTTTTCCTGGTGGGAACACACTGTGATTGAATGTGTATATTTTTGCATCAGGGGACATTTAACAACAACGTCTCTATGACGAAAGCAGCAGGGATTTGGGAAAATGTAGCAGCTGTTACGTGCCAATAAGTAATCCAGTCCAACCCTGTCACTCAGAAATTATGTCCCATGCTGCAAATACTTTTTAAATAATATACATCTATGCCACGTTGTATTACAATATAATAATTAAATGTAATATAATTTCTAAGGGTTAGTATTTTTATCCTCAACATAAATGTTACTGGTTTTAAAATTCAGTTAAATATATTTCTGGAAGATAGAGTTATCCAATCAGGCTTGATAATTTCTCACCTGTTTGGCACTATACCTCATGGAATAAGAATAAGGGGCAACCTTGGCTCCAAAATTAAGCCAAAAGTTGTAATACCACTGACAGCCACTGGGGGTAGCACCAAAAAGCCCCTTTCCCCTTAACCCATAAAGACCCATACAGCTACCAAAATCTAAATCTAAAATGAATAATACCTGCTGACCCACTAATCCAAACAATTTATGTAAATAATTGGTGTAAAATGCAGTTTGTCATCTCTTCATTTTCATTAGATATGACCCATTTGGACGTTCAGAGGCTCTGTAGTGAACGTGGAAACACCTTCATCTTCTACAACATTAATTCACCAGTTAAACCCATGGAGTTGGATCAATGAAAGTGGATGGACACTGCAAAAAAGGGGTGTCTAAAAACAAGATAAAAACACTACATTTGAGAAAAAGGTACTCAAAACAAGTGAAATATCTGTCCATGCAGCAATAAAATTTCACTTGACAAGATTTCTGGAATTAAGATTGTTAAATCTAGAAATAAACATGTCTACAAATGTATGAACACTTAAAATAATTAACTCTTAAAACAAGATAAAACACTTCTAAATCTAAGTTTGTTTGTTTTTTTATCTTGGTCAGAACCAGATAATTTGCAGTGGACACATTTGGTTGATGTTCAGTTAATGATAGATTTGTTGAAAAAGTCCATTTTACTTCAGTTTTCTCTGTTTCTGATGTAATAACCCTTAATTTTTACCTGAGCTTTTATAAACATCTTCATGATAAGTAAATTAAACATCCAAAAATACATGATTTGCACTCGAGAGGATAGTATTATAATGAATGGTGATAAATCAGTCAAGAAAGGTTAAATTCATTTGGGAAGTGACACAAGTACCACTGGGTCTTTATGGGTTAAACCTACATTAGATTTATCTTATCTAGACTGCACTACTTTTTGTGCAGTGTAAGCGAGAGGTAAAGTATTTTGATGTCGTGAAGTGCTCTTCAAATAAAAAACTGACAGCCGGTTATTTTGACATGAAGTCAAAATAACTGTTATTTAGTTTACATTATAGCTCTATTAGCTTAGCTCTGACACAGTAAAACCACAAATCACCTCTGTTTTCTGTACGGTTTGTGTTGTCAATAGCTGCACAAAAGATCTGTTTGGAATCGTCCAAACAAAGTCAGAACTGTCAAAGTTTAGTCTGAACTGTGGATCAACAAACAGCAACTTGGCAAAGATAATAACACCATATAATAACTTTATACCTTCATAAGCCTCTTAATCAAGCCCACTTGTGTTGAAGAAACGCTATGATTTTAGCATCAAACTCCATTTTTTTCATTTACAGC
The DNA here is from genome assembly GCF_902148855.1 of Sphaeramia orbicularis. Taxonomy (NCBI): domain Eukaryota; kingdom Metazoa; phylum Chordata; class Actinopteri; order Kurtiformes; family Apogonidae; genus Sphaeramia; species Sphaeramia orbicularis. The sequence continues at coordinate 29,074,649 of NC_043979.1, forward strand.
TGTGTCCAGTGGTGAAAACACTCATTCTAAAGCAATGCAGTGAGATTACAGTATGTGCATAGTGGCTCCAGTATTTAAGATCCTGGATAGAACATAAAATTCTACAACCTGTTTATATTTCTGCGCTTAAGAAAAAACAGTTGGAGTGGCTACATAACGTGACTTTACTACTACACATTTCATTTTCTTCTTACATTATCTATTCCTCTGTTCTTTGTGGAAGTCAAGCATAAAAGTGAAACAGACATGCTTTATTCTCTTTGGGGGGTCTGACTTGGTTGAAAATGAACTACATTTGTAAATCTTTTGTTGTAAATTTGGACATTCAGACCAGTGCCTGCAGTGTATGAATTCCAAGGTGAAGTTAATTTTGTGGTGAGACAGTGCCAATCTGAATTTCACATCTTGTACCACACGATTTCACCAAACAGGACTGGACTGTTTCTGCTTTGTGTGAGGCTTTCTTGAAATATCTCAAGCATCTGTATTCACTGCTTTTAGAAAAAGCAACAATACCACTTCCTTTGACTTAAAATAACCTCCCAATGGACAAAAATGCTGCCTTATGCAAGTACGGTAATCTTGGGTATATTGGTGGGTAAAGAGAAAATAAACCACCTCAGACAGGTTTGCAAAAGCCTGATGTGTAGTATTAAAGGATTTCTACCAGCTGTTGCCTAAAAATATGATTTCTACAAACCTCAGCAGCTGAGAAATCCTGAATGTGGTGCACGGGGAAACAAAATGCTCTGTTCATAAAAGCAGAAAAATGGCAGCTCTATTTTTCTTATTTGCTTCAGGGCTGTACTGTTACACTTGGTGTTGGCTTCAGAGGATAATTCTAAATCTTGCTTCATTGTTATTGTGCAACTGAGTCTGCAAAAGTAAAGTTGCTGAACATCAATTTTTTAAAGACATACAGCTTAAACCAGCTCAGGTTATGCACGCTAGGGCTGTTCAGCAGAAATCTGGTGATAAAATGCGTTTCATGATACTGGCTTTGGGTTAAAAGAGTGATATTTTGCTTTTTTTAAATGGAATTATGCATTTTAAAACATTTCTCTGTGGTCTACATAAACAGTAAATGCTATGCTTGGGTCTGAATTCTTCATTAATTCAACTCCCAGGTCCATCTTCAACCCTATTTCTGAGTAATGACACCAGAAACGTTGTTTTGAGCGCTGGCCCTTTAAACCGAACATTTTAGGTAATCGGCTCGAAGTCTGGACATATTTTCAGTATGGACTACAACCGCTGCTGCTGACAAACAATTATGTCGTACTTGGAGAAATATTTGTCAGAAGTCTTGACCTTATATGTGCAAATGTTGTGACGTAACTAGTTATAGACGTAACAACTTAAGCAGGAACTGAAAAAGGTTGTAGAAATCCACTCGATTTTTGCCAGAATGCTGCCTGCTGCTGACAAACAATTACAGCATACTCTGAGAAACAAGCAACCAAGCAAATTATATCGGAATCTTTCAAAAATGATTCTCAAAATCAACTGCAAAAAAGGCCTGTAGAAAAGTAAGAAAATTAAACTCATTATTGAGTCAAAATGTCTTATTTCAAGTAAAATTGGTGTGGTAAGAAATGTGCACTTATGAAGTTTTCTTAAAATAATAAAATATTATCTAAGGATTGTAGAATGCTAATATTCTTATTTTAAGCAGAATAGACTTGTTTCAAGTCACCATAGTAAGTTTTTTTAATCTATGGTGTATTTATGTATATATGGTCTTATGAAGATGTAATAACTCAATTGATATGTAATAGATAAAGGCAAAACTGCATAAAATAAGTAAAAATTACTTGAGGGCAAACAGTTCCTGTGTCTGCTGTACTCATCCCCCAATAATGTAGCTTGTTTTGTTATAAATATTGCTTAAAATTAGTTGTAATATCTAAGTGGAATAGGTCAAGATGAAAATTCTTGAAAAAGTCAAATAATCTTAACATGATTAAGTCTCCATGAGTAAATAAACCCTAAAAATGATCTTTCAAGATAAATATTCCACATTCAAGTCAGATATTCCTTTTTTGCAGTTTGTTTTGTGCTGGTCGTAGTCACAGTCCAGAGCCCCAGACTCACCCTGAACCCACAACTGTTGCCTGTGGATGAACCACAACATGAGTGTAAATGATACTGATCTGTTTAGACATGTGTGCCCGCTTGTTTTTAACCGCAGCATGTGTTGGACAAAGAATGAGAAAGGCCCTCTTGTCGTTTGTGGGTGCTCTGACATGTAGGGGACAAACTGTGATGGGATGGCTGCAGATGTCACCCCGTTTGGTTGTGCTCATGTTTACATTCACCTACTGTGTTACAGCGATTATGGATTTTATGGATTTTCCAGTGTGATGGAAAAAAATGCATTCCTTTCCCCTTGTTTCCCACAGGATTTCAGCCGTTGAAAGGCACATCAATATGGAGGTAAACTACATTTCCAACCATCCTCGCCTTCACACAATATCTGTGGTTGCAGAGTTTGATATACAGATGTTCACTGTAACGGAACACTGCAAAGCAAACCTGAGTCCTGAAGGAATGAATGAAGACAAACAGAAATTAACCCGTAAAGACCCAAATATCCACTAGTGATCAAAATCATTTAATTAAATAAAAAGTTAAATACCTGCTGATCCACTAATCCTTGCAATACATGCAAATAATTGGTGTAAAATGCAGTTTGTCATCTTTTCATGGTCATCAGATATGACCCATTTGGACGTTCAGAGGCTCCGTAGTGAACGTGGAAACACCGTCATCTTCTGCAACATTGATTCACCAGTAAAAACCATGGAGCTGAATCAATGACAGTGGATGGACACACTTGTTTTTATGTTCATTTAATATTATTTTCCCGAAAAAGTCCCTTTTTATTCAGTTTTGTCTGTTTTTGATATAATAACCCTTATGTTTAAGGACATGTTCTGGTATCCTATCTATTACACCCACTTTGGATTTATTTTAAAAAAACAGGTTTGTCTGGCTTAGTAAAAGGCATAATTATATCTAGAAAAAGTCAACCCTAATGATTTTGCTGTATTTTCCAACATGATATTCAAATGAGTCCAGGTCAAAGGTCATGTTTGGTCATTATATGGAGCTGGATACATATTAAAGGCACTATTTAAGTATTATATGTATGAATGATATATAAGTTGACAAAATTGCATAAGAGCTTTGATGTGATTTTTAGGAAATATTGCTGGTGCAAGGTGATGATAAATGGGGGTGAGTTCAGCTGCTGCTGTAGCAACATCTGGAGGTTTAGATAGCTGTAGAATATTAATATAAGGCATCATAAGATGGATCCTTGGAATAAAAAATTCAACTATCTCTGAGTAAGTCTATGAAAGTGGACCAGGTAGGTACAGAAAGGAGATAAACCCTTTGAGCTTTTATGGACATCTACATGATCAGCCAATTAAATATAAGAAAAGACCTGATTTTCATTTAAGAATGCAAATACTGATCGTAATACTAGAATAAATGATGATAAATCACTTAAGAAAAGTTCAAAATAGAGAAAAAAATATTTGGGAACAGCCACAAAATTAACACTGGGTCTTTATGGGTTAAAAAGAGAAAGAAAAGTAAAGAAATGAGACGGTGTTGGACAGATGTGAGGCTACAGCAGCTTTGGTAAAGCCCAGTATCAGACTGTTGTGCATCCAGTATCACAAAGATAGCAGTATGCAGACTGTAACTGTTAGGCTCATGGGAGAGGCAGCGAGCAGACAGCAGACATGGCATGAACCCACTGATCCAGACAGAGGAAGAGTCCTGCTGCTTTACAGACAAGCACTGGTACCGGTAACAGGAAGATCTGAGGGGAAAAAATACTCAGGCGCAACTTTTATCGTGGCACGTGTTGAATGTGATGAGAAACACTGAACAAGAATGAAGGGAAACAGTGGAGTGGGTAGGTGTCGAGACATTGATATTTGTGTGAGATGGAATAAAACTGATGACGGTTATTAAATGTATTATATTAAAGTTATCTTGTATAGGTGATTTTTAACTTCTAGTTAAAGAAAGATGTAGATAAATGCAGTGATAAATGGAATATGACAAAAATAAATTAAATACAAAGCACAGATCTGTCACATCAGCTCCACGATGTTAGTCTGGTTTTGTCTGTCTTGTCCATCTAGTCTGTCATGTCCTGTTTTATTTTGTTAAGTCCTCCTCATGTGTCATGTCTGGTGTCTTTACTTCCTGTTCCTAATTTTCTCCACCTGTGTGATTACCTTTCCCCGCCCTGATTTGTTATACCTGTGTCTTGTTTTCTTCCCTCCCTTTTGTGTATTCAAGCCCTGTGTTTCCCGTTGTCCTGTGCCAGTTTGTATTCTCCTCCGTGTGATACTTACCAGCGTTTTTTGGATCCTGTCTGTCTGCTTGCCTGTTTCTGACCCGGATTGCCTTTTCTGACTCCTGTCTTTTGCCCGACCCTTGTCTGTGCCTCTGCCTCCAACGATTCTATGTGTGTTCAACCTTTTGCCTGATTTACTGGGACGTGAGCCTGCCTGTTCTTAATGTCCTGTTGTCTTTCCGTTTGCCTCTCCGTGTATGACCTGGTTCGATTACTGACTATCTTCTGCTTTCCCCTAGTTGGGTTACCGACGCATTTTACTGACCCGGGCTGTGCGGTCCATTCTCCGGTCCAGTCCCTGGATCCTGTGAAGAATCCGGAACACAGTGTCTTCAAGGATCTGCTTAATTACACTATCAGTGAACTGTCAGTTGATATTGTGTTTAATAAACACTCTGAACTTTTACGTCCGTCTCTGGGTCTTGCAATTGGGTTGAGTTTCCATACTCAGACTGTTACAAGATCTGGATGGAGCGTTTTTTTTTTGTTTTGTTTTTTTTTGTATCAATTTTTAAAATTTATTTTCTTCGTGCATCTCCAAAAGTACAATGCTAAATAAATAAATAAATAAAAGAAGTTCACATTTTATGATACACGATTTTGTGACAGACAAAGTATAATCCCCCCCAAGAACCAATGGCAACCCCCACACCAACCCAAACTGGATCTCAAAATGCAAAAACCTGGATGGAGTGTTTTTAATACTTTTATCATAAGCTCACTGCAATCAAACTGTAAAGCTGATAATAAGATTTAAACCTTATCAGTATTTAGCTCTGATGCAGAAATTTTTAAATATAAGAAAATTCTAATCAGAGTTTAGCATATTTAAGAACACATCTCATTTGTGCAATCTGTTCCACATTTTTTTAGCTCAAAAGTGGGACTACAGGAACTCCGGCCAAGCACGGGATGATTTAGTGACCAAATCTTCTGAACATGTCTGTTTAATGCTATGCTGAAAATAATTGCTTAACTAAATACTCTGCAATTTCTAAAATGTCTTCATTGGTTTCATGAGTTACTGTACACCAGATCGCCTCTGTTTTTTAGTCTCTTTAATGCACGTAGACCTTACATGACCTCTGTCTCTGATCAAACCCACATTTATTTTACAGTATGACTGATCAGTGTGTTACGCTCCTGTGTTAGCTTTCAGTTCCAGTGCCAGAAACAGAAATAAAGGGTGACACGTGATAACAATACAAATGATCAACAAGTTTACTTAACCTGAAGCATGTCTGACATGTTTTTACTGCTGGGATGAAAACTAAGAGCACAGTGCTGACAATACAGAATGATTAATCTGCCACAATATTAGCTTAAGTTGTTGCTGTGTTTCTGAAAAGCAGGACTACAAGGACCAGGGGTCAGATCAGCTTCTACAGGCTTAGCGTGATCCTCCGATGGATCAATCAAATCCCAGCATTCCAGAAGGAACCGTTTCTACAGCTCTCTGAAGGAATCCCTGCACGTACCCTGGAGGAGGGGGCCCGCCTCTCAGGAATGTCCCAGGACACCTTATCTGATGGGCCCTGGGTATGTAGCACTGGCGCATGGTAAACTGACCCAAGTTGGCCTTGGCCTGAGGGACATTTTGTGCCACTGAAGACCCCTAAAGATGGATCCTGAGGCCCCTGCATCAATCAAAGGTTTGTCTGAGGGCCACGCCAACTTGACATATTTATACAGAGACTTCCCACCATACAGGTGGTTCTCAACACTAGATCATCCTGTTATGTCACTCCTAGAGGTAAACGAGGGATTCAGACCATTTACTGAAATACACTCACAGTCCATGAAAACTTTGAGACCATATTTTTCTACATAATTTTTATTTTGAAACCCTAAACTGGAATTTTTTCATATGAATCATTTGTTTAGGATATTGGCATACAGAAACAAAAATCTAAAGTTTCAAGAATAATTTCAAAACAAAAAACTTAACAAAAGAAAATGGCACCTGCCAAACACAAAGTCACAACAGTCAATACTAGGTAGCGGTCCTGGTCGGGAGTTGTCACTCTCTCTGGCCCTGGATGCGGTCTATGGTCAACAGAGCCTGTCGTGTTGTGGCGTTCAACCAGGTTTCTGATTGTGGGTTGGGAACAGCCCATACATAGGCCTGGCTATATTACTGTAGCTCAAACCGGCCTCCACCATACCCAGTGCCCGGAGACGTTGTTCACGTGATAGACGTGGCATGATGCCGTTCACTGGACTAACAATGGTGGCCTTTTTTGGGCCTTTATATAGGCCTTCAAAACCGGATAACCACTGCAGATACCCACTGAGTATTGCTCAATGTGTATTTGGTCCACTTTTGCAAAGAGACCAACCCATGTGCAATGAATCGTGACATCATGACAACTCATCATTATCTCAACTACCCGAACACTAAGTCATCAATAAATCCACAATGAATAATTACAACCCCCCCTACAAGTAGAAATATGCAGAAATTTCTACCTCAAAGGTTCTGCTGACTGTCAGTATAGAAGTACTAATACCACTGTTAAAAACAAAACTGAAACTACATAGCAAAACAAGAAAGCACTTGGAGAGCCCAGACCTCTGCCAGGACAGAACCCCTTGCCCCTGCCCATGAAAATCCATCCATAACTTTTTGAGTTATCTTGCTAACAAACAAACATGCATGCACACAAACTATGCACAGTATTTAGTACAAACAAAAATGAACCCAGTGAATGAAAAATAACTGATAAATGGCCTGTGTCAGTGTTTTATTGTTACATATAATATTTCTGATTAATTTTACTGCTGAATTAATGTGGACATTGAAGTTTAATACTGCACAAGTTTAAGGCTGAGCTAATTTGAACTACTTTACACAGTCTGACTGAAAGAACTGAAGTGATTTTGGTTATTATCAAGAAAACATGGAAAATGACTAGATATCAGCTCTGAAATTAAACTCTCAAGAGCTATTTTTGTTGTTATCATTATATTTGTCCAAACAAATGTATCTTTAGTTGTACCAGGCATTAAAATGAATAAGAAATTGAAGAAAACAAGGGTGGTCTAATAATTTTTTTCCACAACTGTATATGTCAGCTCTACAATGAACTGGTGACTTGTCCATGGTCTACCCTGCCTTCACCCAATCAGTAGCTGGGATGGGCTCCAGTACCCCCCACAACCATAGTGAGGACAGAGCGGGTTCAGAAGATGAATGAATGAATGACACATGTCTACAAACAAAAGTCTACAACATATGTATTTCCTCTAAAGATGCAGTTCTATTCATTCTACAAACAGGATATATATATATTTTTTAACAATAATGGCAACCGTACCTAAACCACCGATTAAATCAGTCACATCATTTGCAATAAATTATAATGAATCATAATAATGTTTTAGCAAAGTTATTATTTCGATTAATTTTCACTGCTGGTATCACTTGCAATTCCAGTCCCATACATTAGATCCATATAACGTAGACCACCAAAAGCAGAATCAGCGATAACTTCCTAAATACATCTTTACATTTACCATCTTTATGACCTCTGCTAGAAAATCAAAAGTGCGAGCAGTGTACGCAGTTTCTGTTTCAATTCTGATTACATGGTAAAAGCAGATGTAAAATGAAAACACTGCTAAATTTACATCGATGTTTAACATTTACATATGCTATTCCAAGAACTGGAGGCAGAACAGAGATGAGAATGGATCCAGAATGAACCACAGAGAGCGGTGCAGCCAGAGGCTTGGGTCAAAAATACTGAAAAACCCTCTGGAACCGAGTGCAAGTTCAACTCAATGGATATAGTGTGGAAATAATTCTGGCACAGATAAAATCCTTTTTCCATTTCTACTTCTACTTTTACTCCTTCATGTGACTTTTTATTATATAACATATAAAAAGTCAGTCCTGTGTAAAGAAACACTCGGCTCACTTGGTGCCAAAGTAATGCACTTCCTCCTAATTGTACAAATGAAAGCACATCAAATAAGGAAAGGGTAGATTTAAACGCTTGTTTCCCATATGTTTAGACAAAATAAGTACAGGGAGGATAGTCGTTATGTTGATCCTCGAGGCCCAGGTAAAACCATTCCTCTCGTGCCTGAATATGATGAAGCATTTGCTTGAAAGACTAGCCGAGAGGCCAGGACGGCGTCAAGAGCGCTGAACTCTCAGTCACAAAGGCACCATTCTGTGGGTGCAGAGAGAGGAACAGCAACACCCAAGGAAAGTATGACACTAGACGTCCAGGTAAACATTTCCAAGGGAGCTAAGTTTACAATTGCATGTAAGCTGCGGCACGCTCTTCCTCACCTATCGTCCATACCCCTAATACCCAATAACGCCCGTTAAATGGAAGAGATGTGAGGAGATCTGAGCGCCGGGTGTTGGTATATGGCGGTTTATTTTCCCTGTATGTAAAAACATTCCAGGCGAGGGTGAAGGTAGACGAAAGATTGGGAGTCAGAGAGAATTAAAGGGGTTGCAAGGGTGTGGGGAGACAAAAAAAGACTCAAAGTGCAGTTAGTGGTATGTATAAGGGGTGAGTGCAGGGAGTGTGTGTGTGTGGGGGGGGTGAATGGACACGGGGCAGTACGCCAGGATGGGCAGACCGCGAGCGCTCCCTTCGCAAACAGACAACCGTGTGTTCAGCGGGATCTGCAGCAGGGGCCCCCTTTGCTCATGAAAGCTGCTTCATAAAGTGGTAAACCTAGAAGCCCCGCCGCTCTTCCCCCCCAGCGCTTATTTTCTCATCCCGATAGCTTAATGATGAAACGGGCAGAGGGCAAACATGACGCACACAGACATCTCTTTATGGGGTTGATGCACACCTGCAGAGGAGACATACTGTCCATCAGGGGGAAGTAGGTGGAGGAGACCGGGGTCAACATCCCACCGTAGTGGACCTGTACCCCCCCCACCCCACCCCTCACTGCAGGACACAGGGGACGCTACTGTATGAGAAGACCCAGGTGCTTCACAGTGATGGACAACACTCGCTCACTTCATGACATGAATCTGCCGAATAATTAATTAAATAAGCACATTTTCTTCTTATGAGCATCAGCAGAAGAGGACGTTGAAGCTGACTGAAACTGCATCGCAAGCCTTCAGAAGCAGCTGAGAAGTTATTTGTGCATCGACTTATAAGATGCATGAAGTCACTGCTATATTTTATGCATCTGTGGGTTCTGAAAGAGTCTGAGTGACTCAAGTCTTTAAATTACACACAGTACCTGTTGCAAAACCAAAATAGAACCTGTAACATTTTGAGAAAAAAAAAATTGTGAATGATGTTAAAAAAGCAAAAATGAGGTCATGGGAAGATCAGAAATTTGCAATTTTAGGCAAAACTATCTAATGGACATACTATGAGTAAACCCAGAAAGAAGTGGAAGGTCTGTTTTTCCTGAACCTTTAGATTTGATCTGTAAAACTACATGGAATCATTTGTCCAGATAATGGGAAAAAAAGGAACTGTGGGTCAGGATTTGTTTTCCTGTTGACTATTATTTCTCCTCCTTTATCTCATCTTTACTGGTGACTGAATATAGAGATGGGGAAGTTACTTTTAAAAAGTAACTTTTGCTGGTTACTTTTTACTTCTTTAAAAAGCAGTCCATTACTTTACTTAGTTGCCCTCTATAGAAAATAACATTTTACGTTACTCGTTACTTTTACGTTACTTTTATGTTGCTGAACTTTGGGCAGAACCACGTATCTGTTCTTAAATATGTAGGGCTACATAAAGTTCTACAATGGAGGACATAACAGGGATTTCTTTTGTGCTCTTTGTTATAAAAATGCCACAAACAGCACTGGACAAGAAACCATTGGACTACTATAGGCTTCAACACCACCACTAAGAATTATCAAACAATATGAAATAACATAGCCTCCATACATCTTATGGGCATATACTGTAGGTGAATGCAAAATACATAAGGGCTTACCATTTTTTGTCCAAGTCTTGTTTAGTTACCTGGTGAAATGAGGTGAAATGAGAGGCTGTGACTATTGCGCAGGTGCAGCTGTTTCACTACCGGACGTTTACATCGAAAAGAATGTGTTTGCGCATGCTCAACGGTTTGGAGCATGCACATCATTCTTGTATTTTAGACTATCATTTTGCTTTTTATTCTTCTGTACAACACTGTTTTAATTGTACGTCTGTTTTATGTTTTCAATTTTTCTTTCATTTTTGGCTTTTTGCTGTAAGTCGCTTTGGAAAAAATGGCATAAATGTAAATGTAAAAACTCGGGGGGTAAAATGATACGTGACACTTGTCAAATCTGTCCCTAAGAAAAGTTAAGTTGTGCTGAATTGAAAAGGAACTACATTTTGTCACCAAATTTTCAGTAGTAACGCATTACACTTCTTTTTGCCTGAAAAAAGTAGTTACGGTACTGTAATGTGTTACTTTGTAAGTCGTTACACACAACACTGTTAACAAACCAACTAAAGGTGCATTTCCACTACAATTAGAGAGGACTTCTTTCTTCAGATGATGATTTACTGCACATATGTGGAATACAACAAATGAACAAGAAAGCGGCACAGGCTAATAAGATCGACCACGCATCTCTAGTGTCTGCAGCAGGGGGGTCCTACCTAGTCTTAAGTCTTTTTCTTTCTACTCTGCTGGCCAAGGCTCCTTCTGTCTTCCAGCAAGTCTTTTCTCACAAAACGTTAATTTCCTTCTCCTCCCGGAATCATCCTCCAGAGAACCATGTATCTTCATCAAGCCAGCTTCAAAACCCAAGAATGAAATGATTATGATTTATTTGATCTGGCAGAGCTCGACGCACAAAGTCATTTAGAGTCGTCCTCTCTGAATCCTGTCAGCTGTAAATCCCATTCAATGCAGAGATAAAAAAGACAAGTCTGAAAACATGCATTATACATTATGTACATTATGTAAGATTTGATAATTAGGTTATCCTTCAGTTCAGGGTTAGTATGCACAGACCATTTTATAATCCTGCCAAAATGCAAGAACGCTGATTGAAATGATTTAAAGGGAAATTACCTCTCACTGCCCCATATTTTAAAACACTAAACTTTCTGTTCAGTTGATCAGTATCAATGACCCGACAACTACTTTACCAGGTTGAGAGATTTCTGGCTACTAACATTTTCCGACCCCTCTTCTGTTTTGGAGCAAAAATAAACCCAAAGGAGGGTTGAGGTACTCAGGACTAAAGGCTTTGTCCAACGCTTTGACTCTATGGTTTTGATGTTCCATTTTCTGTAGAAGCAGGAGAAAGCCAGTGTAAATGAGGTGGAAAGAAAGGAGAATGATGAATGAAGAGGAAATGGTGCAGGAAATTGACAATATCTGTCATACTTCAGGCATAATTCCTCAATTTATTCCCCTGATATGTGGAAATACTATCACTAAAGTAATGAATATCCATGGATCTCTCATTAAAGGTGAAAACTAAATGGCTTAATATTATTTAGTTGTATTTAATTTTACATCTTTAAGTGAGTGAAGGTCTCCTTGAAAGATTAAATGTATTTTTTGAGATGTCACCTACAGAAAAGCATTAACAGAGAATAGATGAATAGACTATGATAACTGTCACAGACCACAGTCTAAAAATCAGTCAGTGAAGAAACAGGTCGATCCAGATTTAATTTCTTTGGAACATCTTGTATTGCAGTTTTCTACCTGTCCTGGCATCAGTAGAAAATCTACCAGTTTACTGGATAAGGCAGATGCGATTGTACATTTATCTTACTTTCAACAAAAACCAATGTAAACAGCAAAACCACAAATAAATGTAATATCCTGTCAAGTGTTTTCTTTCTGACATGTTCTCTGTGGTACATTCACATCCAAACACAACATAAAACCTGAACCCTGATCATACTTAGTTCTAAAGCCATAAATACACATTTGAGCAGCAAATATGTATTATATGCATCTGATTATAGACCCTTGAAATGTGCAGTTAATTCATATTTCAGTAAGAAAAATTATATATTTATCTATAAACTGCAAAAAACGTTCTTGCAACTGTTTCTCTTGCAAAGTTTTTCATTGTAATTAGAACTGATTAATAATAAGATAAGACTTTACTGATCCCGCCATGGGGAAATGAAACACTTGACAGCAGTGAATACAAAAATAAAGTGCAGGGAAGACAGAACAACAGAAATATACACATGTGAAACATAAAAAATAAATAAAGAAAAATCTGCTATTAAGTATTTATATACATTTAAATTTAAATATTATATACATATTTACATTGTGGTTGCACGTGCACATGGCCTGATATGGGTGGTTACTGTGAACTGTTATAAAGTCTGATGGTTGTGGGGAGGAATGACTTAATTCCTGAAGACATGTCACATCCAGCAATTAGACAGTTGTAAGTATTTATTCCTCATTTTCAGTCATTTCACTATTTTTTTCTGATGAGACAGATTTTACTCTCTAATCTTTCAGCTTTGTTTGTTTCTACATCAACTCCATTGTGCAAGATCTGCAATGTTTTTGTTATAAATCTGGAAACACACACATTACATTCAACGTGCACCAACACGTGTCAGGATGGGAACAGTTGCATTTCTCAAAATACAATTGTTTCTTTATCGATTTTCCTGACAGGGAAAATAATCAAGTCGATAGCTTCAGCATGCGGCAGCTGTGAACGCGGCCCACAATGCTGTCTTCATAGTGGCAAGGAATAAATCTGGAACAAACAGCCAAAAATGACTGCTATCGTTGGAAAAAAAAGAGCCTTATGGGAGGCAAGAAATGAAGAGTGAAAAAAATGAGTTTGGTTCAACAGCAGCAACTGTAGTCAATAAACACAGCGGACGGTAAATCATAAAATTCAGCTTTCACATGGGACTGAGCCAATTCTTTTTAAGTATTAGGGGGTGATAACAGGAGGAGGAGGAGTAATATGTGGTGTTGAATAGATCTGTTTGTGTTGGGAGACTTGTTTACTGCAGCTCAGCCTCACATGGAGCTCAGCAATGTTGAATGAGAACGTCTGTGGATCCAGAACCACAGGAAGCATCCTAAAACCCCACATATCCATATGGAAATGGGATTTGTTCACTTCTGCCCAAGCTCTGATCCAACACCCAGGAAGACCTCCCACAGGTACATCACTCTACGATTTAGGGCTCCACAGAGAGGTTCTGATCCGGTTCTGGGGGTAGACGTTGAAGTCTCACAAGGGGGTGTAGAAGCCGGAGCTGGAGGTCCGGACCTACAGTGTATGTACAAATACATGTCTCTGGCAGTGGAGTTCTGGCAGAGCGCACACAGGAACTGCTGCTGGATGTGGGCGCGGAGCTGATGCTGCCCATGCCAAAGAAACCTGAATACATGGAGGTTGTGTTTAGCTTGGTTAGCTGTAACAGAACACACTCCGCACACTCACTGTACCAGAAGACGGAAACAGCAGTGATGTATCATAACATGGGTCTGAAAGAGCATGATTGATTTATTAGCGGTGAGATACTTCGTGTAAAGTTGAAAATACTTCTCCAGCTGCTGCAGGACTCTGAACCAAAAGCTGGATTGATGTTTTTTTATGACTGAGCTAACTATTACTATGGTCTTCTGTTTGGAGTCTCTACTTCCTTTTTTTTTTTTTAAACCATACTGACATCCTGACTTCTGTAATTACCACCATTAAGCCATGTGGGCAAAGGTGGTTTCTAAAGGTATTTCATTTTGAGTATAAAAAGTCTGACTACTGACAGACAGAAAACAGTCCATACTCATGCAGACATTTTAGCCTCGCACCCTCACTGACAGTGGATGCAGACACTTGTTTTATGTTGAATTAATGATATTTTTGCTGATAAGGTCACTTTTTCTTCAGTTTTCTCCATTTCTGACCCAATAACCTTCGACTTTAATCTGACCTTTTATGAACATCTTTATGAACAGATGCACATGCGGCCCGGGGGCCAAAACTGGCCCGCCAAAGGTTCCAATCCGGCCCGCAGGAGGAATTTGCGAAATACAAAAATTACACTGAAGATATTAATAATCAAGGATGTTGAAATCATTTTAGATCAATTCAATCTAAAGTGGATCAGACCAGTAAAATACTATCATAATAACCTATAAATAATGAAAACTGCAAATTTTCCTCTTTCTTTTAGAATAAAAAATTAAAATTAGAATAAAAGTTCCATTTACAGACTATCCTTTTACAAAAAATATGAATATCCTGGACAAATATGAACAATCTGAAATGTCTTAAGAGAAGTATGTAGAATTTTAATAATATTCTGCCTGTTACTAAATCTTTAAATTGTGATGCACATGTATAAACGATCAACTTAGGCATAATATTGTTAACATTGTACTTTTTTTCATAAGAATTTTCAGGTTGTTCATATTTGTTCATGTTATGTTCAAGTACGGTTCGCAGATTTAAACATTTTCATAATGGAATTTTACTTTTTTCACTCAAAAAAATAAAGAAAACTTTGGAGTTGACATTATTTATCAGCTCTTATCCTATTATTTATATTATTTTACTGGTCCGGCCCACTTTAGATCATATTAGGCTGAATGTGGCCCCTGAACTGAAAGGAGTTTGACACCCCTGATATAAAGGAAACACTTCCATAACTACAACCAACAGCTGCGTATGACTTTCATCACCAATTTTTCATCAGATCTGTAAAACTTGAGTCCCAGCCTAAGTATCATGAATCCATTAGTCTTTCCATGATTATTCACCTGAATCTCTTCCCCCATGGTGAATAATTTCGAAGTGTACTCCACCATAAACAAACCATTTATTTAAAAACAGAGCCAATAGGTCACTCGGGCATTTTCGGAAATTTGTCGCAACATACTTTGTGGGAAGCAGAGCTCCACACAGTCGCAGTAGCAAGAGGCAATGAAGCCGTTTCTGTGTTTGTTGCCACTGTGGCCATAATGCAGCTGCTCCTATAATGACCCAATAAGCCACTGGCAACCAATATCATCTACCGATCTAAAATATTTAATAACTTCTGACCCACTAAAACTATCAATACATGGAAAAAATAGTTGTGAAATGCAGCTTGTCATCTTTTCATGGTCATCAGATATGACCCATTTGGACGTTCAGAGGCTCCATAGTGAGCATGGAAACACTGTCATCTTCTACAACATTGATTCACCAGTAAAACCCATGGAGTTGGATGAATGACAGTGGATGGACACACTTGGATTGTGTTCAGTTAATGATATACTTGCTGATAAAGTCACTTTTTCTTCAATTTTCTCCGTTTCTGACCTAATAAGCCTCAACTTTAATTTGAGCTTTTATGAATATGTACATGGTCAGTAAATTCCATACAGGAAAATAACTGATTTTCACTTTAAAAAGTGCTAAATGCGAAGGATAATATTAAAAAATATGATGATAAAACACTTAAGAAATGTTAAATAGAGATAAATATTCATTTTGTACAATTTGTACATTTTGTACATTTTGCCACAAAAGTAGCACTGGGTCATCATGGGTTAATTCGTGCTTCTTTGCCTACTCATTCCTCATTTATGACCTGTAAATCAGTCTCAGTGTGTCCTTTTTAAAGATTTCTAAATCAATACAATGTACATTGACAGAGGATTGTTGATTGATGAGGTTGAAGTTACGCAGGTGCATCTTTTGTCTTTGCAGTGACTGGACAAGTGACACATGTCTATTATTATTAAACAAACCACAAAAGAGCATTAAAAATGACAGTTGTCCTTACACAGAAGTTATTAAGTTATTTGAAATGATCAAATGCCTTATCCAACTCGTTTAAATACAAAAATGTATGACATCCCTATATCGTCTGTTTGACACAGTGTGACTCCAATTAAAAGTTCATTTTAAGTTTACGTCAACACCAATCTGACAGTGATCATAAGTTATGTGCTCTCACAGAATGAACAGACAGACGATACAGCTGTTCCACACATATTTAACTGACATTTATTTAATGGGACAGCTCTGAGGCAGGGATGGCTCATTTGCGCTCCTCTTTTCTGTGTCACCTCCTTGACATGAAGGGAGGGAATATAGGACACAAGGAAAGTAGAACAAACCGACTCAAGAACAGTTTTTACCCACAAGTGGTTAAATGTGCCCCCCCCCCCACGCCAATGACTGAACAATCACCACCTCCAGTCTAATGGACATTGCAATAGTCAAAACACATACACCTTGTTTTTTCTTAATTTTATCTTATACTACCTGTATATATCCTATTTGTTGTACATATTTCTTATCTGTAGTATAGCGTTAGCTGTTGTATATTTCAGCAGCTTTTGTAGGACTTTAGTATGTGTGTATTTAATATTTTACCTTGTAACATTCATACATTGCTTACATTTTTCAGTAGTTTGTGTAATATTTTGTGTGATATTTTATACAGTGCTTTTTCAGGATGTTTGCTCTTTATCACAATGAAAATTCCAGACTTTTTCCAGACTTTTTCAAAACTGCTACTTTTTCCCCCCAAAGATTTTCACTTTTCTTTACTTTTATATTTGCGAGCCTACTTTTTTGGTTGAGATTGTACCTGTTATGTGTAGTAGAAAAGATCATTTTAATAAATGTATGAATGAATGAATAAATGCATAATTCACAGTAAATTATGTTTTACTGCCAGAAACATTTTCAAAACATATGAAAATCACAAAAGTGCATGGATATCACACAAACAAGTTTCATGAGAATCATTCCAGTACTGACATGTTAGTGAAATCATATGAAGTTTTTTTATTTTTTTTTTTTTATGTTTTCCTCATGTATTTCTTATCCTACAAGATGATGTGGCTTTGAGCATACTCTAAAATTTGACTATAAGAGACACTTTTTTCCATGCATTACTAAGATTTTCACAAAAAATTCCAGACTTTTCAAGGTCTGGAAGGCAGCGTTTCAAAATTCCATACTTTTTAAGACTCTGAAGACCTGCATTTGTACTAATTGTTTTTGCTGCTAAACAGAACAGAGCTGCTAAACAAATTTTCATTGTTCCTGTGACAGTGACAAAGATCTATTCTATTCTATTCTATTCTATTCTATTCTATTCTATTCTATTCTAAGTACTTGAGGTGAGGACTCAAGTTGTAAAAAAAAGAAGGTAGAGGTTGGTAAATTACCTACATGGCTCACTGGTAAATCAAAATGTAACCTCCTACTTCTTTAATCCTTGACATTAACCCACTCTGAGTGTTTTTCTCCATTTTTGCAGAGCATACTGTTACAACACTTTACACAGAGACAAAAACCCAAAGTGGGGCAACATCATGACTAAAAAGCCTTGGAAAAACATCACACAGCACAAAATAGAAAGAACCAGTGGATGACAACAAATAACTAAACTGGAAGGTGTAACTCATTCACTCTGTATAAAATAATCAGTATGCTTTGAGCTGTTATGTCATGCATTAGTTTTTAATATCAGCACGGCTCTTTATGGATCATAGTGTTCATATGTACGATCTGTTTACAAAGAGGCCAAACAGTGGAATTTATGGGCTATTGAAAAGCGATGTTTGCTGATTGTCCGGAGTTCCTCAATGTACTGAATATAAACACGTATTGAAGGGAGATGTCTGTAAGATGTTATTCAGCAGTACCCTCGTTCACACACTGTCATCTCTGTCTGGCCCCTGCCTGATGTTGGGAAGGTAAACCCGCTCTCACATTCTCAGTTGCCTTCCCCATCAGATGCACAGGACCCTCTCTTTGCTGCTCATGGAAGGTATTTTTCTAACCTTCAGCAACTGTTTTAAGTAAACATCTATTTCCAGTCAACATCGCAAAGCAGTTTTCACATTTTACAATCATCGTTCTGTCCTTATCGACAGGATGCTAAATAAAAAACAAGCCGCATTTCAGGCTTAGTATATTTCCCTAGGGGTGGTTTTGAGTAATTTCAGTTACATATACTGTCTGGATCGCTATACGGTAGCAGCAAAGGCTCCTGTCACACACGTTGCCAACTAAATGTAAGTCTAGGACATCAGTTAGGTCAGTGGTTCATACATTTTTTTTTTTTTAAATGTCTGCTCTTAAACTCTTGTAAGACATATTCAGCTTGTTGGAAATGTCTCAGAGTGGCATTTTAAAAAGCCCTCCACTCAGATTAGAGTGGGGCAATTCATCAAATGTATTTGATAAATAGAGTTGTGTTTGCTGTAGATGTAAATTTCCAAGATTGCGTAATGTAAGCTGTTACAAAACGCAAGATGAATTTCTGTCATCTTCCAACTTCCCATGCTCAGTAAAGGCAGCACACCTATGGTCCTACACATAAGCACAGTTACTTCTGGCTATTTCTGCTGTCTCACAATGTTAGGCTAATACAACTTCTACAAAATACACATTAAGCTGCAGTGCTTGATTTTTGTTTTTTTCATTGGCATTGGGCAGAAATTCCATTATTCCCCTCCTTAGTCTGAGGCCATGTCCACATGAAACCGCGTCATTTCCTATCCGGTCTTTTTTCATGTCATTTTCAAAAAAGTGCTCCAACACAGAGACGTTTCAGAAAACATCTGCATCCACACAAGACCACTGAAAATGACTGAAAACGATGTAGTACAAATGCCAGGCCTGTATGTGGCGCTGTAATGCTCTCGGAAAAAACGGAGAAGACATGGAGCATGTGCATAAAGCTTACTTGGTTCTACTGAGTCTGATCCAATATTTCCTTCTGGTTGCCTCTCTCCATAGTAGATCCAAGAACATGTAGTGGATATTGTTAGCTATGGTTGTTTGCTGTTCATTGTAATAAAAAACAGCCGAAGATTTTGATTCAATGTTTCCATTAAGCTCAATAGCTGTTGTAACACGAGCTCTACTCTGTAGTCCGCCACTGTTGTTGTTATGAAGTGGTGTCTTGCTTCTGGGGTGAAAGGTTAGAGAGGCGGGGCTATGACATCATCATATTAGAAAAGTTGCGGTTTGGTCGTACAAAGATGCGAAACCGGCGATTTCAGAGTTATCCACTCTGGGACCCGGTTTCAAAAAGTAGCAGTTTGAGTGACTGAAAACGCTGGTTTCGTGTGGACAAAAGGCCTATCCAATACAAAACTTTTGTGGATACGACCAAAACTGTCTTCGTCTGGACAGGGCCTGAGAGAACATGAGACTCCTGCATCTACTGTGTTTTCAGGTTCTACCCCGCGATGCACAGATTCTGGCTTTTCTGACAGGTAGGAGGATAAATATATAATTGGCAGGTGACTACTACCTATTGCTGATCAGATTGTTTTACAAAGTTTATTTGTATTGTTATGGAAAATTGCTTTTTGCTATTGTTGTTGCACCAGTTCAGCCTCTTGGCCAGGTTTCTCTGATCAAGAGACTTCCCTAGTAAAATAAAGGTTAACTAAAAATAACTATGATTCTAAGATGCTCCAAGATAAGATGACTATTCTATACTGTCTAGCATAGAAGCTTGGAAAAGAAGCTTCATTTCCCAGTTATGGCAAGAAATGACATGAAGTTGTCTGTATTTAGTCTACAGTAGCGGAAAAAATTATTAGACCATCAAAAGTCATCAAAAACAATGGTTATGCAATCAAGGACTAACTCCTGTGTGTATCATGTGACTAAAACAGACAGAAAAGAAAACATGGAATGCCTAAAAGCATTATTTTTGGCAGCACAATGCCATAGATATTGATGTAAGAACGGAAGTGATTTTGGTTACTACCAAGAAAACATGGAAAATGGTTAGATATCAGCTCTGAAATTAAACTACTATGAGGTATTATTTGTTGTTATCATTATATTTGTCCAAACAAATGTACCTTTAGTTGTACCAGGCGCTAAAATAAACAAGAAATTGAAGAAAACAAAGGTGATCTAATAATTTTTTCCACGACTGTATAGTCTTAGAAGAGAGAGCTGCAAACTGAATGTTGATAATTTGCAAAACAGATATTTTTCTCTATGTTTCAGCCTTTTGTCCATATATAAATGGTGTTTTTGGTCACAGAAACATCACCTTCCGCCTCTTCTACATCCAGTTCTACATCCCCCTTTTTTAACTTGTTAATAATGTCACGACCTGTCTCATTTGTCTTGTAACTCGCTGGGGCAGGGGGGGTCCTTCACTGCCAGTTTAGAAATCATTTGATTAAACTGAGCAAAGAATCTAAACAAACAGCCTGTTTCATTGTTAAACTTCTTTGCAGTGAGGATCAGGGAGCCCACAAAATCCAATGTGCTTTTTCTCATGACATCTACAGACATTGTAACTGACAACATAATGCGTTTAACAATGACATCCCGTGACGCCTACTGTTCTTCTGAAAATCATCACAAGGACTCCACTGTCATAGATAATGACACATAAAATGACACAGCATGACAGTAAATGCTGCGTTACACAAGAAGCCTCAGAGGGGACTAAACCACTTTCCACTGTTTTCTGTGGCTGATGTAGTTCAGGCCCGTCTAAACATGATGATTTTACCAGAGTGTTTAATTTTCAGTACATTTGAGCCTCCATATGTTATCGGTCCAGTTCACGCAGCATCATCTGATCTTCTGTTATGACTAAGCAGGAGCGCTGCAGGCTTTTTGCAGAGGAGACAGCGAACAGGGATGACAATGGGAGGTTGCAAAACGGCTAATCCTGCTCGTGAATCCAACGCAAAGTAAAAGCTGGGAATGTTTAATTCGACATCTGGAGTCTATTCATCAATTTCTTATTGATGGTAATTATTGCTGTGGGAGGAACAGTGGATAACCTCTATCAGATGCCGCCAGTCTGACAAAACTAAGCCTTCTTCACCAGTTGTTTTCACTCTCACACTCATAAGTGTGTTTTGTGTGAGGAGACGCTCATTGTCCTGAAGGCAATTCTTTTTTTTCTTTTCTTTTCTTGAGAACATTCTCTGCTTGTCCTCGAGGGATTTGGTTGATGCAAGATGCAGAGGTCTTCCAGCAGAGGAAGAGAGCGGATTTTCTCTTCCTTTTTCTTTTTGTCTTGCCTACAGGGTCAAAGGGCACACGTGAAAGCTGATGACATTCGCAAGGTGGTTCATAGGCCTTCTAAGAACTCAGGAAGTTGATCTTATTTTAAGCGATTAAGATGGTTGTTTTTAAAATCCTGTTCAAGTAGATGTACGTCACTGAGAATGTATGAATATTTCCAGTGGTGGAGTAAGTATTCAGATCTTTACACTTATACCCCACTATGAGGAGAAGATCTGTATTCACATTAGTATTTACAAAAGTGTAAGTATTATCAGCAAAACACACTTCATGTATGAAAAGTAGAAGTAGTCACTGAGAAGTAAAAAGTAGTCTGGAAAGTAACTAAAGTTAAAAGACACATGTAGTGGAATAAAAGGTATTACCTCCAAGATGTAGGATATAATAACCATTAATATTTACTTAATTACATTAGTTGAATAGCAGTTACATTCCTTCACTATAAATTGAAATTAACCCATAAAGTCCCTGTACTACTTTTGTGGTAGATCCTAAATGAATTTTTCTCTATTTCTAACTTTTCTTAAGTGATTTATCAACATTTCTTCTTATATTATGCTTTGTATTTTGGAAATCAGGTGTTTTCCTATATATTTCATTTATTGATCATGTAGATGTTCATAAAAGCTCAAAATAAAGTTGAGGGGTTTTATATCAAAAACAGAAAACACAAGAAAAAGTGACTTTTTCTGGAAAATCTATCATTAACTGAACATAAACCCAGTGTATCCATCTACTGTCATTGATCCAACTCCATGGGTTTGACTGGTGAATCAATTTTGTAGAAGATGACAGTGTTTTTATAGTAACTACAGAGCCTCTGAACATCCAAATGGGTCATATCTGATGACCATGAAAAGATGACAAACTGTATTTTACGCCAATTATTTGCATGTACTGATAGGATTAATGGATCAACAGGGATTCAACTTTTTACATCAGTAAATGATTGTGGTTGCCAGTGGATGTTTGGGTCTTTATGGGTTAAACACTTTCAGTTTCCAGATTGATATACAGTAGTGGAAAAAGGTTTTTGGACACCCTAACAATTTTACTCAATATCAAATATTATCAGTACATATTTGCCGAAAAATATCTGTGTTTCAAAAGGTGTGGCTGTATCAGACAGACACAAACAGATGCAAATCTTTATACATACATATATATATATATATATATATATATATATATATATATATATATATATATATATATATATATATATATATATATATATATATATATGTATATATATATATGTATGTATGTATATATGTTTTTTGTTTTGTTTAATGTTAACAAGAAAAAAAAAAAAAAAAAAACTAAATTCTTGACATTTTCAATATGTCATACCCTGGATGTGTTTCATTATCTTACCGAAACATCCAGTTTTGACCTCCATGAAACAGAGCACGTACAGAATAGAGCATGTGGGTTTGAAGAATGGAACAATACCTCAATTACTTAAGGGTGAGTCTTAATACTATATATCATAAAAGCATGGGGTGTCCACCACTGTATAAACCCCAAACAGACAACCTCACAGCATTTAAAATGGCATATTTCATGATATCAAGGCATGTTTTGTATGTTCAGATGAAGATAAATGCATGATCTTTGGTGGGTGGAATACTTTATCTCCATGAAGAATTTATGAAGGGTGCACTCCTTAACTCCAATAGTTACTCCTCCCTATGCAGCATCTATCTCTGAGTAATAAATTCTTCCCATCCCTTCCCTTTCCCGCACATGTCAAGGTTCAAACATCTTTAGGCTTGAGGATTTCCATGCATCTGTTCTGCTCCTGCATCTCCTAAATTATACCCCCACCACTCTTTGTCTTCATCTAATACAATAGGATGAGGAGTGGGCCTCATAAAGTTAAGAGCTGGTCCCCCCTCAGTCGTTTCACCCAAGTCTTCATAATAGGATCCTTGTGTATGTTCAAAGTCAAGGATAGAGAGCGCTGATGGGCAGATTCCTTAGGAAAGCCCTGACTTTACAATCAAAAGACAGAAGCAGGGTGACTTGGTGTCATCACCACCGTCTCATCAACACCGGATCAGGACACAGCCGCTGGAAAACAAGGAGGACGACGAGTCTAAACCACCCGACCCAAACATCTCCTACTCGGGTTTTATGATGCCGAGGGCTGAGAGCTGGGGGGGGGGTGGAAGTCACGTGCCCACAGTCTTGCTTTGAACACTTTCGCCACCCCGGCTTTGAAACGTTTAACACATGGAAAACACCGTTCCTCGTCAAACTAGGGTAGAACACGGGAGGCAGTGTAAGAGGAGAGGAAAAAGACTGTCAGAGAAGGACCAGGTGGGGCCAAGGACGGGCTTAAATTGCATAGAGTGTCCCTTTATGGCCTAAAATACTGACTTTGATTTAGAATGAAACCAAGGATCGCTTAGCAGGGCTGAGGCGCATTTCTCTGAGGAGTTAGGATGTATAAAGGCATCAAATTGTTCAAAGAAAACCAGCTTTGCCAGATGTTTCCTAGTCCAATGTTCTCAAAAGGTGCCATTAAACTATTAGGTTGTCAGTAAACTCATCAGATTTGGTGGTTCTTGATGGTATTTGTCAAATAAAATAGTTGGCAGTTTCTCATATGGTGTATCTACTGCCCAGGGTACCTCAAACCACCTTCATAATAGGGTAAAAATGTTTTATTTGAGCTATTCTTGGCTTCATAGTAAACTAGGTCACATACTGAAGATGACATGAGCTTATGAACATAATTTCATCTCGCAGGCATGTAATATGTTTTCCGGGGAAGTCAGTATGATATGACACATGCTGCCACATGTCTGACTCGTGCCCAAGCAGACACTTTTTCAACCTCAGCTAAATCCATAACATGGTCAGGGCTGCCGTCGAAATCACCCCACCGTATCCCTGCTCTAAGACCCTCTTTTTTTTTTTTCTGATTTAGAACGACAGGAGGATCTGCAAAAGTAGCAGTCTGTCTAGGAGGACTGCAAAAGGCTTTACCGCCAATAAAAACGCGTATAGAGCTCATATAGACTCGGTTCCTGGAATTTACCTGCAGTAGAGAGAAGAGACAAGGATAGTGTTCGCCACAGGGAGACTGTAAATCATACATGTTACATGTGTAGTGGGGGAATATCCAACAGAAAACGTATCACGTGGCTCCTTCATGTGAATCAGGCAGAGTTGAGTTTTCATCTGCTCAAGGTGCACATATATAGGTGCTTCTGTGAAACTGGGTTCATTTTGGTACCTGGCACTTTGCCAGCTTTTTGTAGACTCAATAATAAAAGATAAATTTAGACATATTTCCCCCCAGGATGGACCTAATAATGACCTCTGATAAATGCAAAAAAAAATTATACTCTTGCTCTGAGCCATCCCAAAATTAATGAATTTTTAATGAAATATTGGGGCCAAAAATATGACCAAAATTGGGACATTAAAAGCTACCTAGGTGTCAGCGCATTTGATCTGGAACACATGGCTGTAAATAGTCTTATATACCACTATAAATAAAGACACTGTGTTAAATTTTATGATCCTAGTGGGTTTTTTTATCCAGACGTGGGTTTTGCATGAATCGGCAGTCTGATTCCAGGTTTTGCAAGTAACCCATCGTGTCCACCCAAGTTACATGCAGAACCTGCCCATTTAAACACAAATAAATTGTGAGTAATTTTGCAATAGTGGTCATTTTTGTGAAACACTCTGTCTTTCATAATTAGTTCAATTCCCAAAATGTACCTGTGAGAGAATAAAAAGATATTTGAAAAAATAGCAGTGCGTAATTTTTGTGTCCTTTTTACCGTGTTACTGTGATTTTTGAGTAAAAATAATATAAAAAAAATATAAAAATCTGAAAAATAGTTTCTCTTTTATCTCAGTAAATATTTCTTTTTAAAATAGACTCAAAGTGCTTCCAAACTTGCTTCATAACATTAACCTGCATCTGGTTTGAATTTTTAGCCCCCATGTCCTGTTTTTAGGACCAGTTTCATAGAAGCACCCATATACACCGCTCAGCCAAAGAAAAAGTCACACATGCAGTATTTCACTGCATCACCTGTAGGTTTAATTACAGGAGACATTCACTGTGACATGTTTTTTTACCACGTAATGCTAAATATGTACTATCACAATAAGGTTCAGAAGATTTTTTACACTCATAGTTGCATTAGTTTTTGATTTTTGATGATGGAGAATCAGACTTTTGCATCAGGTCTTCATCACACGGAGGTTAATCCATGTGTGAAAACGATGTCTCATTCTCTCTGAACCATTCTGTCACAAACCTGATGATCCTGATCAGTCCTGCATTGTCCAACCCTTTCGACGTTAAAGACATGAGAGGCTACTTACTGCATCAGTTAGAGTTAAATAACCTGTTACACCTGAAACATTAACCACTGCCGTACTTTCCCATGGAAGGATCTGAAGGATTTGCTTAGTTAAATCCAGGCAGTTACTTTTTTGGTCCAGGCTGTTTATTTAACTCTAACTGATGCAATTATCCTCTCATTTCTAACCAAATGTAAATGCACCAATAAATCCTATATCCTAGCGTTATTCTTGTTGTTTTAAGCATCATCAAATACAGTTGCATGTTCATCCACAGAACAAAAGGCTGCACTTGTGTCACCACCTTTCCTAAGCTATTCATTCTTCCACACAGAAAAACCCAAATCTGGGTTTTTAAAAAACCTTTATTTTCAAAAGCATGTTAAATATCTTTCTCTTAGAGACCGAAAATGGCATTTATATGTGGAGGAAACATAGACACACAGTCCTTCACAGGCCATGAGAGTGCTTGCTTTCATATTGTTTCATTGGACTTTGTGTGGTAACAATTTATGTTAGTTGGTTTTGTTCATTTCCTGTTTTATTTTGGTGAGGGGTTCTGTACACTTGTGTGCACTGTGCCTGTCTTGTCTGCATCCTCCCTGTTTCCCTGATTGTCTTCACCTGGGGCTCATTATCTCTTCACCTTTATATACCCTCCAGTCCTTGTGTCTGTTGTCAGTGTGTCTTCCATGCCTTGCCAAGTCAAGACCTCCTTCGACCTTGTCCTGTGCTGCTTTTCTATGCTTTAAAAGTTTATTAATTCCACATTTGTGAAGATCTTTTTGTTATATTTTTTGATACCTCAGCTGAGAAGATTTTTTTTAGTTAATTTTGATACCACATTTTGTGAAGACCTTTTGTTAGATTTTTTGATACCTTGTTTGAGAAGATCTTTTTGTTAATTTTTTGATACCACGTATGTGAAAATCTTTTTGTTAGACTTTTGATACCTCGATTGAGAAGATTTTTGTGTTAGTGTTTTGATTCCACGATTGTGAAGATATTTTTGCTACTTTTGTTACAACTCAAACTAAGCTCATTTTGTCTCTGTCTCATGCATTTGGGTCCAAGCCTTGTGTATTCTTAACATTTTCATCATATTCAACAGGTTGGACAATCTTCTGCACTCATGATGTTTGGACTTAACCAATCTAACATGAATCCCAATGAAACACAACATGTGAAATTGAACTAAAAAGAACAAAACATATTTTGAGTAGTTTACAACAGACAAACCAACAAACTGACACAGGCAATAAAAAAATAGTGTGTCTCTTCATCTAGAGAACATCTATCTAAATGAAAATAAAGACTGTAATTTCCAGACCGTAAGATGCTACTCTTTTCCACATGCTTTGAACCCTGCGGCTCAAACAATAATGCAGCTAATTCACTGTAAATCAAACGCACTCACACTAAATTCTTCAGATCAGTCATTTTGTGCGCGTCATGCACACACCCTCATCATGGAAAACATGCAAAGAAAGGCAGCTTTCAAGTTAAAGGCGATCGATCTGGCTGTTGAAGAAGGAAATAGAGCTGCTGCACGTAAGCTTGGCATCAATGGTGAAATGTTGGCAGTGTGCAGCTTATATTCAGGTGCACTAAATAGTCCGGAAATTACGGTACATAAATAAACTGAAAAACTGAACAAGATGCAGTATAGGACCATATGGGGAACATATTGCTTTCATGGTATTTTACCACGAAAAGATGAAGAATTTTAAAAAAAAAGCACAAATTGATCTGTATTATTTTGATCTCAGTCCAACGTCAGAAATATTCCAAGAAATGAAATGAAAAATGAAGATGAATGAAGACCATTTGTAAACTAATTACCTGAACTTACAGAAAGTCACATTTGCAAAGACTTGTTCTGTAATTTGCTGCTTTTTATGCGTCTTCAACCGAGCATGTGAATGGGCAGATTCTGATGCTTGTGTTTGTATGAATCATTTGTTTCACTGACTTCCAGAGACATTTTAATCAGTGTTAAACAGTAAAAAAGCCAGTTCCAGACAACTATCAGTGTAATTATTTCCCAAAAGCTTTGCTGGTTACATGCTTGAAGTAGCCCCGTTTGACTGCTGTCTCACAGGGGAAATATCGCTCACGTCAAATTTGACACGTAGCGTGCCAGCATGAAAATCTCTGCAGGACTATCAGTTTCTGTTTGTGAATCAGCAGTCGGGAATGTGAACCCCTGCTGGAGCACAAACAGCGGCATGACTATAAACGCCGTGTGGGGTTTTACCTGTGACTATTTTTTGTTAAACTTTATCTTAGTCGTGCTTTGGCGTTTACTGTCAACAGAAACCCGATGACCTGAGAGCATAATGCCATTTAAGGCGGTCACACTCTTTAAAGGCTTCCAGGGAAGAAGCCTGTTTGTGATTAATGCGGCTAAAGTCATTTATTAATCATTGTGACGTTCTGCTGCACGATTATTTACATTTTAGATTGATTCCTGCTGAGCTTGGGCTTAATGTACATACTGTATGTATGTGTGTTATTTGGCAGGTAAAGCTCAAACTGTAAATATACATTATGAGGGTTTGTGTTACATAGACATTGGCTTATGAATGGTTTATGGACTGAGTCACTGCAGCAGGAGAAGAAGTTAAACAGTAGACTGTAGACAGGCAGCAGGGATAAAGTTTTGGATTAGACGGAAAGTGACTAAGGCATAAATCAGAGAATGAACACAGAGGTGAGAAAAAACAACAACAATGGTAGCCAGTACATGTACCCTGATTGAGGTCCAAGTATAACAGAAAATAACATTTCACTGATTGCTTTTGTGTCAAAACACATGAAAAAATGGTTTTAAAAAGGAAACGTATTTAGCAATTTGGGAACAGCATTTAATTTTTTTTTCCAACATCACACGAACAGTTATTTTCTTAATGCCAAAAGTGGTGAAGTAGCTGTGCAATCAACCTTACACTAAATGCAAAGAATACATTGAACTGGGAAGGAAAATGTGAAAAAAAAAAAGTACGTACAAAATAATAACTGTAAGATGATGAGTGTGTTTTTCTGTGGTGTCTGAGCGTAAAAAGCAACACATCTATGCTACAGTTTTTCTACTGCTGAAGCCTGCATACAGTGTTTTTTGTGGCAATAACTGTATTTTTTGCAAAACTGTATCAAATATTATCTATCTAATATTAACTAACAATACTGTACATAGAGCACTGCATTGTGAGTCATTTAAGGCATTAATGTTACAAGTTAAGGCAGTGTTTGGACATTTGTTCATAGTGGCTCTTTGAACACAAAGTGTTCACTTTAACCTGCAGGAGTTTGTATAATGTTTTTACTGCCTTAAAACAATCTCTCTTCAGTTTATTAGCGATGTCTTTATGCCAGAAACAACAAAGCAAATCATGTCAGAAATCCAAAAATGACAACTAACTCGCACATGATGAGCTACCAAGCCACAGTGAAATCTGCAAATAATTGCCAAAATGAGAAAATGAATGACAGAGGTATTGGCTCACTGCAATGTCAGTGGAGGTTGTAGATGATCAGATGACTGAATAGTATGACTTATTTTACCATTGTCACTTCGGAAAAAGTGGATGAGCAAGTTGTGATTTCACCCAGAACACAAACACGTGCAAACAAGCAACCTCGTCTGTAACTTTAATGTGCAAATATAATTCTCAGTCCTTAGTCTGACCTGTGCACTTTGCAGCAGCTTTTAGGGTGGAGTGTTTACTCACTGCATAAGGCTTTGACAACTTTGACCATTCCATTTGTATCACTAGTTCACTTACATGACATACAGTTTAGAGTCTGTATCTTCTGTAATCTTCAAGCTTTAAATACATGTATATGAATTTATGTTGGACTATTTTATCTGTAGATATTTTAGTTCCTGACAGAAGTACCTTATGCCATGTTTCCACTAGGTGGCAACAGCTTGACTCGACTCAACTTGGCCTTTTTGCGTTTCCATTATGTAAAAGAACCTGGAATCTGGTACCCGGTACTAGTTTTTTGGTATCTGCTCTGCTGAGGTTTCAAGACGGAGAAAGAGATACTAAAACGTGATGTGTAAGCACTGCAGACCACTGATTGGTCAGAGAGTTGTCTCTGCGTGATTGGGTTATCAATGTGCAACCCGCCATTAAAAAAAAACAGATGAAGTTTACAGTAAATATACCAGTAGGTTAATCCATATGATGACAGCCCACAAAACTACACTGTGGTTCGTCAAGGAGATTCAGACATTTCAGCATGAGCTTAATGGGGCAACACGCAATGAGTGAGGTTATCAGCGACTCTCTGAGCAGACGTCATGGAAGTTACACGCCGCATCCCTATGACGTCCAGGTACTATAAAGTCTGTAGTATCCTGTAATGGAAACGGTCTCCAGGAATAGTACCTGGTACCTGAGTCAAGTCAAGTAAAGTCGGTTCCAAGTAGTGGAAACGTGGCAATAGATGGGTTTTTTGAAGTTTTCAGATGTCTTTTCAATACTTAAATATCATGCCACAAATCAATAGGCAGTTCTTTGGTCTGTCCCAGAATGCATTTCTGTTCAGATATGTTTTTGACAAACTAACACAGTCGCTCTTCCTAAATTTCCACCATTTCTGGAAATTATTCACTTTAAATCTCAACACTGCCCCCTATGGTTCCTGGTGGTACTGTTTAATTTGATTGCTGTTTGGGCCTTATCCATAAATTTCCATGAAATGGACAGGAATACAGACGAAATTAACACCATCCAGATCCGTATGCATATACAATGTAAAGCATAAATGAGCCTTGCATCACACCTGGGGCCATAGGTTTAAGTCAAATAAAAGCCAACTCTCAAATTAATAATAATTAAAAAAAAAAAAAAGGAATAATTTTCACAGACAAATCCTTGGCTTCATGACTTCACTACTACTACATCCATCTCATCCGGGTAAATGGTGTCTAAGCAAGACAACCTTTATAATAAAACAGAAAGCAGGATTGAAGTACACACTCAGGTAACAAGTGTTTCAAAGCAGCACAGAGCAACTCTCCTCTTTTAGCACAATATTTGTTTTGATTTTAAAGAAAAACCATATTATGCAAACTGTTGTGTAATCCTCATCTCCCAGACTTTCAGTATGCCAGGAATGCCCACAGACAAGAGATGCAGGAGGTGACCAGAGGAACACAGGGAGGTTGGCCAGCTACAGCACAAAGACAAAGTGACTATTGTTTCTCCTGCAAGAGTCCCGAACTGCTGCCTTCCACACTCCCCACGCTGTGTTGGAAAGAACTGTTTTTGTTTTGAGGTGAGGGCACCGTGGCCGCCGTGTTCCCAGTCATTTTCTGCTCTCTTGTCAGGAGCAGTCACAATTATGACCCAATACACACAGGAACACAGCGATTTGCATACGTTAACAGGCATGGAGAGTCCTGCTGAGTCACAACACACACAAATACTCTGTCTGAGCTTCGCCACATGATGAATCACTCTAAATGTTTGATTGACTCGAACAAAACGGTTAAGAAACATAACGTCTGTCCTCAAACAAATCAACACAGAGGAACAACTCAAACCAGATGGATTATTCAATTATTATTTGTTTAATGAAAAGGCCCATAGAAAATGTACCCTTTTATGGTTCTGAGACTGACAGCGGGCAAATTCAACCCAAAACAAAAGCTTCATTTTACACAGAGTCACCAAAGGCCTCAGTCGGCCCAGCATGGGTGGGAACTGGTCTGACAGAAAATAAAGGAATTCACTTTTGTGCCTTTGTGAGCCGCGAGTGCTGCCGAACTGGCATTTTCTAGAGTTTGCCTACGTCAGAGCCTCTCTCATCTGAAAGCATTTAAACAGAAAGTGGTGGAAACCTCACATCTCATCGCCGCTGACGTTATTGGCGACGGCCACCGCTGCGAGCTGTGTTGGCGGTGGCTGATTAGCAGCTGGCAGCGGATACTTACAGGTCAGCGGGCCTGGAATCCGACCTTTCCCAATGCCAAAGTAAAATCTGATCCTACATTTTGTTTACTATTGCGCAAAATAAGGCTTTCCTCAGCTTGTTTTATGGACACAGCTGCATGTTTTTGCAGAGGCATCTGAATGAGGGCCACTTAAAGGGTTAGTCTGAGTTTTTATAAAGTGGGGTTGTATAGAATACCGTATGCCCCCCAAAAAATTACAATTGGACTTTCTGCAATGATAACTTTAAAAATAGTGAATCAATCAAAATGCAATTTCAGGACATGAAACTCTAACTTATTACCTACATCTTGCAGAAAACCCCATTCGAGTGGCTTCAGTGGTCAAGGAGGAATGGGGATCTTTGTAAAGCAGTCAGAAGTCCCTTCCTTCCAACTTTTGAAGAAGATGTATTGTCCATTGTGTTCACGCCGTCCAAATACGTAGTTGTTCATTGTGTTCTCGCACAAAAATATCTCTTTTGAAAAAGTGACTGTTTGTTTCTTTTCATTTTCAACTAACAAAATAAATAATCAATTACATCGAAAAGGAAGCAGATTTCTGAGTTTTGCAAACGTTGGTAAAGTGCGAAAATGAATGATTTAAGTAAGATATTAAATTATTAACTCATGAAAGACTGGATTGAGCTCTTCCTCCTTTTTGGCTTTCTGTTTTCTGTTTTCTTTTTTTCTCTCTTTTGTCATCAAGATGATCATAAACAATAATACTTACATATTTACACTGAACTCTTCCCTTAAAAACTAAAAAAAATTGGTTCTTGGTTAGACCAAAATAACATATAAACACTCAACACATTAATTAAAGTTAATCTTAATACTTGACAAAACTAAATTATTCCCTGTCAGACCTGCCCTCTGTCATAATCTGTGCCTGTGTGGCCCTCAGCTCCTCCCTCTCCTCATCTCCTCATTATTGGACTCACCTGCTGGCGCTGTGTGGCTGCGGCCAATCACCTTCCAGCCTATTTAAGGCTTAGGTTTGCAGCCATGCAGCGCTGGTCCATTCCTCTCCATTGCCACTCCATAACCCTGACATTTATCCATCTTCCTCTACGGACTCTGACCCAGGTTTTGTGTGTTTTTTTCCGTTGTTTAGTTTTCATTTATGTTTAATAAATTTGTGTTTTTTTCCCTTCAGTACCGTGCATTTGAGTCCTCTCTTTTCCCCCCGTTGTGACACCCTCAACCTGATGGTCATCTAGCCGTAGAAGAAACGAACCCATGACATGCTTTACAAAGATCCACATTTCTCCGTGACCACTGAACCAAATTAAATGGGGTTTTCTAAAAGATGTAGGTAACAAGTTATAGTTTCATATCCCTGACATAGCACTTAGATTGTTTAATTATTTTGAAAGTCATCAATGTGGAAAATCAGATTTTTTTGGGGGACATACATTAGAATAGGATTGAACAGAATGCACTTCTTTTGGGATTGCCCTTTGATTTACAATTTTTGGACAAGTATTTTTGATTTTTTTTTCTGATGGTCATTCACGGAGGCTTCCCCCAGAAAGAGAGTTTGCTCTATTAGCATCACAAATGCATTTTGATTTCCCTTCCCATGTATAAAAAGCGATGCTCATGGGTACTATTACAGGAAAAAGACTAATTTTGAAGGACTGGAAGACCATCCTTTGAAAACTGGCTTGGAGAACCAGCCACAGTCATACAAAGACAATGACCCACCAGACAAATGGAAACAAGTTTGGAGTCCATTGCTTAAATATCTGGACCCCACAGGAAAAGCTCCGTAATTGTGTATTATGCTGTGTATATCTGTGTGTGTGTGTGTGTGTGTGTGTGTGTGTGTGTGCAAATGTATATGTATATGCATGCATATATACATTATTATTTTATTTTAATTATTTTTCTCTCCCTTTCTTCCTATGGCTGTTCCTGTTATTATTAGTACTATTAATGGTGGTTTTGATCATAGTAATAATGTTCACAATACTGTGCACATTTGACTTAGTAAGTGTGTGTGTATGGGGGGGTTGTTCTGTTTTTCACTGGACTTGTTTAACATATTTTAAATGGCAATAAAAAACAAAAAAGAATAGAATAGATTTTATAGTCATTACAACAGTTGTGCAACAAAATTGCAGATGTATGATGCATTGATGTATGATGTATGTAGCCATAGTCTGTTATCCACGGTTTGAAGAAGCAGAATCATTTGACCTCACAGAACATGTACCAGTCGACTGTTGCCTTAGTAAGTCAGTTAGAGCTATATTAACCCATAAAGACCCAAACAGCCACCATCGTCCAAAATCATCCACTGATCTAAACTGTTTAACACCTATTGATCCACTAATCCTATCACTACATGTAAATAACTGGTGTAAAATGCTGTTTGTCATCTTTTTGTGGTCATCAGATATGACCCATAAATAAACTTGACCTTGCTCTTCATAAAAGCTCAGATTAAAGTTGAGGGTTAGTATATCAGAAACAAAGAAAACTGAAGAAACTGTGATTTTTTCAGTAAAATATATCATAAACTGCACATAAAACAAGTGTCTCCATCCATCCGTCATTAATCAAACTCCATGGGTTTTACTGGTGAATCGATGATGAAAAAGATGATGGTGTTTCCACGGTAACTACGGAGCCCCTGAATGTCCAAATGGGTCATATCTGATGACCATGAAAAGATGACAAATTGCATTTTACACCAATTATTTGCATGTATTGATAGGATTACTGGACAGGTATTAAATAGTTTTATCAGTAGATAGTTGTGGTTGCCAGTTGCTGTTTGGGTCTTCATGGGTTAATAGAGTCTATGAGTACCTGTAGAGTTTTGGTATTCTGTTGTTGTTGCTGTCGTTTGTATTGAGTTAATGAGTAAACACCACTCCTGACCTGAATTAATTGTTTCTGTCTTTTCGTTCCTCTTTAGGGGTGCAACATAAGCACATCTAAGTTTTGCATCTGTATTGAAGTGGTTTGCACATGTAACCTGAGCAAACACCTCTGGGGCCCTCACAAATATCGTTCTGCAAGAAGCAATGAAGGGCAAAAACAAACAACTGATATGAACATTTTGGACAGGCCTCATCATCAATAATGATCTGAGAGGAATGAAGGGATGTTGGTAGGAGTATGACTGAAGAACATGAAATATAGACAGGAAAAGTTGAAAATGTTCAATATAAATCTGGGTTCCAGGGTTTTTGTCCTTAATATTTCCAATGAACGTCACCCTGGTCTACCTACCTAAAACCACTCACACCAGCTCCATGAGTCAGTAGCTGCCATTACATGAATTACAGCATTTTAGTGTCAGTTTGTATCAGCATAACCGAGGACTTTACTGAATATGCAAGTGAGTTTCTACTAAATGAAATGAGCTCCCAGTCTGGTGTAATGTGTTTGACACTGCAGACACATTTTATGGTCTGGTCCATAAAATCCTCATTCAGACTTGTGGTTCCCGCGGCTTCATACTGTCATCATCCTCGACAGTTAATGTGTTCTGCACATGCTCAGATGGCACTTCATCCATGTACTTGACATTAATGAAAGGTCAAAAAAACTCATATGATGATATTAATGAGACAATTCCTGTAAAGCGACGTTAGAAACTCGCTTCACGTGTAGTTTTTGTTTTTATTTCAACTGAGTGAAAAATGTTCTTTTTCCTTTCATTTAATAAAATGACATTTTCTGTCAAATGATAAATTAATTCATTAGGATGATTTGTTAAGGCTTAAATGATGTTTTTATTAGTTAGATCATTTTATTTTCTTTATATTTTCAGGGAACAGGATTTATAAATAAAGTAAGTAATTATACTCCATGCATGTAAAGCACAGAAATCATATGACTTGTACTAATATGTATGCTTTTCTGACATTTCAATGTAAACTCTTGCACAACTTAATGAATCTGTGTTCTTTGGATGT
This sequence comes from Sphaeramia orbicularis, assembly GCF_902148855.1. Classification (NCBI taxonomy): domain Eukaryota; kingdom Metazoa; phylum Chordata; class Actinopteri; order Kurtiformes; family Apogonidae; genus Sphaeramia; species Sphaeramia orbicularis. The sequence goes on from NC_043979.1 coordinate 29,110,219, forward strand.
CACAATCTTGGTTTTAAAACTAACACTCAGCAAAAATATATCAATAACCGTTGCAATCTGGACTTCTATATCCAACAAAGTAAGAAAAGTTGGCAGAATAAAACTGTGTGTGTGTGCGTGTGTGTGTGCGCACGCTGTGGATGCCCTGGACTTATAAAACCTCACAAGAGGATCAGAAGCAGAAAACTGATTAAGAGCCTAATCAGTGATGTGATTTTGTCCAGGAGACGTTGGCCAACCTAAGCAGAGCCGGCCATACATTCCAGAAAAGACACATGGGAATAGAAACAAAGTGTGTGTTTGGAGCTACTGTACTCACACCAACAGGCACACAAAGGCAGAAATGTCTTCGAACAGAAAGACAAGGGCCAAAAAAAAAAAAAAGAGAAAATTATTTCCATCTCTTCTCCAAATCAGATAAAATGTCTTTTAAAAGTGATTCAATAAGAACTCTTGGAAAAAAAAGATCCTGTTGGCTTATTTAGTTTGACTCAGTGTAATTTATATAACCCAACCACAGTTTAAGAAACAGTCGTATTAGTATTCAGCAGCACATAGAAAATTAAAAAATGCCATGCTTTCTCCAGATCCTATAATCACTACTGCAGAGCTATTGCAACAAATTTCCACACAAAGCTTTCACATATGGTTGAAATGCCGAGGTCGCCCAGGATGGAGAGCCACAGATGAGTTTGTTACGTTAAACTCAGACCAGGTTGGCACATGTGTGAACTCTAATCAAATAAGTGATTAGAGACGCTGCCAAAGCCAGTAGGATAACTAGTATGGAGACATAACTGACATGAGATGGTGTGTTTTCAAGAGGGAAAAAAAACATATATTTGTCTTTCTGATGGCTGTTTCATACTAATTACACTCACTGTTGAATTAAATCTACAATTTCTGCAGAAGCATTCATAATTCATAATCTAATGTCATTTCGTTTAATCTTTGTTATATATACAAGGAATATTAAATTAATCCCACAAAATATTAGGTAAATGGTGAGTCACAGATTCATCTTGAAGTATATTAGAAGCAGCATTACAGTATAGTTTTAAGTTCTCTTGTCATATACAGTAGTAGAAAAAAGTTTTTGGACACCCTTAAAATTTTATATAATCCAAAATATAATCATGCGATATTTGGGGTGGTGGGGGGTGGTTTGACAGACACAAACAAATGCATTTTTTTTTTTTTGTTTTTTTTTTTTTGTTTGGACAACTTAATGTGTCTCAAGGGACACTATCTTGAGAATGGAACAATACTTGGCAGAGTTCAATGACTTAAGAGTGATTCTTACTGCAATATATCACAAATGCATGGGGTATCCAAAAACTTCATTAGTATTATCCTTAAAAAATACTTTTGTACAGGGTGTCCCATAAGTCTCCATACATAGGAGACATAATACATATGGTTCTAACATGTATTTCTTTATATTTCTTCTTTATAGTTCTTCAGCAGTGGAGGACACGCATTGAAATGTGTTCCCAACAAAATGGCAGTCATATAGAGCGTATTATATAAATAAAAATGGTTCATGTCAAGAAATGTTTATTTTTCCTATGTATGGAGACTTATGGGACACCCTGTATATTAAAAGTGGGTCAATTTAGTCCCAAACTTGCATAATTTTACAAGTTTAGTTGTAGTATACAGGGGTTGGACAAAATAATGGAAACACCTTCACCTCAAGATGATAATGCCCCAATCCATACAGCTAGAATTGTTAAAGAATGGCATGAGGAACATTCTAATGAAGTTGAGCATCTCGTATGGCCGGCACAGTCCCCAGACCTCAACATTATTGAGCATTTATGGTCAGTTTTAGAGATTCAAGTAAGACGTCAATTTCCACCGCCATCGTCTCTAAAAGAGTTGGAGGGTATTCTAACTGAAGAATGGCTTAAAATTCCTTTGGAAACAATTCACAAGTTGTATGAATCAATACCTCGGAGAATTGAGGCTGTAATTGCCGCAAAAGGCGGACCTACACCATATTAAATTATATTTTGTTGATTTTTTAAGGTGTTTCCATTATTTGTCCAACCCCTGTAGTTTTTTGTGTTTTACCTTTAACACATTATAGGGCGGATCTACTACGATCCCAATTTGTGTGCACAATGTAGAATGTTGTGTGTTGGGTTGAACCGTGGTTTGTGGGTGATTTACTAAGATTGCTTGCGTAAATGACAACAGGTGCAAAGTCTTGGAGACCGCCCTACTTTAATGAGGATTTTGCTTGTGCTACTGGTTGTTGTCATAGAGACAATATGCTGTAAAAAGTGCTCTGGGGTACGCCAGCACTAAAGGCAACAGTGCGCTGGAATGATCCAGACACATGGAAATGTAAGGTTGGAGGAGTTTTGTCATAGAAGGTATTGTATGACTCCTCTTTGGCCCCAAATCATCCCCTAGTTCATCTAGAAGTTTGAAAATGGCATTGCTGGGTATTCATTTTAGAGGTGGGGGGGTCTTTGGGTTGTTGGATTGAACGACTGGCAGGTGCACATAACTTTGTCACCCTGTAGCCTAATGTTAGTGCGTATTTTTAATCACAATCATCAGATCAAGTGGACAAGTAGCCTTTACAAGAGTCTCATAAAGTGGTGGTGGTGGTGGTGGTGGTGGTGGGGGGGGGGGCATACGTCTCAATTCTTTTTTTTTTTTTCCATCTTCACAAAAATGTTCACACAAGGGTGAAAAATGCGTTCTCTGTGTCGTCTTTCATCATTTCGATGTCTATTTCTTGCAACAATAATCACTTCCATGTGTGCATCCAAATGGTTTGCACCTCCTTTTGAGATGTGTTAAATATTGACACAGTCTCTATCAGCAAAATTGCTTTCGGGTTTGATAAATCATTTTGCGTGTGCTAAATTAACATATTTACATTTTCTCCTCCCAGCACACGCAAAATTGCATGTAAACCCCCCATATTGCACATTGCATTGCATTGCTGCAAACATACTAACTGGATGCAGACGCGCTGTTTTGCACCTTTGAAAGACGCAACCCTTCATGCACACTGTAAGTAAATCAGGTTGTACATTTTTTTGCATGTGCATTGAGTTTGCACACGTTTTTACACATGCAAACCTTTAGTAGATCCGGCCCTATATTGCATACCACTACATGACCGCAATTTCTAATACCTTCACCCGTCTATTGTCACATCACAGAGAAAAACACCAAAGAAAGTCAAAAGTTCCTGTGTTTTATTTTACATGTGTGGTTTTTTGGCTTGATTATCTGCAGTGTTCTCTGTTTTATTCATTACTGTTAACAGTGTGCAGTTACTAAAGAACATCCTTCGCTGCCAATCAACTCCATGTGGCAGGAAACCAGCGCTTCCTGTTTATGTTGTTTTATGCTCAAACGCGCCACAAACACACGCATGCATGTCAACTTCATACTCATCCTGTCAGAAGATAAAGCAAGACTGATGACTGAGCACTCCTCAAAAGCATCAGTAAAGTGACATGAGTGTTTTGGCTGCCACCGGCGACTGGTGCCAAATTGTTTCCTGGCTTTGACTTAAAGTGAAGCTGTGTTTTTATGTTTACTACATTCCAGGAGCAGTAAAATGGTTGCAATCGATTGTTATGAAGAAAAACTGAAGTAACCTCTGCAGAGACGATAACAGCTTTTCCTGCTAAATGAGTTGAACAAACAGTCTGAATCACAGTTTACGGATCTCATAACATATGTTCACACCCACACAACATAAACACACACCAGTTATTCACACTCTTAAAACTAGGTCACATTGCAAACTATAACAATCTAAATGCTGATTTGAGAAGATACAGACTAGAAACCAGCTAATTTCTTCCAGTGAAGGAGGAGTTCTACAAATAAAAGCTTCAGAGAAATGAGAAATCCACTGAAATAAGTAGTAAAACAACCACATTTGAGCAAATATGCAGCATCAGACTGTAGTTTTAGTCTTCAAGCCATCAGATTTTAACCCATAAAGACCAAGAGCTACTTTTGTGTCAGTTCCCAAATGAATTTTTCTCTCTATTTAACCTTTCTGAAGTGATTTATTAGCATGTATTCTAATATTATCATCTGTATTTAGCTTTTTTTAATCTCTCAAATCAGGTATTTTACTATATTTAATTCACTGATCACATAGATGATCATAAAAAGCTCAAATTAAAGTTGAGGGTTAGACTTAGACTTTATTCGTCCCAGAAGGGAGAATTGTGTCCACATGACTGTACATAGAACTGTCACCCAAACACACACATCGACATCAAATAGAAAAGAAAAACATACAGAAAAGGCAGACATATCACAAATATACTTATTGTTTCGGACATTGTGACAAATGTGGCGACAGATATGAGAAGGAGGAGAATGTCAGCGGGGTCAGTTGTTTAAAGTGGCTATGGCTGCAGGGATTAAACTCCTTCCAAAGCGAGCTCTTCTGAAGCAAAACAGAGAAAACTGAAGAAAAAGTGACTTTTTCAGCAAAATATATCATTAACTCCATGGGTTTTACTGGTGAATCAATGTTGTAGAAGGTGACGGTGTTTTCACCTTCACTATGGAGCCTCTGAACATCCAAATGGGTCATATCTGATGACCATGAAAAGATGACAAACTGTAGTTTACACCAATTATTTACATGTATTGATAGGATTAATGGATCAGCAGGTATTAGACAGTTTACATTAGTAGATGGTGTTGGTCGTCTGCGGCTGTTTGGGTCCTTATGGGTTAAAAACATGTGCTAGGAGCTTAGATATGCTTATGGAATGGGTGTCAAACATACCATGAGCCAAAACTGGCCCACCAAAAGTTCCAATCTGGACCGCAACACAAATTTGCAAAGTGGAAAAATTACACTGAAGGTGTTACCAATCAAACTCATTTTAGTTGCTAACTTGAAATTGCAAACTCCAGTGTTTTAACAATATTATACCTGTTATTACATGTTTTGTGTCATTGTAGATCCACTGTGATCTGTAAGTTGTAACGAACATGTGCAACCAATAAATTGAGGTATATTATTGTTAAAATTGCACTTATTTTTCTTGAGAAATGTCAGGTTATTCATATTTTTTGGTGAAAGGATAGGACATTTTCATTATTTAATTGTACTTTTTTTGCACTAAATTTGGCTGTATGTGGCCCCTGAACTAAACTGAGTTGGACACCCCTGCTTTGTGGTATCCTGTAGACTTTTTCTTCTCTCTTAGCACATCACTATGGTTGAAATTCACCAAAGGTTGGTCCTGTTTTATTTCAGGGTTATTTAAGTTACCGAAATCCGTGCACACGTGACAGATTGTCTTGTCAAAAACGCCTACAAAACCCCAAATCTCAGAGCATCTGCAAAACAATTCCAGGCCCACGAAAACATGCGGTGTGTGCGGAGGATTCCTCGCAGGTCACTATAGTTACGAGTGTTTACTCAGATGACGGAGTGCGGCTCAATCTAATCGGCCTTTCAGACAGATAGAGCTCCCTGCATTTACTCAGCAAGCAGAAAGGACGTGCGCTCCTCCCTTCTCCTCTGGTCTTTGATCCGTCCCGTCTGTGGGCGAGGAAAGCAGTTTTGGTAGCAGGAGTCAGACGGCCTCCTCCATCCCTGCCAACGAAACGACGATCCCTCTTGAATTCATCACACGCCGTGAGGAAATTCTCCTGACAGTAAGTGGAGCCACGTTTGGAAGAGACGCATGAAACAGCGCTTGTTTCCTTTCGCTTCGACAGTCGCTGACAATCTCAAGACTCTGTCCGCGTGGACCTTTCCATCGCCTTGTCAGCAAGGGGCGTCCAAGTGCAGAGTGTGGAAACCGGACCAAACGGGAGAAAGCGTCAGGGCCTCTGGACGCTCACGAAAAAAGTAAACAGTTCTTTACGTTCTCACGCACCGGAGACGAGGCCCTGGCTTCATCACTTCAACCTCATGTGGAGAAACCAGTGGAAATCCAATTTGACTAGTGTGAAACAGGGACAGGGATGTTTTCATGTTTCAAAATAGCACATATATGGAAAGCATCTGTGGAGGAGATGCATTTACACACCAGAAACACAAGCGCATACCAATTCACACACACTTACAGGTATAGCTTTGGCACCGTCTAGTCCCTATAGCTGACAATCATGACCCCTTTGTATATCACCTAGGGATGGGAAGATTATCCAATACATACGATACACTGTCATGCACGTGTACAATCCAAGTACCGGTAGAGAAGCTGCAAGTGAATGAAAATTTTGGAACGATATCGAGATGAATTGAATGTTTGTATTGATAAAATTCGATCAATTCAATAGAATACATTTTACTTGCATTTAAAAGTGTTACTACTTATTTGGGTAAAGTTTTTCTTTTCTGAAGTCCCACGTTAACGTGCGCCGCGGATTCACAGATGTGTACACTACACACTACAGTATGAGCTCCGCGGATGCACTGTGGCACGAACTCTGCTGATGAATACACGCAACAAAAAATTTGAAAAACATGCAGAGAACTGACTTTGGAAACAAAGATTTAAAGAGGGCGTCCTAACTTTTTCACGTGACTTTATGTGAGGCACGTGTTCTGAAATTGCACAAAAGCCAGGTTCTAAAAAGTCACGGTCTTATTTGATAAATAAATAATCAAGCTCATTGAATTGCACTGCATATTCTTTTACTAGAATGAATGTGTTGAATCAGAATGTGCTTAATTGCTCTGTATTGTGATTTGGATCAGAGATGCTGTATTGAGATGCGTATCGTATCATCCTTACAACTAAAATTCCCTACCCTAATATCATCACAAAACTTACACAGAGAAAAAAAAAAAAAAAATTGAGTCAAAGTCGTTTGAGTGAAGCTAATATTTTGATGTGCATATGCTTTACCTAATTTTAAAATGGTAAAAAGTGTAAAATATATTCAAAATATCTTGTTAATAGGATGTAGGATATTAGGATGTAACTTAAAATGTGTGGTTTTAATTCATTTTTAAAGAATTTTTGAGGTACGATGGCAAAATGTACTCTGTACACAAATTAGTTTGGGATATGAACATATATATGTGTGAATACTTGTGCAAGTATGTATTTAATTCCAAAGATATTTTGATGTAATGCATATCATCAAGTGATTTAGTGATTATGCACTGTTGTTACTGTTTTTACTGTGTTTGGTCTTTATTTATTTATTTAGTTATTGTATGTTTGAAATAAACAGAAGTCAATAATCATACAGTATAATTGTTTACCTAAACAATAATAGTAGTTGGTCAAATCCCTGTCCTGTAACTGCCCTTCGTGGTACCATTTTGTTAATATTAACTGAGAAAATCATGTCACAGAAAATTAAATCACAGAATTGTTGTTGCCTGCCAGTGTTAGTAACTCTCCTCAAAGTAGGTGTGGTTTATGACCTTTACAGCGCCTGGCCGGCCTGTAATCACCCCGACCACTGATAAGGCTGGTTAGGTGTGGTCAGAGAAGGGCTCTGCTACAACCCCATTAGTTCTGCATCAGTGCAGTTAACACCAAGGCAGGAATAAACCAAGGAATGCTCCACAGAACATCAGTTGTGGGTCAAATACAGCCTATAGGCTCCAGACCTGCCACTATGTGAACGCCAGCGGCTGTGGTCAGTGGTCAATGGTTTTAACAGTGATCTGGGGTCAAGATAAACATGTCATCAGGCTTCGAGCACAATACAACAATTCACCATCTATGAAACAATGATAACACATTTGTCAACCCTGCAGGCTGATCTAATATCTGACCTGTTTGATGAGTCTGTAACAACTATAAATGGATAAATGAAGGATGTTATTAAGCCAGATGTCAGTCATATAAATATAACATGCTGCACACTTTTAATACCCCTCAGCCAAATATAGTGTAAGATTCTGTTGAAAGCTACTGTCCTATCATTTAAATTAGATTGTCTTTGTGTAAAACTTATTACATACATATTTACATTTGAAAGTACTTGGATATTATAACTGCACAAGGCTGTTTCATGCAAACATATCACACTAACAAAAGAGTCATGTCTCCATTTCACATCATTTGACCTTGGAAAAATAGGTCAAGGTCACCTATTTTCAACAGGCTTCTTCTCCATGCTGAGATGCATCCACAGTATACATGTGGTGCAGATATCTCAATGCATTCTTCAGATAATGTGTTGTTGAATGGACAGACAGACGATAACATGATTATAATACCCCTCCAGCCCAAAGTTGGCCAAGCAGAAAAAGTCAAATAAAAAGTTTTAGAGCAATAGTCAGTTTTATATGCAGGTAAAACATTACAACAGTACATCCTGATGGAAAGAGTCACATCCATCTCATCTCAAAAGGGTCCAATCCGGCCCGTGAGATGAACTTGTGAACATCAAGGGTGTCAAACTCATTTTAGTTCAGCCCAGTTTGATTAGAGCAGTGGTTCCCAACCTTTTTTGTCTCGTGACCCCATTTTAACATCACAAATTTCTGGTGTCCCCAGACATTCAAAACAGAGACATTTTTGCTAAAATGAATTTGTTTTTGATCATGTAATAGTTTGCCATATTATGTTGCAAATAAATGTTACTTTTAGATGACATTTAGTCTATATAATGTATATTATTCTGGACAGAGGCAGAAAAGCCAGGTGTAGATTACTGCACAAAGTGAGAATTGGATTTTCCTTGGTCAGGATATGTACAGTCAGTCCAGCTTGGATTTACAAGGCTGACAATTAATACTGAACAAACAAAAACTCAAACTATGAATTATGAAAGAGCTGCAGCATCTGAAACTGACAACAATGAACATTTGACAGATAAACAGTACCACAGTGCTTCAGTTTCAGCTTCACAGTTTGTCATGTCTTTTATGTATTGGGATTGTCTTTCAACTCACCATATATTTTTTATTAGTAAGTTTTTATTTGTATCAAGTACTACAAATTTCAATTCGACCCCATCTGAATTCCAGGCGACCCTGCATGGGGTCCCGACTCCAAGGTTGAAAAACACTGGATTATAGAGTAAAAACACACTGTTAACCATAAAGTTAGAATAATTTTGTTTTCAGACACATTACATGATGATTCCCAGTTACACTTTATGAAGAATAATTCACATTGTCACAATCATTTCAAGAGAAGAGGCTAAAATATTGTATTCCAACTTCATTAGTAGATTCATAGTGGTCTATGTACATCTTCAGAGCTATTTGTAAGCTGTTGTTTTACTCCAAAACAGGAAGGTTTGATTTATTTAGTAACACGGGTAGGTTCCTCCAACATCAAGGCCCAACTGTGTGTAGAAGTTAAAAAAGTTGTGACCTCATACACAGTGTTTGTTTGGATATACACTCTTATCTCCTGCCTGACAGTTCTTTCTTGCTTCAGAGCTCAGTCCCCTCTTCCTGTCCTCTCAGTACGACCCACCAGGGCCACCCACTGCACCACCAAACAAACCCAACTCTGTTAGACGTAGGCAGCAGCGTGGCCGTTTCCTGCTCTGGGTTCCGTACTGCAAACCCACAGCCAATTATCTCAGCATGGGGAAATAGGTGTGTTTGCCTGGTTTTAAAGGCAATGAAGCCTGTTTTTACTGAAGGTGTATCTGAAGGATGGTTCTGTTGACTCGTAGATCAAATGGAGGAGTAGTTTTCTGAGTCTGTAGTCTGCTTTGTCCAATATCAGTCCAAAAAAAAAGTCTGGTAACACATTGTTTGATCAGTTCCTCCGAAAATATCAGATTTTTAGGTCTGACAAATTTATTGCATTATGAAGTTTATTTTATGAAGTTCAGACTGTATTGAAGGAGGCATATTGTCATTAACTCACCAGCCAATAGGCCATGAGCTACTGTGAAGGTGTCCTGTGGCGTCTTTGTTTGCAATTTCTTCAAACATCTTCTCTGATTAAACTACTGGTTGGATTCACTTCAGATTTTTTGGGACAATGTCTAAGTTGGTCACAGTTTGGAGAAATTTCAATTTTTTAATTTTGCCAAATTTTTGAAGTATTACAAATGTACCTTTACTTATAATGGGCCTATTTTGGTGGCTTATAACATGGAAATGGTTAGACATATCTATATTGTTACTATTAAGCACTGATTGGAAGTCATATATGGACTTTCATTTGGGGCTGTAACCTTTGACCTTGAAGGGTCACACTCTAAGCAATGTCTAGATTTCAGTAATTGTCTTCTCTGAAACTACTGTTTGGATTCATTTCCATTTTTAGCAATTTTTTTTTATTTTTTTTATTTGCCTTTACTTGTAATGAATCATATTTTGATGGATTATAACATAGAAATGGTTACAGATGTCAATATAGAAACTATTGAGCACTGAGAGTATATAGATGTAAACATTTTCAGAATGTTATTTTCCTTTTTTTCACCCTAAAACACAGAGAAAAGGTTGGAGTTGTCCTTATTTATAAGTTATTATATTATTATTGGTCAGCTTCAGATAATATTGGGGTGTATGTGGCCCCTGAACTAAAATGAGTTTGACATCCCCGGTCTTGAGGATCCAGTCAGTTTTTCACGAACATGATGCAGAAATATTTAACAGCTTAAACACTACCACAAATATATGTCACACAGAACCGCACACACCTTTTCTGCTCTTCCACTGCCAGAATTAACTCACCTTGACTTGGCATGGATTTTTTTTTTTTTTTACATTTTCACTGCATGACAACCAGAACCAACCACTAGATAGCATTGATACTGTTTCTAGAATCACCTTCATTGAGGTTCCAAGTGAGCCAAAGTGTTACTAAACATAAAGTTGTGTAGATCCCACATCAGTTGACATATAATCATCCTTATGTCATCATGTCATGATGTGGGAAAGCAACCAAAGATGTGGGAAATTTCAGAATAAGTCGAACTAGCATTTCACCTCTATCTTGGTACACTGACCAAAGGTTTGATAGAGTTAGAAAAAAAAATAGGGTTATACTTTAGTTTGGAGATTGTAACTTACAGTTTTAAGTTTCACGATCCTCCTTTATCACTTTGTTCGTAGCTGCAGTCACACTGAAGCTGATCTCACAGGAGTTTTCACTGTGATGACCAATCATGGAGAGGAGGCAGCTACACCTGCAGCAGAAAGAAAGAGTAGAGCTGATCAGGTATCATCAGTGCACTGGTCAAAGAGTCAGTTGTACTTCATCTTTCTGGCCTATTTTATCTACAGTTGAAGCACTAAAATCAAGTAGAATTTAATAAATCAGGATATCAGACAGATCCGATGCATTGCCTCTGAAATGCTGATTGAAATCCAGCAGAGAATGGAATTAAAATGTCAGAGCCATGGTCAGGGTGCTTGAAAGTCTTAAAAAGTCTGGAATTTTGTGTAAAAATCCCAATAAAACATGGAAAAAAGTCCCTCTCATAGTTGAATTTCAGAGTATGCATAAAGGCACATGATCTTGTAAGATAAGAAATACATCAGGAAAACATATAAAAAACGTTATGATTTCACTAGCCGGTCAGTACTGGAATGATTCTAGTCAATCTTGTTTGTGTAATATCTATGCACTTTTGCGATTTCATATGTTTTGGAAATGTTTCTGTCAGTGAAACATAATTTACTGCGAATTATGCATTCATTCATTCATTCATTCATACATTTATTAAAATTAACTTCTCTACTACACACAACAAGTGCAATCTCAACCAAAAAAAGTAGGCACGCAAGTATAAAAGTCCATAAAGTCAAGGTCTTGGTAAAAAAAAATAGCCGTTTTGAAAAAGTCTGGAATTTTTAGTTGGACAAATGAGCAAGCGCCCTGGGTGGTACAGGTGATCCTGATGGAAATCTGAGGTATGGAGGGTACAAAGGGTACGTACACATGACGCTAAAGTCAGCAGACATCCTTTAGTGGATGACAGAGACGACTCGCAGAGAGGCAGTGTTCAATTCAGTTATTTTATTGAAAATAACATATAAATAAATGTGTTTAAAAGTTAAGAGACGTGGATATGGAAGGAGGTTCTTTAATGTGTTGATAATGCTTTGTTAGAATATAGATTTTACCATGGCCACCAAAAGCATCTACTGATCTAAAATATTTAACTTTTAAACCACTAATCAATACTTTTACATAATTTAGGTAAAGTGCAGTTTCTCAGCTTTTTTGCGTCATCAGATATGACCCATTTGGACGTTCAGAGGCTATGTAGGGAACATGGAAACACCGTCATCTTCTACAACATCGATTCACCAGTAAAACTCATGTACTCTGACAAATGATTGTGGTTGTAGATACTTGGTTTTATGTTCAGTTAATAATTGAAAAATAAAAAGTCACTTTTTCTTCAGTTTTCTTTGTTTTGATATAATAACCTTTAAATTCACTCTGACCTTTTGTGAACATCTACATGATCATTATATTAAATATAGGAAAATCCCAGATTTATACAGAAATATGCTGAGGCAATGCAGAGGATAAAATCATAATAAATGTGATGAATCACTTTGGAAAGAGGAAAATTACTGAAGTTGCCCCAAAAATACTTCTAGGGTCTTTAATGTTTAATGCAGTAACATTTACAGAACAGCAGAGGCGTTCATGAACAGTTCCATTCCACTTCTTTCTAAGAGTTTTGGTCACCAGTTGCTTTCTCTCAGCTGCTAAAATAGCTTTGTTTTCTCTTGCTACGTTGTCTTACTTCCAGTTCACCAGCTCATTGCTAACTGTGTTTGTCTGCTGCCTGGTAGCATGCAGGTAATTCATTAAACCCTGGTTCTTTCCAGCGGTTTGACACTGATCAAAATACCCAAAGAGATTAAGACAAAGAAGCCTGGCTGTATATCCATGTAACAAGATTAATGGTTTGATTACACTCCGTTTGCTCACTCACACTTTAACGTTCTAAACTATAAATCTGAACGCATCTGAAAGTAAAGATATACTGCATATGCATTTGATCTGAAGCCAGTAATGTCTATTACAAAAGAGGATTTATGCTGTTCCGTTCTGCGGCCTTTGCCTTCCTCCTCCTCCCTTTCACTTTGGTCCAGATGAGACAGTCAGCCGACGTCCACACCAGCATCTGTCTGTAATGCAAGGCATCCTTGTCTGGTACATTCGCTGGGAGCCTTTTTACCTGAGGCTGTTTTTCTGAAAAAGGAATCTACCAGATGGAATATGATGACACAAAGAATAAAGAGATTTTGCAAGATTGAAAGCCTAATGCAACGTGGTACTAAGGGCACAGCTTTCATGCATTAAGTTGACTTCACTGGAGGAGCTGTGCAGGAACATGGCTACTTCACTTCTTCATACAATTTGTAGTCTAGTTTTTAGAGGAGATCCTGGTTTGTCATATTCTGTAATTTAACCCTTTAACCCCTGATGTGTCTGTGGTGAGTGATTTGAATGTATGATTTATTTTAAATGTTCCTAAAAATTAAAGTGTTTGCTCAACACGAAAAATTTTAAAACATGCTGATGGAATAGACCTTGCTCTTCCCATAAACATCTGAGTATGCTCAGTGCACCCCTGCCACCTGTGGAATGGGGGCAAAACACAGAGCAGTGAGTGAGACTGACTCGCTATAAAAATAGACAGTTTGGGCTTTTTTCCTCCTCATTTTTTGTCTTTACTGTTTGCAGTTTTATTGTGACTTTCCTTTATTTTTTTACTGTGGTTTTACCGAGTTTTGACCATGTACTGTAATTTCTGGTCTGAAAGCCGCTACTTTTTTCCACACGCTGTGAACCCCCAGCTCAAAAATAACGCAGCTAATTTATGTTTTCCAGGCTAATGATTGATCTGGCTGTCGAAGAAGGAAATAGAGCTGCTGCATGTAAGCTTGGCATAAATTAATCGATGGTGACACGTTGGAGACGGGGTAGGTGTGGCTTATAGTCAGGTGTGGCCAATAGTCCAGAAAGTGCGGTAACTGCTTTTTGGAGTTCAACCAGGTACCAAAAAGCAGCTGGACTGATTTAGAAAAAAGTAGCTTGGCCAGCCATCCGCCTTTCTCAATGACAAATCCGCCTGGAATCGCAGGCCTTGAATCTAAATATGAAGGCGGGACTAACAGGCGCCTAGTAAACCAATCACAGACAAGATGAACGTGATGCTTTTGTCAGAAAAATTTAAGAATACAGGGTGTAATCTGTAATTCAATCCTTATTTTTGAATCAAGTAAACAATTGACAACTGTTGTAAAGAGATCTGCAGACTTTGAACTGATTTTGACTCGCGACAAAAAGAAGTCGGTGCATATTTAACAGTGACTGGCCCAATTCCAGACTGTTTCTCAGTATTGAATGCACTGACAAAACTGGATGGCTGGACAGGCTAGAAAAAAAGAGCCCCAAAACAAAAACTACTAGACTCAAATTCAAATACTTTTTGTTGTTCAGTGTGTTCAGTATCCTGAATCTCTTATTGATGTACATTCTGAGTGCCTTATTAGGTAAAAACCTGTAAAACTTCAATTCTCTGTCTTTTCCTGTTATTCCACCCTGTTTTGACCCTAAAATACACAGTAAAACAAAACCACAGAAGAAAAAGAACACAAGCACAAACTCACAGCAGCTTTTATGACACTGAAATAGACGCAAATTCACAGCAGCACGTTTACCTGAAATAACACTTCAGCGGTTAAAGGGTTAAGAGGCTACTTTTAGGTTTGCTGGATGTGAAATTTGAGGACTATTGTAGAAAACTCCCGACTACGTTGCACGTTTTTCTTGCTTTTTCTCGAAGTGACGAAATCAGGATGCAATTACAGCAGCAATTAACCCAGATCTCAAAATATTTAACCGTCTCATTAGCACTTCATAACAGTGTAAAAGCAGAACTACAAAGCCTCCTGGTTTGGTCATAAAAGCTGAACCCCAAAAAGCACACGCTCCAGTCATGCAACCATCACCGAAAGACAGCACAACAGTGGCATATACAAGAGCCAGATGTGCAGGCGCATTGCGTGGGATCTGCTCAAACAACAAACACTTTTTTGGAAAACAAAAGCAGAACAACACATGGTATGTGAGTCTCAAACTAAAATAAGACTATTCCTTCTTCCTAAGTTTGTTTATGGCTCTCCGAAGGAATAAATTACCCCCCTCCCAAAAAGCATTTTACATCTTGATATTGTTCATAGCAATGGCATTTTAACAATAACACACACAAATCTCTATTAGTATAGCTTAACTCCATCCGACAAAACAGCTTAGGCCTCATGCAGGTACATGTTTGTTCATACTGGGAGTTAAACAAGTAATTATATTCTTTAAACAATGAAGTCGGCCCTTTTTCTCCAGGGTTTTTTATACTCTAGAAATGAGGCTTTAAAAGGTCCCTAGAAAAGCGACTTTACCCGAACTTCATAAACACTGCAGACTTCAGTGGGAACAGGAGGTGCTACAAACCATCAAATTAGGAACAAATGGTCCAGAACCTTACAAAGGAAAATCACATTAAAGCTGTCAAACCCCTGGAAGCAGTGGGAAGTGGATTAGAAAAAAGAATAACAGACAAAAAAGCTAATGATCTGCAAATTTGCCAGAAATAAGTTTCCGTATGGAAAATATTATGTAACATCCCCGTTTCTCTCTTTTTTTTTTTTTGGTGCAAAAAAAGAGACATGCTTATTTTAACTCCAGAGGCCTGTACATCCATGTGTCTGGTAAGAGATCGACATGAATGATAGAGGTAGGGGATAAAGATTGAGAAAAACATGTTGCCCAGATGCCAAATTTATCAGAAACACAAAGATGAGTCTCTTTCATGTCGTGTCAAATTTATTTTCGTGGACAGGAGACAATAAAAGTGATGTAAGATATCTTAACCACCGCTGTTTCAAAGTCAGATGACATAAATTGCAAAGAGATACTTTAAAGTTTAATAGTGGACTAGATGTGACTTTAAGGGCCAAATCATGGACGTTAACTTCAAATGTTACACAAATATGGTCAGAAAATGCATCACAGATTTCACATAGAGTACACTTTAACACTGCTGTATTTGCAGGGTTGAATAAGGATCAGCCAGTTTAATAAACAGGCTGTAAATAAGTCAACAAAAAAAACCAGAGAGTTAAGGTTAAGGTAAAGGGTTAACTCACTTTATTATCCTCGTAGGGTAATTCAGTTTCTGCATTTTACCCATTCTAATACACACTGACAGGAGTGTTAACCTATGTATACCTGTTTGTGCAAACAGGATATAGGATAATAAACCGCAACTGATGTTTATGGATAGTTTAGGCCAGAGTTTACTTTTGTGGTTGCCTTCAAATAAGTCTGGCAAAGCTATTATTATTCACAGGAATCAACAATTTCTGTAGCTTCCTCATTACAAAGTCATTATTACCAGCACTAAAAAGTACACAGGTTGTACTAAACAGAGTGTTTTTTAGAAGCTGCCTAAGATGAAACTCTTTATATTTGTTCTAATGAATCCAGCAGGTCACTGGCGACCCCTTTGTTGTTTAGGGTTAGGTCACATTTGTCACAGAAACCATGAGTTGTGGCCTTTCAAATGAAGCCTAATGACATGCATATTGCACTTCTAGTTTTTATGTGTAAACTGAGGGGTGGGGTAGGATGGGGGGGCTCTCGATCGTTGTCATAAACATCCATTGCAAATACAACTATACTATTATGTTACTATAATGTTTAACAGTGGACTACTGTGAGCCCTATGCTAAGACTTTAATGACCAAATTAAGGATGTTAACATCAAATATTACACAAATATAGTCAGAAGATGCATCACGTGTAAAAGTCTTAGGCCACCTTTAATAATCATACACATTTATTTCTCATCCTCTTCTCTTCAGGCACAACATGAAAATACAGGAAACGTGTGCACAGTCTTATCCATTTATAACACTTAAGTTACGATCAGACTGCAAGGAAATATGGCCCAAACCTGATTTTGCTGCCCATATGTGACCTGTATCTGATCGTTCAAGGACAGTTTGAACAGCACAAATATGACTTTTCCAAATCCAACCCAGGCCACTTTCATATGTGGTCCTAAATCAGATATGTATCTGATATTTTGCAGTGCGACTTCAGTCTGACACATTTATCCGACCTTTACGTCACTGAAATGTGACAAACATCACAATTCTGTATCCCAGGAGTGTGACTTCCATAAACACAGTGTGTAACTGCGTGGTCATGTATTACGTCAGGACCTCTTTTGCACATGTGGATCACTTCAGGGTCGCATTCATTTCATACTCAAAACTGATAGAAGTGGCATTTAATGTGTAATATGAACAGCACACAAAAAAAATTGTATTTCACCAAAAAAATTGGAGACCTGCTGTCTGAATGCAGCCTTATTTCATCTCTTTGAGGTCATGGTCTTTGCTTGTAAAGTGGAAAACCATGCACAGTGTTATTACAATAGACTAGTATGTTATCTATCAGAGCATCAGGGTTGTCAGTCTGACTTAAATGTTGATGCATAGTGTTTGTCCATTTTTTTCTATGTATTTGTTAGTTGTTGGGTCCCTTGATTAGCCCTCTCAGATCTCTTTGGAGACCACCAACACAGTCACAATACAAGAGTCTCAGCATATTTGGGTTTTCAGGTCATGATGAAGGCCAAATCCCTTCACCATCAAAGTATCAGGGTTAATACTGTATGGTTAGAGTTTTAATCTTGTTGTGTAATGTACTGTATGTAGTGTGCACAACTTAACTGGCACAATTTAAAACCTATAATCTCAACTTTTCAATGCGTAAAGCTCACACAAAAAGTCTATGTGAACATGGATCTACAGAGGTAACAACTCACAAAGCAGCAAATGTAAAAAAATTAAGCCCAAATACTGTATTGTTTAACATGTATAATAGGTATTTAAATATATAACATATTAAACGTACATAATATTTCACATATCCTACCCAATAAAACAGACAGAAAACTGTATTACATGTGTATTTTCAAACAATTTACCACTGAAGGTGAGATTAGTCAAGATAAATGAATAAGTAATGAATATCCTGATGGCTTTATGTTAGTGCTGATTACATTTTATTTTATTTACTAAACTATAAAAAAGCATCATCACAGACCTAAGTAAAGTCATCCAGAGTGGGAGGGGTACGTTGGATTTGAAGACCTCCGCTTGACTCAACAGTGTTTGGATATATACGAGTGGTGAACACAGATTCATCCTGATGTCATTTATATAAATGCATTAAATTATCAAATGTATTCCTGAATTTGTTGTTAGTCATCATTCATCTCTCATGTGTTTTTTTCTCCTTAACTTAGGCCTCTGTTTATACTTAAAGATGTAAAATAAAGTATATATGTACAGTCATCACATCTCTCTGAGTCAAACTGATCACTATAGGCAGATATTTATTATATAATAACAGAACATTAATTTATTACTTTTCCTAAGATGGATTTTGTTGTATGTGTCTGTTGT
Source organism: Sphaeramia orbicularis (assembly GCF_902148855.1). Classification (NCBI taxonomy): domain Eukaryota; kingdom Metazoa; phylum Chordata; class Actinopteri; order Kurtiformes; family Apogonidae; genus Sphaeramia; species Sphaeramia orbicularis. The sequence goes on from NC_043979.1 coordinate 29,128,622, forward strand.
CCTTTGTTTTAAATATGTTTTATTTTAGATTTTTTGTAACTTTGTAATGGTGTGCTGTCTTGGCCAGGTCTCCCTCAAAAAAGAAATTCTAATCTCAAGGGATTTCCTGGTTAAATAAAGTTAAATAAAATGTTTTTACCTTTAGCTGATTTTGCGGACATTTTTTGGTATTTTATATTGACAAGTTTTAACTGTTAGAAATTCATCATATCTTCAAAGTCACAAGAGGATGGTTTTTCGTGGCTATTGTTTGGATAATATGACATGAATCTGACTTGTTTCATAAACACAATGTTCCAACCACTCGATGAAAACACTAAAATTGTCGTCTCCCAGGTATGGTGCCAAGTCTCCTTCCTTGGACCCATTATTTCGCCGACATTATCAACCCATCAGACGAGGGCGACTTCAGCCGCAGGTGTTTCCTCCATTTCCACATTGGTTTTTCTGTCTCCGTCACCTGCAGCGGCGACTGTTCCTCATTGTCTGAGTAAACTACACAGGGCGATCTGAGGAACACCAAGCTTCACTGCTGCATCTCATTGCAGTTTGTCATGAGGTTTGAAGAGACGAGGCTGTGTTTTTCATTTGGAGACAATGACTTTCTATTTCCCACGTGGTGAAATGTACACAGAACACCAGCCTCGGGCATGAGAAGTCCTCAAAATGAAAACTCTAAGTGGAATACTTGATCTCTGCGAGCAAATGACTTAAACACCACTTGTATAGGAATGAGTCCGTCTCAGGCGTTTTGATCCATATCAGTGTAACTGTGATCACTATAATTGGTTTCCACTTTAATTCACAGCCAGTAATGAAAAATTAAGCATGTATCTCCTTTGAGGAAGTCTTTGTTATTCTATAATAGCAGGCAGATCAGTTAAAGTGCTGACTGGGCTTGGATTCTCTAGTTCTCTTCGAGGCAGCCTCCCTGGATCAAACGCATACTTGTCCAATCTGGGCAGTAATACAGTGATTTTCTCCAGCTCCTGTGATGCATTAGGCCCATTATGTAACAACACTTAAGGCCGCTTAAGGGAATTTCACCCACTTGTTGAGCCACAGCATCTCCACTTCCTGGGGAATTGTTTTCCAACTCATTGTAATCCTAATTGACAGAACCAGGCCAAGGTGGATTCTGACATCCCGAACAACATAGATTATAATCCAGGAAGAAGTAACGGTACAAGAATGTGAGCTTCAGCTGTTTTAGTCATCAAAATCGCAATTTCATGTCAATTTCTATAACGTCATCTCATTTCTGGGACAAAAATGTAGGGCAAAGCTGCTGTAAATGCCGAGACAAAGCTGTTATCCGTTAGACACAATAATAACCTCACAGCAATTAGGCTGCATCTGATAGTGTGTGTTATCGGTCTCTGGAGGCTGTGTACTCTGGTCATGATGAAGGTAGAGTGCTTCTGTCCAGACGACATAGCAGAGCTGCTGGCCTAAACAACCAAACAAGCAGCTGATGGAAAAAAATGCATAGAAGCCAGACTCTTAATGTGAATGGAAGATAACAGGTCCCATATATGAGCCCTTCTCCTCTGCTGACCTCCACACACTGACACTGAGTGATGGACACTGTCACTCAATGCACAAAGTCAGGAAGTACATATGCATTATTTTCTTGTCTTCTTGTATCACAAACTGTTGTCGTATTTACCTTAAATTACACATCACAGTGCTGTAAATGCCCTTACCTACAGGCAGTCTGTGAACATGTTTGCTGATTCACCTTAAAATATAATGACATTCAGTGTTTTTCTGTACACAACAGACTTTTCTAGTCGGTTCAAGACCTTCACAACTTTTTCCTGTGTCATTAATTTGCATCAAAAAGTTGTTATGAATACTTTGTTTACACTGTTTAAATACCTTGTTACATTTGCATAGTTTACACTAGTGTCTTTTCCATTGGACGTCTGTGCAAAACTTTACTGATATTTACTAAATGTTGAAAAAACTGAAGTGCGTCATATCAGTTTTTCCATTAAATCAAAAATGCGATGATTTGTTTATTTATCGCAAGATGACACGAGAAGTTATTCCATAAACATGGCGACGAACATAAATATCATGTTGATTTACAGATATATGTTATTCTTATACATTACCCCTCTATCCCGTACTAAATAAAAAATTATTAATTTTACTGGTGTGCCCACACATACCGCGCCATGTTTCTTTTAAAAGTCTTCTTCTTTGCTTGTTGTAACTTCTGTCAACATCTGTTTTTCTTTTTTTTAATTCATGTGACTCTAGTTGCAGACAAAGGTCTTTCCATTGAAGTTTTGTGTGATATACCAATTTAGCTACACCCAAAAAACCACATCTTGCCAGCACAAAAAATGTTCATTGAAAAACAAGACTTTTGGCGAAATTGTCATTTTTCCATTAGACAGATTTTTATACGCAAGTTATATTCATGCAATTTGAGGGTCAGTGGAAAAGGAACTATTGTAACGTTTGCTGTTTACACTGTTCACACTGTTAGATGGATGTTTGCATTGTTAACAATATTACATTTGTACATTTTCATACTACTGTTAGTATTCTTAACTCTATCCTTTCATACAGTATATCTCTTATTTGCGCATATATAGATTGCCCACTACTTTATATCTTATATTTTCTAATATACTGTATGTCTGTATCTTATTATGTTATTATTTAGATGCAAGTGCACTGTTGCTGGCAGAGACCACCTGCAATTTCATTGCACAACTGGTGTAATGACAATAAAGTCTATTCTATTCTATTCTATTCTATTCTATTCTATTCTATTCTATTCTATTACATAACATAGCACATAGAACACACTGACATACAGTATGGTGTAAAAATCCTAGGCCACCTTCAGGTTTGTTGTTTTTGCAGGGTTGAAATGATCATACATATTTATTTCCCATTCCCTTTTCTTCAGCTACAACAAGAAAACACAGGAAATACGTGCACAGCCTTAAAAGACGCTCAACAAACTGAAGTAAATGGGTTCTAAAGGTTAAAGCGACTATTTAGTGTGACCCCTGACCCTGTGACAAGAAGCAGCGCAAACAGAACCATCTGACACGTGTTGAATGAAACCTGGTATAAAACGTCAATGCGGTAAATCTGAAATAAAGGGTTAAAAATGCGTTAAATACAAAAGTAGCTCTGTTCTACTTTAAAAATAGCTAGAATATTTTACAGTATGTCACATTCACCCATTCCCACACATAAACACTCAACCATTCACACAAATGGAACAGTCACTGATAGTAACTTGGGGTTCAATGTCTTTCTCAAGAACGCTTCGACATGTGAACAGGGGTCAGCAACCTTTTTTTTGGGCGACCCTCCCTAACCACGAAGCCATAGCCACCACCCCATAAATCATGCACCACACCTTTAAATGAGAAATGGAATGTGATTTGTGGCTGACGATTTAGAAGTAAGGAATTCAGTGCTATGACAACGACAAATGTCACTTCTCCATTTGCATCATGCATCTGAGGAATGAGCCCCCGCCCTGTATTTACCTCAACCCTTTAACAACGACAAGCTCTCCGGCGCTGCATTTTGCATTTTACAGCACTGACATTACTATAACTCCTGAACCGTTTGTGCTGTCCACAAAAGTCAAATGGGATGTACTGTGATAACACTTTATCGCTGCAATGTGGGACTCTATTACAAATACAGAGGAGCTGTTTCAGAGACTTCCACACAGGCTGAAAAAAACTAAAAATATGAAGCTGTAATATAAATACTGAATGTTCAAGACCAAAAAGCATGAGCAGATGTAAAAAAGGTGAAAGTCTACTTTTGCAATCCCAAAAAGTTTCATTACAGACATTTACAGTAGTTTCTGATAAGTATGCTAAATTCTTCTTTTTTTTTTTTTTTTTAACTAAAACACACTGTTTTAAGCATTTATTATTTATAACAATGATAATTAATGGCCAGATATTTAAAGTTAAGCTCATCCTGAAAAAAAAAAATGCAAAAGAATTGGCAAAAAAGAATTTTCCGACACTTTTATTGCAAAAAAAACCCATGAAGACACCTCGGTGGCCTGCTATAATGGCAGTCCTAAAACTGTTAATATTGTAATTCAGATGACCTTTATCAATAGGTTTCAAGTATTTTATTGTTTTTACAGGGTAACATTTATGCACTTACAAGATCCACCACAGAAAACCCTTCCTCCTACTGTCTGTCTTTGGACTATGATCCCATTTTCACAAAACATGCGTAAAACCTCTATATTTTTATGCAAGTGCTTGTCATATATCTGTGTTGGCCATAGAATTCTCACAGCCTTTGTCATATTTTAACAAAGAACAAGAGAAAACTGTTTTGGGTTTTTTTTGTTTGACTGTGAATGTCGGCATTAACCAATACTGAAGTGTGAGGAACCTGGTGACAGTTTGCGTTTTTATAGCATCCTTGTATTATATCCTCTAGAGACACAAGAGAGTAAAAGTTTTGGCTGTTTTACATTAAATAATTGTCTTGATGCATCAGTTTTTTCAGATCCATTTTTATATTATTTTTTTAAATGAATGTCCTTTGCAGTGGATAGCATTTTTTTTTAAGTAAAGCTGTGAAACTCTCAACCACTATAGAGAATAAAAATGCATTGCTGGGTGTCAGGAGGATATAACAAAGGACACAACATTATACAGACAATGAACTTAAGGGAGAATCTGCAACTTGTTTTTCTGAAGAATGAGCAGGTGAGGAGCTTTTGTTTCAGTATATTATTTAACTCTCTGTTGCTGGTATGAATTATTTTAATGCCAAACAATTTTTATTTTTTTTTTACCTTTTTTTCTGGTTATACTGGTCTGCGAGGAAAATGCTTGCAGAATAAAAGTAATGAAATTTTACCACATGAGAGTCACTGATAAAGAAAAATCAAGTAAAAAATGCTGGTTGGCTGAACTTTCCAAGATACAGCCTGGGGTCAAAATGTGAAATTCAAGAATTAATGAGAGAATGGGTTTGACTCAAAAGGAATATTTGTCTCGACTTCAAAACACTGTCTGCACATTAGAATACATTCACTTTACAGGTTCTATTTAGTGGAAGATTTATAAAACTATTATATAAATGTACATAAACCAATATATATGTGTAATAACACTAATCATATACCTTGAAAACATCAGCAAACTGACACTTTTGTCATTTATTTTCCAATTAATCTTATTAAAATACATAACATTTAGCACATTTAATCTCTGAAGCCAATCATTTCTAAAAAATTGTAGACCAGTGTTATTTGTCACATTCCTGCTTAATTTTTCACATTACTCCTTGAGTTGCATCTTTCAGTTTGGCCTGAAATACAAACACAGACTCCGATCTTGGTACCAGGACCGTTCTGATGGAAATTATTAAATAACTAAAGTAAAAAATGTTTCAGTACAAGAAATCCTTAAAGTTGAAATGGATCCACCTTCACTGGAGAAGGGGAGGAAACTCTGACTGCTTCAGTGGTCTCCAGCTCTTCCCTTCCATGGCTTGGTGAGGCTCTTTGCTCGTGCCAACCTGGAGATGTCCTGCGTTTTGCAGAGTACAGCGCTGCAGTGTGCACATTGACAGACGTGACACTAGAAATGACCTTGTATAATTGACAAACATGTCTGTGTGTACTGGCGACTAACACACAGATCCGCTCTCATCTACTTTACAGTGGTCGCCCGGAGGAAAGAATGAGAGCAAAGGGGACAGGAAGAAGAAACCCAGACACCCAGCAGAGGAGCGGCCAGATTATAAATCACTTAATTGTAACCAGAACGGAGACTGTCTTTCTACAGCGGCATCACTGCTTTTCCATTGCAACTTCAGCCGCTGGCAGTTAATTCCACTTCAAAACAGTACGGCGAGATGATGGAGGACTGCGTCAAAATGGGGAGTCTTTGTGGAAACTTTGAGGGAAATGTCAAGATTTCACTTTCACTTCCATAAACCGTGACATCTTATACTCTGTTGACACTTTATGTTTCCTCTGGAGTCGAAAAACCGAACGGCTAGATCCAGAATATCCGCATTACTTTGGAGTTTAAAAGTTAAGTTTGGCCGCACATGAAAACTTCTCGATCATGTTGTGGTGTTTGTTTATTGGATGGGATAATGGGAAAGCTTTTGGGAGCTGTTCACTGGAAGTCAGCGCCTGGATTCCAGTGCGTTTTGACTTTGGCAAGTGGTGACAACCCAGATGTAGTCGAATCCTAAGTAAGGCTTAGCAGACAGAAGCTTGGAGTGGGACAGTAGATCAGAGAAGGCTGGATGACGGCGATGACAGTGAGTCAGAGGGACAAAGACAGAGCCAGACAGTCTGAACATCGTCACGGGGGCATGACGCTTTTCATCTGCTGTGGATTCTCCTTTATTCCCATGGGTATCAGTCTCACTGGTGCTGGAGCAGAAATTCAAGCGTGAGCATTTTTCAGACAGAAACTACTTGAGTTGAGTTAAAATAATCCAAAAACGGAGGTCAAAAAACTATGAATCTCACCAAGAATCAGTGTTGTACAAGTTATCTTATCTCCATACTGTAATCCATTACAGATTACTTTTTACTGTTATTCAAAAGTTATTCCTTTCCTTACAATATTACTGTCTCAGAACTGTAATGCATTACATGACTCCTGTGTTACTTTTGAGCTACATACAGACTCTCGTCATAAATGGAGAGAGTCCCACCCCCAAAAGTCAAATAATAACACCCCCCCCCCCCCCCCCCCAGTATAAGAGATAGGAGAGCCTTTGAATGTGACGCAAGTAACGCTACATCTACGATGTTGGAATACCAGCTGGAACGCTTGCTAGTGATGTTCGATACCACAGATTTCCTTTTTCCGATTCGATACCGAGTGAAAATCAGGCTGGTATCAGCAATACCAATCCGATACGTTGTACAAATACACTTAATGTCTTGAAAATTAAAAAAAAAAAGTGTATTTTAAATCATAACCTCATAAAGAATACATGACATGAGAGTAATTATTGTTTAATTAAGAACTATTATAAAAATGAAAACTTGCATATTAATTCATGTTACATAAATGTGTTAACATGAAAATACTGAACATGTAACACTTTAAGAAAAGCATCCAACATCGACACTTTCCCTTATTCACAAGTTTTTGTTAAGGAACAATAGCATATTTACTCTTTCCCCCTTTAATCTGTTCTGTTTTTTGCTCAGAACCTCTGCTACCTTTGAAAACACTCTCTCTGCTCATACAGAAGTGGCAGTCATTCCCAGGTATGTTAGGACTGGGATGGACTGACTGAGAAGTGTGACTCAGTACACACTTACCCAGGCGGAAGAAGAAGTAGTTCCCACCAACTGTGTATCATTTGGACAAGATCCCAATAGTTTAGCTACTTCGCACTGTGTTCCTGATATTACCTTAAATGAGTGAAGGATCAAAAGTATTGATATTTTGATTTGTGAATTGATTCTAGAGTGTAAAGATCTGGTATCGGCGATATCAATACTGTAGTATCGATCTGCACATCACGAACGCTTGCATTTTTTTTCGAAATTTTACACACTCAAAACTGGGGGGCGCCACTCCAAGGACACCAGTAGATAAATCCGCAATCAAAAAAGAATTCTAACTAGTCATAGAAATGTTATCTTACCTTGTCATAGCTGATCACAGGGATTATGCTAATTAGCTTCTTGAAAGCTGGGCTAGGGTTAGTAATGTGCATACGTCCATGTGGACAATGGACTGCAATTTTGATTCTTTAAGGTCTCACGGTCTTACGTTTTTTTTTTCTTGTCTTTTTTTTTTAAATTTGAGCAATTAAATTATGGGCAAAAAGTGCTATTGAACATGTACCGAGTAAAATATTTCTGAAAATTGATTAGTAATGCCTTACACTACTGTGTTACAGCAAAAAGTAATCTGTTACTATAGTGCATTACTTTTGTTACACTGCCGAGAACTGATATAAATAATCTCCAGGTGCACTGTATAAAGTTTTAAGAGTATATCAGGTTTTGCAACAGAAGAGCCTGCTAAAGGGCCACAGGTGATGAGGTGCTTTTGTCTGTTTCTGCGCCGAACATGATGTGCACACGTGTGGTTGTAGACTCAAAACAAAACCTTAAAACAGGAGGTGGATCACAGCCTCTGGGTTTCAGCTCTTTGATTTGTCACAGAGCACATGACACTGATAAACCAAGAAAGAAGAGTAAAAATTCATCAAGTATCTGAAAAGTGGAAATTTACATTTTTTCTTTTCTTTTCTTTTTTTTTGTAAGGGTCAAGGAAAAACAAGAAGTTACGTAACAGTGTTTTCCACCTTCTACTGGCACGCTTTCAAAGGTGCTCATTCATGGAACTGGAGATGCTGGAAATGTTTGAGGATTGCCAAGGACATTTTAGTGATAAAAGTGAAGCCAGGCGGAACGGCTTCTTTAACGCTTAAAAAAAATCATAGTTCTGATGTAGAATGCATCAATCTCCGGACGACATGAGCGTATAGCCATCACTATGATGGAGGGGGGAAAGGTCGTCCATGTTGAAAAGCTCTAGAATGTAATCACTATATTATAGATATATTTTTTATTATCGTCATTTTTCTTCTTTTACAGGCAACAGCAATTTTCAGCCTAGATGTAATCTTCTTATCACATCGTCTGGTGTTTTACTCCATCATGTCCTTCTTTTATCTTTTCTCTGTTTCAATTTTAATTAGTTCTCTTTAAAAATACACTGTTGACCATAACATATTTGTATGTCTTCTCATGAAATTACTGCGGCAAAATCAGTGACTGTGTTGAATGGAAAAGATCACTCCCTTCTTGTACATAGTTTTTCTTTTATTTGGTTATCTACCTTTCTTTTCAGTGTTTGGACATAAAATAAAAAATATTATTTTGGCATTTAGAGCAGACAACAGATGTATGATATATATGTACATATGATGTACCGGATGCAAATATCTGATATTGAATGTCAACAAAAAATGTATTATAAAAACAAAGAAATGACTGTGACAATGTCATTTATTCTGTATGTAATCAATGTACCAGGTCAAAGGTGATTAAGAAGAATGTATCTGAAAACAACATTGTTCTAACCTTTTGAGCGACAGTGTGTATTATAAGCATCCATTTATGTACATGGAATTTTAGTGGGTGGAACTTTTCAATTACATACATTTACCCAGTGCTCTATCTGTCTATTACTGTATGGAAAGAGAAATAATGACTCACTGCCAACCCATCATGACCTGAGGTAACCTTATAGCGTCAATATTTGACATGCAGAGTACCACATAAAGGTCAATGTACATCCTTACAGTGGAAATTGGTGACTTAGGCCAGGTGGTCTGTTCAGTAAGTAGGCAGAAATGTCCGAGGGTGGTGGTTGAGTGGGTTAAAGCGGAACAACAACGTTTCTGGATTCACGTCCAATTTCATGCTGTGTTTATTTTCCAACTTAAACTGCAGCCATAGGATCGTTTAGACGTCAATGAAAAATGCAAACACATGTTCATTTGAAGGGCAGAAACACTTATGATACCAAAATGACAGGATATGTTTTTAAGAACTCACATGGCTTATGTAACACGTGTGTTTTTCCAGATTCTATTGACTATACTGTGTCTTATAGGTAGGTACTGTATATTTAATGTGTTGGTAGAATGAGTATTAACCTGCTGACCCCCAGCAATGCATTTTTGTCCTCTGTAGGGGACAAGAGTTTCACAGCTTTGTGTAAAAAAAAAAAAAAAAATCCTGTCCACTGCAAAGGACACCCCATAAAAAAAATACAATAAAAATAAAAATTGCATCTGGAAAAACTGTTGCATTACATTTTTCCAACCAAGACAATTATTTCATGTAAAAAAAGCCAAAACATTTGCTTTCCTGGGTCTTGAGGTTAAAGTAGATTGTATCATTCATTTTCATAATCCTGTGGAGGGTCATGTGGGGCTGAAGCAGAAGGAGGCGGGGGTCACTACTTAATTTCAGAGCTGACACACACACACAAACAACCACTCACCTTCACATTCACGCCTATAGATGATTTAGCTCGAGTAATTAGCGTACTCACTTAGTTTTGACTCAAAATCCATCACAATATTGAACACAAGTCTACACAAACATTGAATTAGCATAACTTCGGAAACTGAACGATATGTGAAATAAGGCTATGATTGAAGATGCATGGATGTGTATGTGCAAGTGTGTATACTGTGTGGTATTCTTTTTCATCTAGCTTTTATATTTACTTATTCGACTATTCTATTTTTACTGTTATTTATTATTACATGTGTTCCATTTTATCTTGGGCTTTGAAATTTGTTGTATTTTTTATACGATGACAATAAAGGACTGATCCATCCATCTATCCATCTATCTATCCATCTATCATATCAGAACCATTGATTTACAACTTTACATACTGCTGAATAAAACACTTACTATAACCTGCTATGGCATCTCCTTTGTTAAACCACTTAAGAAAGCAAAGGCAAACTGTCATCATAGAATAAAACACAGAAAGCGACTGTCAAATATACAGCTCACGGGCCAAAACCAGCTACCAAAGGGTCCAATCCTGGGTTGAATGTGTGAAATGTACAAATGACACTGAACATGTTAACAATAAAAGATGTTAAAATCATCTTAGTTCAGGTTCCACATTCAGACCAATATGATCTAAAGTGGATCAGACCAGTAAAGTAATAACAGAATAACATATAAATAATGACAAATACAAATGTATATCTTTATTTTAGTGTAAAAAAGTAAAATTAGATGAAAATGTTTACATTTACAAACTCTCCTTTAAAAATGTGAATAACCTGAAATGTCTCCAGAGAAATCAGTGTAATTTTACCAATATTCTGGCTGTTATTAAATGTTTTGTACATTTGTAGATCCACTGTGATCCATAAGATAGATAGATAGATAGACAGATAGACAGATAGACAGATAGATAGATAGATAGATAGATAGATAGATAGATAGATAGATAGATAGATAGATAGATAGATAGATAGATAGATAGATAGATACTTTATTGATCCTTTGCAGGAAATTGCTTTGTTACAACAGCAGCCGTACAAGAAGAAAAACACTGACCCATCGCGTGAACATCCCACAAACAGCCATCAATGAAACAAATAAATAATAAACAGAATAATAAAAAAAAAAAAAAAAAAAAATATATATATATATATATATATATATATATATATATATATATATATATATATATGTACAATACAAGTAATGTGTATAATACAATAACCTAAAACACCTAACACACCTAAGTGTGCACAGCATACAATAATTTATCACACAGCGATATTAAAAAGTCTAATAGCAGCAGGCAGGAAGGACCTCCTACTGCATTCAGTCTTGGACCGAGGGGGGATCAGTTAAGTTATGATGTACATGAGAAGGTGACACATATCATTGTAAAAAATTGCAATAATTTCTCTAAAGACATTTCAGGTTGTTCATGTTATTCACATTTTTAAGGAGACTTTGTAGATGGTAACATTTTCTTAATGTAATTTTACTTTTTTTCGCTGTAATTATTTGGCCCAGTTCAGATCATATTAGTCTGAATGTGGAACCTCAACTACAGTGAGTTTGACACCTCTGACATAGAGTTTGTTCTTGTTTGGTTGAAGTTTGAGACAGAACACTGCACAATACAATACTGTACCCAGATGTACCTTAAGTGCAGATATACAGTAGATGTTTGCTTTTGGAGCCTGTCATTTTGTGTTAAACCTCAAAGTGCACAAACATGAACTCTGTTGTAGATAAGTGGCACTTTGGAGGCACTAACATAATATCCACAGTTGCTAAGTAAAGCAGTCATTACCCAGAATGCCTGACTTGTGAACTTTGCATGCTAATTTGTTCAGTATGTTCTATGACAGTCAAAAAGTGATACCTGAGGCGTGCAAAGCGATGGTGTTCGAGATTATCTCCCAGCTGCTTCACCCCTCATTATCGCCTTTTATCTAGCAGATGCAAGAGCAGATATTAAATCTGAGAAATATGTACACCCCGCAGGCGTGGATTCTTCTCTTTTCTTGAGTTTAACACGGAACCTACAAGGCTGACAGGTTTCACAAACGCTCAAATGAAGAGGAAACTGGAGACAAGAAAAGACAGAGAAAGTCTGCTAATGATTTCTGAGTGAAAACTATTCTAAGGATGTGTTTGTTATGGCGCGCTCCATCTGAGAGGGAGCAGAGGTGTGGACGGACATGATGTGACAAGTCCAAACTTCAGCCTCTAACAGACCGAGCGCAGACACCGTGGATTTGTCGGCTCTTTTATCTTCCTGACTAATGATTTTTGGCTGTTACTTGTCGATGCTTTGTCGCCATGTTTTGATTAGTTCAGGGCAATAAGAGGCGATGACGTGCCGACAGCTCACATGACTGCTGAAATAAAAAAAGATGTTTTGCAGTATTTTGGATACCAACCTACCACAGTGACACAACCTGCAAGAATTTATCAAATGTACAGTTGTTGAAATTTCGTCTGAGTCTCGATAAACTTTTGTTCAAAGCCTTTTTGTATTGTGTTAGTTTAAAGTCACATCCCTCAGTTACAAATGGCTTAGTAACCGGTTCCAGTTCTCAGTATAAACACAAGAGATGTGTTTTCTTTGCTCTTCATAATGTTTGAAATAACATCTCAATGTTTTTCACCTTGAATTTTAACCCATAAAGACCCAGTGCTGCTTTTGTTGCAGTTCACAAATGAATTTTTCTCTCTATTTAACCATTCTTAAGTGATTTATCACCATTTTTCAGTGAAAATCATATATTTTCTTATATTTAATTCACTGATCATGTAGGTGCTCATAAAAGCTCAGATTAAAGTTGAGGGTTTTTATATCAGAAAAAAATCCATGAATTGGCTGTGTTGCACCAAATAATATTTCATAAAATGCCACAGAGTTTGTTTGATTAATATTATAAAATAGAAACAATACAAATGCTTTGCAATTTTGTGTAAAGACACAAAACACTTTGGGGTAAACTCTTTAAATAGTGTGATGAGATCTTCCCCTTTTCCTGTCAATGGACTTGGAAGTTAATTCTTTTTTCAGTTGTCTAGAGGTATATGATCGTAACGCAGGATTAACTTTAGAATTAACTCAACTTTACATAATGACCTGAAAGTGGTGTTACTTAATGTAAACGGGATGAAAAGAAACAAAATCTTGGCAAACAACACTAAAATAAATTAGTATGTAAGTAAGTAGGAGAGGAATGGTATCAATTTATGCATTTAAGTCATTTTTAATGAGGAAAAAAATGCAGTTGGACAGGTATCAAATCATCAACCCACATGTTATTTCTGGTTAAAGTGGATGCTGATCTACTCTGTCATTCAGGCGTGAATGGTAATAATACACATACAGTATATAAACAAACCGCTCATATGTAATAAACTTTACTCCTGAGAGGCTGACAGTTTCTTCCTCAGTTCACATTAATCCCAAAAGTTGCATCATTTTTGGTTTGATATCTTTAACAGCGATACTGCACCAAAACCAGAACCTTTATTTATTTTTCTTGGAGTGTGTGAAGCGTTAGGAAAACCCACCACAGCTCATCAACAACGAGCTTCTTGCTGCTTCAGCGCAGTAAGACATTACCACATAGGAACAACAGATCCTACGTCCAAAATGTGATATAAGCATTAAAGTTAATATGGAAAGTAAATAACTCCACATTATGTAACCTCTCATTTACACATAGAAAGCCCTGATTCCTTCACTGTTCTTATTTTGTTTCATATATTAGCCTGTTGTTTCATTTATTATTAGAACTAAGCAGTGATCATTTTTTTAAATGTGCAAAATGGTTGGTATTTACCTACTCTACATTCTCCTCAGTGCAAAAAATATCAGATTGGATGCTGTGATATACAACATCAAAACACAACTTGCATGCAACCTAATGTTCAATCATAATCATAATCAGAATACTTTATGAATAGTAGAGGGAAATTATTGGGTGTTACAGTCGCTCCGATCAAGTATAACAAGTGATGCCAGGTACAACAAACCCCGCCCCTCGCACGTATTGTGGCTTATTTTGGCATCGATCCAGCTGATGTCATCATGTCTATGCATGTGCTGATGTCAGCATATCAACTGCCTCTATATATGTGCCAAGTTTGAAGTAAATTGAAACAAAATTGATGTTTTTAGACATTTGAAATTTGGCCCATTAAATCCCAGTAAATGGGAGAATTTTTTTTATTTTTTTTTAATTCACAAAAAATGTGAACTTTGACCTACTTTTCCCAAAATGTAACCACATCTATTCTGGGTCACTGGCAATCTATAAATCCATTTTAGTATGAATTTAACCAATAATTTTACTGCTACAGTGTGAACAAAGAAACAAACCAAACCAAAGGGTAATAAAACGTAGCAGGAAAAAAATTATCAATACAACAAAAAAATTAAAAAAAAAAAGGTACATACAAGTACATAAAGCTCTAAATATACAAACATATATATAGCTCATGTTAAAACACTATTAAGACACAAATAGAACAGCACAATATGTGTACAATGTGTACAATATGTACTAGACACTATATTATCAATCAGATAATTAAAGACATATACATAATAAGTGTGCAAAAATATAGTTGTGTGTAATTCTAATTATGAGGTTATGAGCTGGAGTTAAACAGTCTGATGGCCACAGGCAGGAATGGTTTCCTGTGTCATTCAGTGGTGCAAATACATCCATAAATACACTATGCATCTGAATCTGTGGTTGTTTCCACTATTCACAGTCATAATTAGCCTCCACAATATTTCTTTCATGGTGTGTAATAACCAGACATGCTAAGTGCTGATAGGGTGCCAGCCGTCCTTTTCTTACAAAACACAGTCAAAACACTGTTATGTCTGGTTTGTGCGTCTCAGGAGTGTGGCAGGAATGCAGTCGGGAGCTATTTTGGTTTTTTAAAGGAGCACCGGGGTTTTGTGAGGTCTGACCCCATGGGAAAACTGACGTAACACTCGGTCAATATTTGGAAGCCCACTTGACTTTTGTCAACGGCCTCGCTCGGTTCGGCACAAACACACAAAACACACACGGCACATGTTTGTACTTGTGGGTCACTGAATGCCCTTACTGGAAAAAGATGCAATAACGAAAGATTATATGAATATGAGGTTTCCCGCACTGAATCATCTGTTTGTTTCTGCGCTAACAAGTCCTCATTCAGATGTTTTACGGCCGTCTGAGGACGGAGCTGCTCTGGTCGTGTCACTCTTTGGCTCGAAGCTGCGTAGCATTAAACCATGCAGCGCAGTTATATTATCAAACATCCTACAGTGACTGGAAAATGATCACTAATGAGCTACCATGGGACGACAGAGGGGTGTGGACCACCCGGCGTCTCATTACCCTGGCATATGCAGTTAGCATCGCACTGTCAAAAAACGGACTACACTCATCAGTCATAAAGTAGAAAAAGTTGAAAATGGTGCCTTAGTCAGATGCATGGTGCAGCTTTTGCTTCTGTGCCTGCCTGGTGGAAGCCCTTTTTTGTTTGCATGGAAAACCCACCGTGATGACGTCTATGTATAATGTATCAAAAGTGAATTTTAGTTTCCACCCAACAAATACTGAGCCTCTATGAAGATAATTTTGTGTCTTTATTATGCAAGCAAAGGGAAAAAAGGTAAACAAAAAATACAGTTTTGAAACAAAAAATCAAGATTTGAAAACAAAAATTATGGTTTTCACTTTGCAAAAAACATTTTGACACAAAACTTTTCTACTCGGAGACGATTTTGACCTGGAAGTAAGTACCAGTTGAACTTGCAAGTAAAACTTTTTGATTTGCAAAAGATTTAGAAGTACAAAACCTTTAGACTTGCAAACAAAATTTTCAAAATGACAAAACATTTTGGCCTGCATGCAGAAGTTTCAGATTTGAAATGAAAGAAAATGAGAACACAATCACTTTTATTAAGCTTAAAAATCTTGAAACCTTCATTTTTGTTTACAAATCTTTATTTTTTGTTTCAAAACTGTATTTTTTGTTTGCCTTTTTTTCCCTTTGCTTGCAAAATGAAGATACAAAATTATCTTCATAACCCTTGACCTATTGAAAGGAGAGACACTAAGATGAAAGTTACATCTCCATCAGCTGACAGGAGATAAAATAGCTAAATATTCAAAGAAAATTTCACATATCTGAGGAAAATCTGCATCTAATATTCTGAAAATGCACTCCTATATATTTGAAAGTATTGAATATCTACATCTGTTGGAAATGGTGCAAATAGTGCAGATGATTAGATTTTAATTTAAAAAAAATTGTAAAGGATTTTCTGATCACTTTAATACTTACAAGTTCTCTGCACTCAGGCCAAATCAAAAGGGTAAAAAAAACCCCACAACAGATTGGTATTATATTCTGTTGTTAGTCATAATCGCAGCAAATTAAATCCCTTCTATATACTTTTGTGAATATTATATTATCTTATGGCAGACAAAAATGTAAAGGATTACGACAGAGCATCACATGAACATATAGTTTTGAGTACAATGTGAACATCTAAATCACTTTGAAAAGGTTAAATAGAGAGAAAAATTAATCTGGGAACTGACAAAAGTAACCCTGGGTCTTTAGGGGTTAATAATGATCGTTACACACATTTATTAAAAGCCCTTTGACTTACTGAACTACCTCAGAAAACAGCAGGCCATAGAAAACACAGCTTGATGAAAAGTCGAGGGAGATTTATCTTGTTTTTCTTTAAATCAAGGATTAAATTCACTCATGCTGCTGGTGACTGTTTCAGAGGAATAGTTTAGTTAGAGTTTATATTGTGTCAATCTCTGCAGGAAAGCCGTTGTGTAACATCTTGGCTCAGAGAGGAGGAAAAAACGCAGATGAGCAGCAGATCTGACGGTATGTGATATTAAATGCTCAAAAAACACACTGACATATAAATATTTGGATAGCTGTGTTTCTTGCAAAATGTCAGAAATAACCCCAACGCAGAATTACTGAAGAAACACTTAAATCCCCCCTGTTTTTCTCTCACCTCTGTGTCCAAATAAAGAAAACATCCCATCAGCCTCACACACACATACACACAGTAGCCGCCTGGCCTCACTTCAGTCTAAGCTGCCGTACAATGTGCCTTGTGTTAAAGCCAACGGTGGGAAAAACACGCATAGTGAAAGTTACACAGGTATGCCAATAATGCAAAATACAAACACAGATCGCATTACCTGAAGTGGCTTAGAAGGATTCTCACCATGGCGTGAGGTCTGTATAGTAAATGTTTGCAATACCAGATCATGCAAGATGGATATATAAGCATTATGTTACATGGTACCAATAGCTGATCAGATTCCAATATCATTAAATAAGAGGGGGATTGACGGTACCATATGAATGGTGGAATGTAACTAATAAGAACAACTTTTCTTAACCCATAAAGGCCCAAACAGTCATTGGCAACCAAAACATCTATTGATCTAAACTGTTTAATACCTGTTGATCCGCTAATCCTATCAATACATGTAAATAATTGGTGTAAAATGCAGTTTTTCATCTTTTAACGGTCATTGGATATGACCCATTTGGATGTTCAGAGGCTCTGTAGTTATCATGGAAACACCGTCATCTTCTACAGCATTGATTCACCAATAACACCCATGGAGTTGCATAAGTGACACTGGATGGAGACACTTGGATTATGTTCATGTAATGATATCTTTGCTGAAAAAGTCACCTTTTCTTCAGTTTTCTCTGTTTCTGTTATAATAACCTATGCATGATCTGTGAATTAAATACAGGAAAATACATTGTTTACATTTAAAAATGCAAAATACAGATGATAATATCAAAATAGAATGGTGATAAATCCCTTAAGAATGGTTAAATACAGAGAAATTTTTATTTAAGAACTAACACAAAAGTAGCACTGGGTCTTTATGGGTTAAAGTTGAGGTCAGAGATCATTATAACATATATTATACGTTTAGCTTCACTAAAAATGCTTGACCGCTCTATTTTATCTATTTGATTGGTGTATTTGACAGTGTACATTATATAACACTATTGAGAGCCCGTTTACATCTTCATTAATACTCCAATCATTATTAGATTTCTGAAGTTAAATATGTATATAGTATTAAAGTTGAAATTTACATACATTTTTTTCTCTTTATATTTTATGTTTCACGGGTGTATGTTTTCTGTCTTTCCTGCACTTTATATTTGCTGCTGTCAACTGAAAAATTTCATCATGGTGGAATCAAAGCTCACCTCACCTCACCTCACCTCACCTCACCTCACCTCACCTCACCTCACCTCACCTCACCTCACCTCATCTTATTTTATCTTATCTTATCTTATCTTATCTTATCTTATCTTATCTTATCTTATCTTATCTTATCTTATCTTACCTTACCTTACCTTACCTTACCTTACCTTACCTTTCCTTACCTTACCTTACCTTATCTTACCAGGAGTAATCTGATTATACGAAATCAGATTAACACACCTGGATTTCTCCCAGTATTCTGACACCTTCATGCATGTATTCCCATTAATCTGATTTATTTCATTCTTTTACATCTGCACATTGTAAAAAAAGAAAAAAAAAAAGAAAAAAGAAATAACAGAAAACTCAAGTGATATAGTCAAACGTGAGGAAGACAATAACAGGAAGGTTGAGTCTATCATCACTGTGTCCATACGTACGTAGAAATCCAATAATGGACTGAAACATGTAAACCAGAGTTTTTCGATTATCGCATTTCTGAAGTGTATGTAAATGCATCAGATCTATTACAATCATCTGATTACTGATGATTTCTATGGTCATGTAAAACGGGCTCAGAGTTTCATATGTTGTCCCTGGACAAATTTTACTGCATCACCCTAAAAACAAAAATATAAAATTATAGTTGAAATTATGTTGAACATTTAAGCATGTATAGGCAATAATCAAAGAACAATAGCAATGCTGTTAAAAGAATCTTTTAAGATACCTCTGTGCTGTGTTGTGTACAATGTGTACATGTTCTATTTAAAACATGCAAAAGACACACATAAGATATGTGTAAGACAAAAACAAGACAACTATAACCACAAGAAGACAGAGCAGGCACATGAGGACAGACTGCAACAGACAGATAATGGAAGTAGGAGGAGTTCAGAGCAAAGAGGCCAAGAACAAAACAGTACAGCAGAGTAGTACTGATCAACTATTTTTATGAGATGAAAAAGCTCTACACATCTTTTGTTGAGACTCTACACATATTTGCGGTAACTTGTTAGTTTGATAATCAGAGCCTAGTTAATAAAAGCAGGTTAACATATTTTATTAAACAGTGTAGGTCTTAATGACCTAAACCAGATCTTTCAGATGAGGTGCATTTCTTAGGG
Organism: Sphaeramia orbicularis; assembly: GCF_902148855.1. Taxonomy (NCBI): domain Eukaryota; kingdom Metazoa; phylum Chordata; class Actinopteri; order Kurtiformes; family Apogonidae; genus Sphaeramia; species Sphaeramia orbicularis. The sequence goes on from NC_043979.1 coordinate 29,148,069, forward strand.
CTAAGATAATCCTTGCAGACCCTCAGCATCTTCTTTACAAATAGTTCCCCCTATGGTAGGGAGGAGGTTGGCCTTTTCTAGAAACACACAGTCTAACAGGTACCTAAAATCATTTGTACCATCAGCTGTCAGAAGACGTATCAAAACTTTTAACTTAAAGGGGTCATATTTTGCCTTTTTAAATAGAATTATGCATTTTTAAAACATTTCTCTGTGGTCTATATCAACTATACAGGGTGGGGAAGCAAAATTTACAATGAACATTTAGTTGTTTTTTCTCAGCAGGCACTACGTCAATTGTTTTGAAACCAAACATATATTGATGTTATAATCAAACCTAACACTATTATCCATACCTTTTCACAAACTTTTGCCCATATGAGTAATCAGGAAAGCAAACGTCAGAGAGTGTGTGATTTGCTGAATGCACTCGTCACACCAAAGGAGATTTCAAAAATAGTTGGAGTGTCCATAAAGACTGTTTATAATGGAAAGAAGAGAATGACTATGAGCAAAACTATTACGAGAAAGTCTGGAAGTGGAGGAAGCAACAAAAAACGTACCAAAGCTTTTATTAAAGCTCTCAAATCCAAAATCCTAAAGGATCCAACCAAATCCATGAGAAAAATGGCAACTGAACTTGAGGTAGACAACAAGACCGTTAGAAATGCAGTAAAATATGATTTGAGGTTAAAATCTTACACAAGAACACCAAAACACTTGTTGACAACAGCAACAAATCCAACTTTAGCAATTTTTGGGAATCATGTTTATGGCCGCCTTCTAGCCCAGATCTAAACCCTCTGGATTATGCTATTTGGGGCGTTTTAGAACATGCTACCAATAGAACATCACACAACAATGTCGACTTTCTTAAAGATACTATTAAAGAAGAATGGGAGAAGTTGTCACCCGAATATTTGAGGAACACTTGTGCAAGTTTCAGGAAGTGTGTGAAGGGAGTTATTGAGAAAGAAGGAGGACACATAGAATAAAAACATTTTCTACTATGTAAATTTTCTTGTGGCAAATAAATTCTCATGACTTTCAATAAACTAATTGGTCATACACTGTCTTTCAATCCCTGCCTCAAAATATTGTAAATTTTGCTTCCTCACCCTGTAAATGCTATGCTTGGGTCTGAATTCTTCATTAATTCAACTCCACAGGTCCATCTTCAACCCTATTTCTGAGTAATGACACCAGAAAGGTCGTTTTGAGCGCTGGCCCTTTAAATGCAAATGAGCCACTTTACAACCCACCTCCTCCAGGTTGTTGACCGTACTGCTCTGTCCCATTTCTCCGTACTCTGAGAAATGTTCGTCGGAAGTTTTGACCTTATGTGTGCAAATGCCATGACATAACTAGTTATAAAATGTAACAAATTAAGAAGGAATTAAAACAGGTTGTAGAAATCCACTGGATTTTTGCCAAAATGAATATAAAGATAGCTTTGCAGCACCTGGAGGGTTCACATTCTAATTTTTGAACTATTAGGGTCCCCAAATACACAAATAACTGTACCAAAGACTGAAAAAAGCGGGTTTAGCAAAATATGACCCCTTTAAATACACACACTCATCTCTGTAAATGATTTTAAAAGTATCATGGAGAATGCTGTGAAGGAGAAATGTCACCTTGAGCCCATTATGGTTGAATAATTGTTCTTCTGTTTTATTGTTCATTGTGTATCATGCATGTGTTTTATATACTTTTGACTTTGTATGGCTGCTACCTTGGCCAGGTCTCCCTTGCAAAAGAGATTTCTAATCAATGGAACTTCCTGGTTAAATAAAGGCAAAATAAAATAAACAACAAACCCCGCCCCTTGTACCTATTGTAGTTTATTTTGGCATCGATCCAGCTGATGTCATCATGTCTATGCATGTGGTGATGTCATCATATCAATTGCAACTATATATGTGCCAAGTTTGAAGTAAATTAAAACAAAATTGATGTTTTTATAGACATGTGAAATTTGGCCCATTATAAGTAAATGGGAGAAAAAAAAGATTGAAAAAAATCATTAAAAATTTGATGTTTGACCTACTTTTCCCAAAATGAAATCACATCTATTCTGGGTCACTGGCAATCTATAAACCCAATTTGGTATGAATTCAACAAATAGTTTTGCTGCTACCGATGTTTGAAATTTCGCCCATTATAAGTAAATGGGAAAAGAAAAGGCTTTAAAAATTCATAAATACACTATATATTGTTACTTTTCTTTGAGGTTAAAGAATGCTAAAGACAGTGTACATAACATGAGAAGAGATGAGGCATGTCTACAGCTGTGGTCCTTTGACTGCGTGATAAACCTGTTACTTTTCTGAAGAGTTAAAGTCTGTTGACAACCCTGTCTAAATTTGTGTATCTGCAGTTTGAGTTGGCTCAGTAAGTATGTCAATTATTCTAACATCTTGTTTGCTATAAACACATGAATACTTCTCCAGGAATTAGGGTTGATGGGTTTATTGTTAGCACACACGTAAATACGGCTGTGGACCAGAGCAGAGGAGCTGCTGTCGGCCTATATAAGCAGACATCCGGCCCCTCCCTCAGGTTGGCCTGTACCTGATGTTCCCTCCAGCATCTGCTTCCCAAATCCACCAGCTCAGGGCCTCTCGGTGGGAGGGAAGTCACTTAAAATGTGATCCTGTCTCGGAGCAAGAAGCTTTACAGTGATATAACTTTGAAAAGGGCAGAAAACAGAACTGGGGGAAGCTTGGTAGATTTATGGTCATCATTGAAGTTGGACCTGCAGCGCTTCGAAACAGATGACATTCTGCCTGAAGGAAAGAATGCAAAAGCTTCGACGTTGAAACTGAATTTTTGCCAGATTAAGGATCAATCTGGATGCGGCAGAAGGATTTACCAGGAAGTAGACTGTAGTATTACCCCTACGGTTGTCTGATGATAAATCTGCAGTGCAGCTACCTCCGGTAAAGTTGACTATCTGAACTTATCACATCAGCAGTAAATAATTCACATCACACGCCAAGAAATGTGACTGGATATATAAAAGTGTAAAGTGTCTGTACTTGCAAATAACCATCCCACTGGATAATCTATACTTAAGATAAAGAAGAAGCCCTGACAACATGTGCAGACCAGGATTTCCACCAGGATTTTTCTTCCTATCCGGTGCCCAGAAAGAATTTATTTTGTTGGACACATTTGCAACTTACTTGTTATATTTCAACAACAGTCTATATTATAAAGCCAATAAAATACTATACGGTACAGCCAGGGGCGCAGCTACCAATTATGGGCCCCACGAAAGCATAATCGTTGTGGACTCTGCAGAAATGGACTGTCTTCATCTTAATCTGTCAGACTGGGTGGGTAAGTGGGTAGGGGGTGTGCGTGGGGGTGTGGTCCATCCATAGACAACGCCACTTGCAATTCCTTGAAAACAAAACCGAAACTTAACATACTTTCAACGTTCGCCTCCCGACTTCTATACCTACACCAATTTTCGCAACTTCTTACCTATATCCACTGGGCCCCCTCCACTGCTCTATGGGCCCCCCACAAATACTGGGTCCCATGAATTTGTCATGTTTACGCCCCCCCCCCTTATCGGTGCCTCAGGGTACAACCGCATTGGTGAAAAAAGGATTCAGGAGCAATTTGTTTAAATACAGTTGAATTCACTGTAAATCTGTTCCCATTTACATTGTTCTATTCCTTTTATTACAAAGCAAAATGAGTAGGAAATAGTCATTATAATCACAGCATATTAAGACACAGCAGCTGCCACTTCAAAGCCATTTTTAAACCATTTTGCTGAAGCAATAAAACTGTGATATTATCTGACAAAAATAATGTACACATACAGAATGACAACATCTGTGCACTGATTTCAGTGTTTGTAACTTTTAATCACTGATCAAAAAGAAAGTTAAAAGTGAAATTACGCCTTTTTTGTTACCAGCTAAGTGAACATCATTTATCTTTGTTTGTTACATGACCGACTGGGCTTAGTATTTACAGTCTGATGTCGCTGAGGGAAAGAGGTATTATTGGTAAAATGTGTCTACTTTGGTTTGTTGTCCTTGATTGAAGAAGAAGAAGAATGAGTAGGAGGAGAGGAACTTAATGATGAAGACAATGAAGAATGAAGATTGTGAAGAAGATGGAGTAGATGTTGATGAAGATGATCTTAAAGATGATGATAAAGATGATTAATAAAGAAAAAAAAAAAACAGCAAAAAACTTTACTATAGAAATAATACTTGATTTTCCAAAGGGACCCAACTATTTCCAGTGTGTTTTCACAGACTTACTGCCATTTTTAATCATATGTGTCACTCTGAGCCAATGGAATCACTTCCCTGATGTCACAATCTGAAGTTTATGACGGCAAAATAAATTGTGGATAAAAGCACCAAATTGATTTCTTAGCCATGATGTGAGAGGTTAGTAACATGATGGAGATTTTCCTTATTATTGATGATAAAAAAAAGAAGAGAAATTTTTCTAATCAGGCAAAAACGGATTTTTTTTAAAATTAATTTGTCAAAAAAAAGATAGAATTTGTTTTCATGTTATAATTCTTTCCTCTATTTCTTTTTATTTTAATTCTCATTTTAATTCATTCCTGACCTTTTGATTGATTTGTGGGCACAGGGTGAGCCCTTTAGTATGGTGCATTTGATCAACCTCAGTAAAGGTTAACCACATTTTACATTTCTGGATTAACCCTTTAACCCCTGATGTGTCTGTGGTGAGCATTCTGTATGTATGATTTATTTTAAATAGTCATAAAAATTCAACCGTTTGCTCAATAAGAAAAAATTGTGGTTCTTTCCATAGACATCTGAGCATGCTCAGTGTACCCCCCCCCCACTGTCTGTGGAATTGGGGCCAAAACACAGAGCAGTGAATGGGACCAACTTGCTACAAAAATAGATGGTTTGGGCTTTTTTTTTTTGTTTTTTTTTTACACCATTTTCCTTGTGGTTTTTTGTTTTTTCTGTTTGCAGTGTTGTGGTGATTTTCCTTTTATTTTTTCTTTTACTGTATTTTAACCAAGTTTTGACCACCAAGTAACTGCTTTTTGGAGTTCAACCAGGTGCCAAAAAGCAGCTGGACTGATGTAGAAAAAAAGAGCCCCAAAACAAAAACTACTACCAAAATTCAAATACTTGTTGTTCAGTGTGTTCCAGTTCACAGTTTATGATAAACATCCTAAATCTCTTATCGATGTACATTCTGAGTGCCTTATTCAGCAAAAACCTGTCAAACTTCAATTCCTCTCTTTGTCTTTTTCTGTCATTCCACCCTGTTTTGACCCTAAAACACACAGTAAATCAAAATAACTGAAGAAAAGGAACACAAACACATACTCACAGCAGCTTTTATGACACTGAAACAGACGCAAATTCACAGCGGCATGTTTACCTGGAATAATGTCTCAAGGGTTAAAGGGTTGATAAACAAAAAGTGGTGCCCGACACAACAAACCCCGCCCCTCGCACGTATTGTATCTTATTTTGGCATCGATCCAGCTGATGTCATCATGTCTATGCATGTGCTGGTGTCAGCATATCAGTTGCCTCTATATATGTGCCAAGTTTGAAGTAAATTGAAGCAAAATTGATGTTTTTATAGACATTTGAAATTCCGCCCATTATAAGTAAATGGGAGAAGAAAAAAGGTTTTAAAAATTCATAAAAAATTGGAACTTTGACCTACTGTTCCCAAAATGTAATGGCATCTATTCTAGGTCACTGGCAATCTATAAACCCAATAGTTTTGCTGCCACAGACATTTGGAATTTCACCCATTGTAAATAAATGGGGAAAAAAAGATTTTAAAAAATCTTTAAAAAATTGAACTTTGACCTGCTGTTCCCAAAATATAATGAGATGGTATGAATTCAACCAATAGTTTTGCTGCTAGAGTGATAACAAACAAAGAAACAAAGAAAAACTGAACCAAAAAAAAAAATCCCTTGCTTCCCCTTTGGGGGTAATAAATTAAACACTGAACACAAATGGTCCCTCTTTCCAACCATGGCAAAATGAATAATGAGCTACAACCTCATTTTTATCAAAAACATTCCAGCTGAACAAATGCCATTGGTCACTATAAGAAACAATTCAATGACCATTTATAAAGTGCTAAAGAGTACTACAAAAATAATCAATAACTTGGTGATTACGCAGTGTAGTAACACCAAAATCACTTCACAGATCAGGAATGAATAAATCAAAATGTGGTCAAGATATTTTTTGGCCACTGAAAAGCTCTGAAGATGAACAATGCACATCTTTTATTTTCTTACAATGACCGTCATTAAAGTGACAAATAACTCATCTTAATAACAAACACGAAAAGCACTCGGGGAGCACAGACCTCTGCCAAGACAGATCCGTGCCCCCCCCCCGCCCCCATTACCACCAAAATTTAATCATTTCTTCCTTGTGCCAGTATCAACATTTCCTGAAAATTTCATGAAAATCCTTCCATAACTTTTTGAGTTATCCTGCTAAACAAACAAACAAACAAGCAAACAAACAAAGCAAAGCAATCATAATACTTCCTGGCGGAGGTAACCAGTGGGATTCTCTATAAATCCACTTTGTACTTATCATGTTTTGGGTGAGAGCTGCTACATTTCTACTGATTCCGAAGCTCATCAGGCAAGATAATGACAGATGCCACCCAGTACATAAGTGGACTCAGTGGGCAGAACTGAAGAAACCCCAGAGCTGTGGAGATGTGTGGATATAAACCACAGGCATACACCCTCTGCAGACAGGACATGTGGAACCTCCTGAATGAATCCAGTATGTCCTGAAGCTAAACAAGACGGCATCTGGTTCATCTCAGGATCGTGTCCGCCAAACCTCCACCAAATTATCGTTACGTAATATTTACACAGTCAGATAGATTACATAACAATCGCCTTCTTGAATGGACGTGTTTTCTTGGTTAATCAATTTGTTTATTTGCAAGGTTATCATGGATGCATACGGTAGCATGTAGACATTCTATACTTTTGTTTAATTCGCCTGATTATCATATTACTTTCAAGCCTTTAAACAGGAATACACTGATTTAATGGATGACTTAGCTTAGTTATTACAGTTAGCTCATTATTTATAGATGTGGAATGATTTCAGCTTTTTTTTGGGCCCTGTTTATATAATGAATGAATGCATACGCTGAGTATTAAACAGAGAAGATCTGAAGCATATCGATAAATGCAGAAGAAGACGTTTGAGGCAAATGGATGTAAGATGGCAAATTGACCTCCAGAAGTTACATAAGTTATAGCCACGTATGTCTTATTTTCACAGATCACAGATAGTTCAGGAGGGTACAGTTATGCAACTCATTCATTAAAAGTGAAATTGTTTTTTATATTCTTTTTCTCAATCACTGGGAGCCCAGTGCTGGAGGAAGTTATTGTTGGGTCTGATTTCTCCAAGTACGAAGAAGTACATGAAGGTCTGATGGTTTAAAGCAGAACAGAAGGCCACGGTATCATGTTGCTAATTCTCCGATGCCTCATGGTGCAATAATAAATTATATGATGGCTACTAATGGCAGCAGAACATATGGAAAGTGTGAGAGAGGCAATTAATATGGCAATTAATTTTACAGAAAGTAGGAATCTTCTGCTGGTTTATGTCATAAACTTTTAGTGGGTACACACAGTCCTGTCAAAATGAGGAGATACATGAGGTCATGAAGAAAGACTGGTGGAAAATTCATGGGGTCACTATCAGCTGACCTTTCTTTGACTCGGTACAGGGTGACTGTATGTTCTGTGGAATTCAGTTAAGTCTAATCCAGCCAATACGTCCAGATAGAGTGTGGAAATGTCCTGAATGAACTTGGAACAACAGGGATCGGTCACATCTCAGGTCATTTAACTGATGCTGCGATATATAAATTAAAGTTATGAGTTATACTTCCTCCCACTCCTTTTGTGCAAATGAAGTCATACTTTGCTTTCATGTATATGTTTCTTTTTCCATGATTTCTTACTATCTGTTTTATTTCTAAGGGCTAAGTAAGATTACTTTGTTTTGTTGCATGTTCGAAATAAACTAAAAAAAAAAAGTTACCAAGTTAATTAAACTCTTAAAGGCCCAGAGCAGAGTTTCAGACCTCTGTCTCTCCTGCATTTATTCTGTTTTCTATAATTTTCTATCAGTCGGCATCAGAAGAACCTAAAGTTTCTTACATCCAGATTTGACATTTTTTCATCTGAGAATGGATTGTTGTACTGAAATCAAAACTACAAATGATATTTTTTAGAATCAAGGCCTGATATCTCATCATCATTACTTACAAAGTGAAACCATACCCCCCCTTTTTGTTTTTAATTGTTATTATTTTTAAATGATGTTTGATTATGTATCAGACATATGAAAATGGGGCACACACAATGTTGCCAAGTCATGTCGGAAAATATATGTAATGTGTTAAAAATTCAGTAAGTGTTTAAAAAAAAAAAAAAAAAAAAAAATACAAATGATGTTTTTGTAGTGAACACTAAACAATGTCACAGTATTCAGCTTCTAAATGATTTTTTTCCACTATATATCGTCGCAGTAGGGCAGAAACCTCTTATGTCCAAAACGTTTATTTTTCAGGAAATTGGAAAACCAATGTACAGTCAAAATAAATAAATGGAGTTAAGAGATGTGGTCACAAGCCATTTTCAACACTTTTCATTGGTTCAATATCTCTAAACCCCTCAGGCTAATGTGAAGACTGACCAATAGAATCATTTTATGACAAAAACAAGACCAAAAATGGACTTATGAGGTTTCCGCCCGACAGCAACGATATAATATTTACTAATCACATTTGGGCTCTGCATTTTAATATTGTTGTGCCTGTTTTACGGGGGTTTAATTAACTGACAATGTACACATATCTGAAAAGAATTGTCTAACAGTCAAATATCTATCTGCACAAATTATGGAACCTTTGAAAGTCTAAATGAAACAAACACAAAATCCACACTGGTATGGCTAGAGGTTCAGCAGTTATTTTACAACAATGGATATTGCCTCTGTTGGGTGGAAACCTCTTATGTCCAAAATATTGTTTTGTTTTTTTTTCCAGGAAACTTGAAAAACAATGTATATTCTAAGTAAATGAATGAAGTTAAGAGATGTAGTCACAGCTGTTTTCTACTCTATTCATTGGTTAAACATTTCTGAAGCCATCAGGCCAATGTGAAGACAGACCAATAGAAACATTTTATGACAATAAAAGACCAAAAATGGACTTATGAAGCTTCCACCCGACAGTGACGATATGCTGTATGCCTTGGCTTTTGAGGGTTATTACAGATTACTATGTAATATTGTTATTATATTTTATAAACTCACCATAAAAACAGCTGTTAAAAATGGCTCCTACTTTTTGTTCAGTTCATCTAGAGTCAGTGTGTAAACCTCAGAGGTGGAGGAGACCAAATGAAGCTGGAACAGGCTGAACTTTGTTACTTGTGACATGTGGAACAGGTTCATTCTGCTCCTGAAAGCTGTCACAGTGCATGTTATTGGTCCACCTCAGCTCCTTTTAGCTCATTCTGATAAAAGTTAGGCTGCATCTTAATGTCTTCTGCTTTTACTTCCACAGAGATGTAAAATGATGAATAACTGAAGTACCTTTAGTGCATAGATGCTGTGAGAAGAAATGGAATTTGTTGTATTGTATCTGCTGGTCACAAAGTAATCAACAATTAGGAATGAATGAACAAAACAGACAGTGACAGATTCATAAAGTGGAATAATGTAGATCAGTGCAAACAAAGTTATAATTAATCTCATACATCTAATAATTTGATCACTTTAATTTTAGATGGACTTTCTAAAAGTATTTTTAGGGTATTTAAGTGGTATGGTATGGCATGGCATGGCATGGTATTCTATTCTATTCTATTCTATTCTATTCTATTCTATTCTATTCTATTCTATTCTATTCTATTCTATCTGCAAAATACAGTACATGGTATATGGTATGGTATGGTATGGTATGGTATAGAATATTTTATAGAATATTCTATTCTATCTGCAAAATACATTATATGGTATATGGCATGGTACGGTACGGTATGGTACGGTATGGTATTCTATTCTATTCTATTCTATTGTATTGTATTCTATTCGCAAAACATCGGCAGTAGATCATCAAGTCAGTTTTTTTTTTTGTAACTAACATAATAATTGTCAGTTAGTGGAATTAGTGAAATGAATATATGGTTGAAATGCAAATATCTACAGTTCTATTCTTCACACACCAGCCTTGCTTTGGATGCAATAAGCTGACTTACCAACATTTTAAGAAAATTACAAATTTTAATATAATCTTTTCTGCCATTTTTGCTTCTGTTTGACACTGACTGGGAGTTGGACATGCAGTAAGCTGTCCATACAGCTGTACCCAGATAACCCCCCCCCAAAAAAATCTCTTTAATAAAACTCATGTAAACACTCTGACACTCCTGGAATCCGATCTGTGCTAAGTAACTGCTGTGACATGTTTTATGATGTACTGAAATATCTATAAACTCAGTATCTGTCTTTCTGTAGTTTTCTATTACATTCTCCATTAAAAAAATATCTCTGAAGAATACTATAAAATTACAAACCTGAACTTGGCGTGACAGTAAAAATTCTTCTTCTGCTGAGTGTAAATCCCTCAGGAGTGTGAGTAACACCAGCTGTGATACCGCAGAGAGAGGAGGGAAGGCTGACAGATTTAAAGCTTAACATCAGTTCTATCGACTGCATATTTGATTAAAAGAGTATTTTAGATGCAGACAGAATCCACCTCAGCAATCCTCCGAAGGTGTTTGTTAAAATACTTCAAAGTCTTATCATTCTTTTGTGTTTCTTCATTCTGATCTGAACTCACTTTGTCCAAGTCGATTAAGACTGCCATTAAAATAGGCCGCAAAGGTGTTTTCTTTGCAATAAATGTGTCAGAAAATGTCTTTTCTGCCAATTATTTGTTTTCAGGAAGAACTTAAATCTCAATATCCAGCCATTAATATGAAAATAAGGTTTTATGCATGTTTTTTTTTTTTTTTTTTTCTGTGAAAATGGCATTACAGTCCAAACACAGACAGCAGGAGGAAAGGTTTTCTGTGGTAGATCTTGAGGAGTAAATGCATAAATGTTACCCTGTAAAAACAGTAAAACACTTAAAAATGCTACATAGAACTTGTTGATAAAGGTTATCTGAATTACAATGTTAAGCTGGACAAGACAAGTAGGAAAAAAAAAAAAAAAGAAGTAGTGTGAGATACTCCCTGGTAAAATGTCCAAATAAAAGAGGATACACAAGCAAAGGTGTTAGAAAAATGGGCAATGATGACTGGGAGTACAGTTGGTGTCGGCTGCTGCCTTATTGGTATAGACAGCTGCCTGTCAGCCAGCTGAGCCCATTTAAAAAAAAAAAAAAAGAATTACAATGTTAACCCTTTTAAGACTGCCATTATAACAGGCCTCCTAGGTGTCTTCATATTTTCTTTGTAATAAAAGTGTCAGAAAATGTCTTCTTTGCCAATCATTTTGCACCTTTGTTTTCAGGAAGAACTTAACTTTCAATATCTGGCCATTAATTATCATTACTATAAATAATTAATGCTTAAAACAGTGCATTTTAGTAAAAAAAGGGGAAAAAAAACTTGAAGTTTTTGTATATTTATTATCAGAAACATCTGCAAATGTCCATAACAAAACTTTCTGAGATTCGAAAACAAACTTTTACCTATTTTACATCTGCTCATACATGCGTTTTGGTCTTGAACATTCACTATCCATATAATGAATTCATATTTTTTGTTTTTTCCAGATTTTTTTTAGCCTGTGTGGAAGTGTCTGAAACTGTTCCTTTCTACTTGTAACAGAGTCCCAGACAGCTGCCGTAAAGTGTAATACATTGTCGGAAAGCTCAGGATCTCAGCTTTCCGATGCAATTTGAATTTTGTGGATAGCACACTGGAAAAAATCTAAATCTTGCCAAGTGTATCTCATTTTCTCAGTTTCTCATTTCTAGTCAAAATATCACATCACACTTAAAATAAGACTTAATCACCTAAAGAGTAACTTGAATCAAGCAAAAAAAAAAAAAAGAAAATCTTCAATTAAGCAAAAAAAAAAACCTGTCAATGGAACAAGTGAAAATTATCTTGGTAAGATGTCTTCAAATAAGATTTTTATGATCTATTGTCTAAAAATAAGTTCTTATCTCATTGAAAAGTTACTCTTTAGGTGATTATGTCTTATTTTACGTGTGATGAGATATTTTGACTAGAAATGAGAAAAATACACTTGGTAAGATTTAGATTTTTTCCAGTGCACAAAGCGTTTAGGAGTTACAGTAATTTAAATGCTGTAAAGTGCAAAATGCAGCGCTGGAGAGATTGCTAAATTGTTAAAGGGTTAAAGTGAAGATGGAGAAGGAGAAAGCATGAGCTCTGCCGCCCAGTGACGCTCCAACACTGGTAGCCGTTTTGGTTTTGATGGGATCACACTGGGAGTGTTGAAAAGCACACATTCCATCCCATTTCCTCGTCTGCAGCCTGAGCGGGGGCTGCTGTGATTTGTTCTTCGCTTGGTGTTATTAGCTTTATCTGCACATGGCCTGCCACAGAAAAATGCTGCTCCTCAGTGCTTCCGAGACCTAATTTGCAGATAAAATCGGGAAAAACTTAACCCTGCATCTCCGCTTGAATGTGGTAACAAGAGGGCGGCTAAATGGCTAAAATGTGACTGGGTTGTTGTGGACAGAGTCGGTGATGGACAGTTACGTAAGGATTGTAATAAAGGCTTTTATAAGATGCCATGGACTTCTTGGTCTTCAGTGAGGCGAGTTCTTCAGTAAAGTGCATTATGGTGTGAAATGAAGGACTATGAATACATTTACAGCGCTATAAAGTTACAGGTGGTTTATTTAAAGGCTTTACCAGCTGGTTCTGTTCTCTGGCATATTTACCCCAACACACAGAACCACTGGCCCTGACAGTATTAACCCCTTATGGGGAAAGTGACTATTTTTGGTAATTTCCACATACATTACAAGACAGTGACAACAACAGTTACAGTGAGGACAGTGAGGCAACAATCTCAGGTCCAATGTGGTCTACAGGGTCTGGAAGGTCCACCTCTGCATGAACAGTAGGTAATGGTACTAATGTAAGTAATGATGTTCAAAGGGATCATGTGGATGTGTATCTCATATTATATCATTTGATTTGTATTTTTTGATTTTTTAAATTATTATTTCAGTTATATTGTATTTTTATTCTTTATTTCTTTTTTCTGTATTGTTTATTTCTGAGGAGGTATTTATATAAGACTTTTTTTGGCTTCTATCCTCTCCTGCACAATGGTGTTACTTGCATGATAATTAAAAAAAAAAAAAAAAAAATCTTGTTTTTTATGATGTGCAAATAATATAAAAGCTAAAAATACAAAATATTATCAATCTCATATATAAATAAATAAAAACGTCTGTTGAAGGTTTGTTTTTTCAATAACACAAGTGGCATTACATATTCAAACTGGCATTTACAGGGTTAAAATCCAGAAACTTAGTCTTATTCCATCTTTAGTTTTGTTGTTTTTTGTAGGGTTGAAATTAGCACACATATTTTTTCTCATTCTCTTTTCTTCAGATACAACAAGAAAATACAAAACATATGTGCAAAGTTTCAAAGTGATCATGTGTATGTTGGTAGGTGTCTGGATCGGCACTTATGTTGTTGAAATACTCTAAAAGTGATCTTCTCAACTTGCATGTGTTTATCTTGTAATTTTAATTTTTATATATACTTCTTGGATCTTTTTCCCACTTACAGATAAGGAACCAAATATGGTAACTTCACTGACCTTAATTTTTTACATAATAACAAATTTTGAACAATTTCACAAAAGTAATCCATTCTTGTTACGTCTTCCAATAACACCCTAGGTCTATGAGTGGCCTATAAAGGGTTAAACCTCACTAAACCAGTGCAGATGCCACTTTGGCCAAAGATGCTGTTGCACAACCAACCTCTGTGTTTTTACGGAGCACTTTAACCTAACCATCCAAAAAATCCTTTTCTAAACCCAAACCCTTCCAACACTTGTCTGGTTAACAGATGCTTACTTACTCAATGAATTGTTTTAATCATCCTTTGTTTTTGTTTTTCACACCATGAATCATTTATTGCTCTGCATGCAAACCTCAAACCTCAGCTCAGTGTGTTCTGTTTCCTGCCTGTTTGTCTTTGATGAACCATTGTTAAAAGGAAGATGAAAGATGGACGAGGGAACAGGGTGTGATGTGGCTGGAGGTATCTGCGCTCTGTGTTGGTACAACTACCAGAGAGTAATGTGCGGTTGAAGAGCTGTAAAGCACAGTGGTGCAAAGGCGATAGCATGAAAGTTTAACGTCTATGGAGCCATGTTTTATTGTGCATCAAATTCATGCAGAATAGTTTAAAGGAATCTCGTGCAGATTTAACTGAATGTGCATTTTCAGGTAGCAGGTTGTCTTACTTTAACCATAAAAAAAACGTAAACATTTAACTCTTTCAATCATAACCATTTAAAATCCACTCTAACAACTTCAATTTCTGAACGTCACTGTTTTTTTTCCCTTCTTAAAACTAGAATGACTTGTCACACAAAAGAGTCATTTAAAGAATTTAAAGGTTAAATTCTGTATCTTTGTGGATATGTTACAAGAGATCCTTTTCCAAGCAGTTGTGAATTGTGTTCTAAAATCTAATGAAACAAATTTTGAATATAAAAATATGACAATATGATTTATATTTGATTTACATGTTGAATGTAAAATATAATATAATTTTGAATATAAAATATAATGTAACGTACTTTGATCTAAATGTGCTTTAATTGGCCCTCATGTTTTTTAGCATTGAAATCAAAAGTAACGGATTAGAATGTATTCATAGTTACCACCGCCAAGGAGGTTATGTTTTTGCTAGGGTTTGTTTGTCTGTTTGTTTGTCTGTCCGTTAGTGTGCAACATAACTCAAAAAGTTTTGGACAGATTTGGATGAAATTTTCAGGGTTTGTTGGAAATGGGATAAGGAAGAAATGATTAAATTTTGGTGGTGATCGGGGGTGGGGGGGCCCACGGGGGGGCCCACTGATCAGCCTTGGCGGAGGTCTGCGCTCTCCGAGTGCTTCTAGTTACCTTATATATTTCTTTGAAAGGGCTTTACATCAGTACTGTATGACTTCATCCCATTCACATTACTTGATCTTACTGGTGTAACACACAGACTAGGAACAAATAGAATGGCCCTCATTTTGTTTTGTGTTGACATCGACGTGGACCATAGACTTTGACACAGGACTGAACATGACGGTTTGTGAATTTTACTATTCCCGGTAGCACGTGAAGGCAGCATAAGACTTTTACACTGGACTGAACATGACAGTTTACTCGGTTAAATCCCTTCAGAGATCTGCTGAACTGTGGTCCATCTGATTGGAGTTGGGGGTGGGGGGGTGGGGGCTCTGTAGGGGAACGTTAACGGTCTGGGTCTGACCAGGGCTGACGTTGTGGACCAGGGCATAGTAAGAGCCTGACCAATCACAGCAGGTGGTACCATTGATCCGGATCCAGCCACCCCACCCCCCATTTGTGGCTGTGAATGGACTAGTCCGCAGGCCGCCTGTAAGTCCATTGTAATTTTAAAAACAACTGATAACTCCAAAAGTATTAGTCGAGTAAATAAGCTGTTTTCGCCTTTCTGATCCTTGACCCAAAATACATAAGTACTCTAATAATAATAACGGATTGGATTTTATATAGCGCTTTTCTAGACACCCAAAGCGCTTTACATTATTGATCCATTATTCATTCGCTCTCATATTCTCCCTCTGGTGGTGGTAAACTACATATGTAGCCACAGCTGCCCTGGGGCAGACTGACAGAAGCGTGGCTGCCAATTCGTGCCTACAGCCCCTCCGACCACCACCAAACATTCATACGCATTCATACACCAGTGTGAGTGGCACTGGAGGCAAGGAGGGTGAAGTGTCTTGCCCAAGGGCACAACAGACTGACTAGGATAGAGCGGGATTCGAACCGCCAACCCTTCAGTTA
This sequence comes from Sphaeramia orbicularis, assembly GCF_902148855.1. NCBI lineage: Eukaryota > Metazoa > Chordata > Actinopteri > Kurtiformes > Apogonidae > Sphaeramia > Sphaeramia orbicularis. The sequence goes on from NC_043979.1 coordinate 29,164,179, forward strand.
TTGGACGGCCCACTCTACCACCTGAGCCATGGCCGCCCCACTCTAAAAGGCAAAGGCTAGCTCTGTCCAGTTTATCAGTTATAAAGCAGATACACATACACACATGCATGCAGAGGTCAGTTGGCTTTTATAATATAGATATAATATGATGGCAAAGTTCAGTCTGTACAGTCGTGTACTGTGACACCACTACCTCTTTGTAGAAGATATGAACACTTCCTCCTCCATTATATTTATCTAATAATAATAATATCACCATAATTTCAGGGATTGTCCCATAACAATGGGCTTGTTATGGTTAGAAATACCTCAACAGGGTTTTGTTTTTTTTAAAACTCAGTGACTTCACAGCTTAATCTTCATTACTGTGTTTTTGGAACCACTTCACGTTCGCTCTTTTGAAGACACGAATCCAGCTGCTTGTCACTGTTAAAAAATTAAACCGTCACAAAAATCTAGTACTTAAGTGTCACCCAAATGAAGACAAATAGGTCTGGTTTGTGTGCCGATCATGACCGTGTCTTATTGGAACTCTGTCTGTGCTATTTGTGGACTGATTCATGTTCATGTTTGAGTTGTGTCTCCTGTCAAACGTTTTCCCTTCCAGCCAAGAAGGTCATGGCCGTCGACAAGCCTCGACCCCGTGACCTCAGTCATAGTCGTGTTTTTTTCTTCGCACTGTTCTGACAGATTGTACATGTGCAGAAGTAAAAATAGTGTCATAATGTTTACCCATAAAGACCCAATGTGACTTTCCAATGATTTTTTTCCTCTATATTTAACATTTCTTAAGTGATTTGTCACCATTTATTATGAAATTATCCTCTGTATTTTACATTTTACCAGTGAAAATCAGGTATTTTCCAATGTAAATTTCCACTGTAATTTTCATGTACTGATCATATAGATGTTCCAAAAGCTCAATTTAAACTTGAGGGTTATTATACAGAGAAAAAAAAAGAAAGAGAAAACTGAAGAAAAGGTGACTTTTTCAGTAAAATGTGTCATTAACTGAACACAAAAGAAGTGTCTCCACTCACTGTCATTGATCAAACTCCATGTTATAAAAGATGACGGTGTTTCCATGGTAACTACGGAGCCTCTGAACGTCCAAATGGGTCATATCTGATGACCATGAAAAGATGACAAACTGTATTTTACACCAATTATTTATACGTATTGATAGGATTAGTGGATCAACAGGTATTAAACAGTTTAGATCAGTGGATGCTTTTGGTCACCAGTGGATGTTTGGGTCTTAATGGGTTAACTGAATTATAAAATGTAAATTGAATAATCCCTATGCAGGTTTGAGTGAAGAAACAGGCCAAGTGCATAAATTTCAGTTTCAGTAAAAAACAGCCACTTACTTACTTTGGGGAATGTCATTAATTTCCTCTCGGTGTTGTGGGACCTGGTCAGATTTCTGTTCTGCAGTGTATAGTTTGGCTGAAAAGGAGAAGGAGAAGGATGACAGACGCTCTCACATGGCTAATAAAACAGCTGGAGTGCACCGATTTCCTGCTACTGGTTCTTCTGAATGGTGGGTTCCTCCTGTGGCCCTGAACAGTTTGTTCTGTGTTCAAGTGTACCCTGGCTGACAGGAATCCGACTCAGATATCTATCAACTGAATCAGCCGTCTGCATAATGTGGATGTCTGTCTGTACATCTGATGTGTATGTAGCTATATGCAGACTTTTTAAAGAAACTTCTGCTGTTTTAACGGTGATAAAAAAGAGGATTAACAGGAATCAGAGGCGACCATGAATGTGCTGACGTTACCACATAATGAACAAATTTGCACAAAGTTTAAAGATAAAATGTAGTTTGGTTCTTACATAGAAAAGATCAAATTTCGTCACAAAAATAAAAACACAGCAAAAATCAACATGAACATGAAGCGTCTGAGCAGTGGTGCAATTTTTTTTTCGAATCTATGCGTCTTTGATATATTTTTCATGTCAGTGAACAGCACAAATCTTATAGAGTCTGATTATTTCATTTGGGATTTTTGTCACTTCTATACAGGGGTGCCGCTAACAATTGTGGGCCCCATGAAAGGTAAACGTTGTGGACCCTTTCATAAAATTCAGGATCTTGTCGATCTGTCGGAGCAGGTGGTGGTGGTGGGGGGGTCCATATTTAATGTCACTTATGCAAGCATGAAAACGAAACTGAAACTTAACGTGTTTTCAACGTCTGACTCCCGACTTCTATGCCTCTCTTACACAGCGGATCTTACATGAAATTTTCACAACTTCCAACCTGTATCCACTGGGCCCCCTCCACTGCTCTATGCCCCCCCACACACACACACAAATGCTGGGCCCCATGAATTTGTCATGTTTACCCCCCTTTATCGGCACCCCAGCTTCTATTTGCAGTCCTGAATCACAGGTACAGGTCTAATTTTGTCCAATACAACCTCAGTCATTCATTGAAATTGAAAGTGCAAGGAATGAAGACAGCTGTGATGGAGTTTTTTTAGACAATGAGGTGTTAGACCTCGTAATTATTTATTAGTGACACTTCTGTAAGAGCAAAAATTGAGGAGGTGTTTGATAGTAATATTTGATATCACGGATTTCCTTTCATATTTGATCTGATACTGAGTGAAATTCAGGCTGGTATCGGCAATATTGATTCGATACTTTGTACAAATACACTTAATTTCTGGAAAATCTAAAAAAAAACTGTATTTCAAATCATAACTTCATAAAGATACAAGACATGAGAGTAATTATTGTTTAATAATTAAGAACTAGGCAACATGGTGGTGCAGTGGATAGCACTCGTGCCTCACAGCAAGAAGGTCCTGGGTTCGATTCCAACACCAGTCAATGGGGGTGGGACCTTTCTGTGTGGAGTTTAAGAACTATTAAGAACTATTATAAAAACGAAAACATGTGTATTAATTCATGTTACATGAATGTGTTATCATGAAAATACTGAACATGTAACATTTCAACAAAAGCATCCACCACTGACACTTTCCCTCATTCACAAGTTTTTGTTACAAAACAATAACATATTTACTGTTTTCCCCTTTCGTTTGCTCTGTTTTTTGCTCAGAAACTCTCCTGTCTTTGAAAAACCTCTGTCTGCTCACTGCTAGTTTACTTAAGGCTGGGAAGGACTGATTGAGAAGTGTGACACAGTTCACACTTACCCAGGCGGAAGAAGAAATAGTTCCCACCAATCACATATCATTTGGACAAGATCCCAATGGTTTAGCTACTTTGCACTGTGTTCCAGATATATAGTACCTCAACTGACCAAAGTATCAAAAGTATTGATATTTTAATTTGTGAATCGATTCCAGAGTTTAAAGATCTGGTATCAGAGATATTGAAATTTCAGTATCGATCCACATATCACTAGTGTTTGAGAAAAATGGCCATATTTTTTTCTCTTTTCTGTTTCTCTATACTCAGCTTCATCTCCTCAGAAATTCAATGGTTTTCATTGCATATCACCTTAAATGAACCAATAAAATGGCTTCTGCTTTAACCTCAACATGACTGCATGGTTTATGTGATATGCCTGTTATTTTCCTTTGTGCATGTGGGTCAGTTCATGACCAGCTCACAGTAGAATCTGATACTGATCACATATAAAAAATAAATTAAGAAATCGACTCTGAGCAAAAATCCAAACTGAACACGGAGGCTCACACTTAATCCTTTCCTTTAAGACCGCTGAATAAAAGTGTCAGTTCCTGGATGAGCCAGGACATACAGGACTGTGATGATCATTGATGGAGGTTGGAACAGCAGTGACCAGCTGTGCAGAAAGGAAATAAAAAAAGATTGTTAAGAAGTGCAGAAATTCCTCCTAAATTTGGTAATGTGGTGTGCAACAGCTTTTATACTGAATCATATCAGAGAACTGACACACCACTGTCATCCACTGATGTCTGCTGTTTACTCACTTAAAGCAGGAATCAGTGGGAAAATGCCAGAATGGGAAAATACATGTCTACTCATGAACCCACATTATTTCACACTGTTCTGGAAAAAGAGGCATGAGATGAGCAGTGACATCATTTCTGACTGAATCTGATCAGCAGTTGGTTACTACATTTGTCAGTCATATACTGTGATATAACGTGGTGGCTTTTGCTTCTAATATTTAGTCATCTTATGTTTGTGACTAGGGGTGGGAATTGATAAAAATTTAACGATATCAGTTTTGTTTATCGATCCGATCTCTTATCGATTTTCATTGGGTGAGGGAATAAAAGAGTAGAAATACATATTCAGTTTACACAAATAATAATAACAGATGATGCCGGGCCCAGTTTGGGGGTGGGTGGGGGTGTCACATCACACGACCATACAAAGTGAAAGTGAAAGCAAAACTTAAGACTCTACTAATTCATCTATGTCTCCCACAGTTGTGCACCTCATTTTTCTTTTCCCTACCTTCGGAAACTTTTATTTGTGGAGGCCGGACATTTCTTGCCCCCCATAGAATTGGACCCGGATGACGGCCTGGTGTTTGCTTTGCCGCTAGATTCACAAACATCACTGTCAAACATGTGATATTTCTACAAATGAATTTCATGCTGTGTAGACAAATGTTTGAGCATATTGGAGGGAAGAAATGGAAGCTTTGCAAGTGTTACCAATGGCCCTGGTGTCATCTTTTCGTGTGAAATCTAGCCATACTTTAGAGCATTCTTGCTTCGACGCCATGTCGGCTATGTTCTAAACCAAAACAATGCAGCATACGTGTGACATCATCACTCATGTGCAATGAAGGCGGAATCGATCAGCAGAATTGTTAAGCACGCAGGCAAACGATTCCAAGGAATGGAACCTCTGGGAGCCGGTTTTCAAAAAGAACTGGCTCTCAATTCCCATCCCTACTTGTGACAAGAATTAGTATTTAATGTTTGACTACCTGCATTTTTTCCCACAAGGTAAACTTGTAATTCATTCTCTTGACCACCAGTCAGCTGCTATGTTTAGGTCTTATATTACCTATAAATCCCAATATCCAGGTGCTTGGCTTCATACTCGATTAAAAAAAAAGTCCTTGTGTAAAACCAAAAGGTACAGGAGACTAAACCTAAGTGTAATGGGCTAAATGGGGCAAAATTTCACCATTTGGAGCAGATTAATTTTCTGCTTTGAATTTGATCTTGAGTCCTGAAAGAGTCTGTGTCTTATTCAAGGCATGGCAACCCTACAAAAATCGCCCAATCACATTAAGACAAGAAAATTAAAATGATTCTGATTGGCTACAGGCACCAAAAATGGTGACACGGGTCAATCTTTAATCGCCATGGCACCTACTTTGCAAAAGTTTTCGGAGGCTACACAGACACACACACACACACACACACACACACACACACACTTACTTTGGCCAAGAAGAAATTCATTAAATACATTTGAAAAATCAACTTAAATAAATGTTAACTCTAATAACATTAGTTAACAAATGTTAACTTTAATTTCACAGAGATTTCTTCTAGACTTAATATATTTAACCAGCTCTTTTGCACAAATAACTTGAAGCGTGCCCTCTTGGACCAGCTGCTACTGTACCCTACCTTCATGAAAACACCTGTGTTTAGCCAAACTCTTTTTCTACAGTATGAAAACAGTCCGCAGAAGTAGGTATAATTCATGTTTCCTCACAGGCCACTTGAATTACAATATGCTGAAAGGTAATTATGGAATATTCACTCAATGATGCCAAAAAGCTATCAAGCGCTACAGCTTTAAACTCTTGTGTTTTATGTTAAAAGCTATAATTATTTAGGCAAGACCCCACCCAGATACTCTACTGTATGTATAAATCAGTCAAATTAGTCATTGAGGTGTTAAAATGTTCATATTTCACACAGACAAACACCCACAGAGTACACACATCCACACACTTGCATATTTACATACAGATTTTTGGCATAACTGCATGTCCTGCCACAGGCCTCTTGGGAGGGCAAACACTTTCATATGGCCATGTCACAGCTGAGCTCCTGTTCCAGATACATCCTCTATCCCGTCACAACACGCCTTCTTCAATCAGCTCACATTTATTTCCCTCCTCAGCTCCTCAATGGGCCTTTATGGACCTTTTTCATCACACAAAACCCACCTTTGTCCGCCACAGCTCCGCTCTGGAAGAGTCAATCTACATTTTTTTTTTTGGAAAGGCATTCTTTGATGTGTGGATGTTTCCACTGAGATCGACGTAATTCAGGGAAGTCAAACAGCTCTTCATGTGAGCCCGGCTCATAGTTTCTTCACTGTTTTGTATATTATGTAATTCAGCCTGTCAGCTAGGGGAAAACAGATCGGAGCCAAAATCTTCAAATGCAATAAATCAAATGCAAGTGAGACAACATGTGTTTAATCCTGGCATCGAAACCTGTCACCGACTTCCTTTGGGTCGAGTTAGGAAAATAATCACAAATCTCGTCACGAGTTGCTTCTGTTCTGCGTTTCACAATACGGTGCCTAGCCAAGCAGCTTTGAACTTGTATTTAATCAGCAAGTATAAACGTGAGATTAACTAAGTGCAGTTAAACAAGAAAAAAAAAAAAAAACAGCGTCCTTCTGCTGTGAGACCCACCACAGTGCATGTTATGAGTACTTGAAAACTAAGAGTGTGTGCAGAGTCTGACCAGGGTTGGGGGTGAGGGTTCAGATGCCCCGAGGAAACCTCCAGGTAAAGCTCTCACAAACTGAACTGACTGAAGGACCTGAACCGTTAAAACAAACCCTGCAGCCCAATAGAAGTGAGAAGAAACCCTCTGCGTTTAACAACTTTGGACCATTTAAGCTACTTACGTTGCTTTGGAATGAGGAGATGTTAAATTTTACGGTTATCACTATTGGATCAGTCCCTTTTTATGGCGTCTCAGGTTTCATGGACTTAAGACGGTTGAGTAACTACTTAGTTTAGTCTTAAATCTGTGCCACAAACATTGTTATGGAATGCCTGTTGGATATCTATCAGGCAATGAGCATCAGGATGAGTATGATAGTATTCCTACATATGATTTAGTTCCATCAACGGGTTTATTTTTAAGCTTTCTCCTTCCTTCCTTCCTTCTCGTGTTGAGGAAAGCAAAGATCTGGATTTACGGCATCCCCACCCTCTCCTATGGTCATGAATGATGAGTATTGACCGAGAAAAGCTCAAAAGAGATGTCTCAAATTATCTCTAGGCTGAATCTCTGAAATTGGGTGAAAAGTTTCTAAATCCAGACTCAAGTGTTCGTCCACATTGAGAGGCCAACATGGTCTTGATGAGGATGACTTCTAAGGCTGACCCACATGGAATTATTTATGAGTTTCATGAGATGGAAATACTTTTGTGCAAAGATTAAGAAAAGACTGACATGGTGAAAGATGTTTAGACAACGTACTCATTGGAATAGAGGATGTGATTAATGATTTACTTCATCAAACTGATGCCCCATTAGTACAAATGGATATATTTAGTGAAATTTTTTCCTGTGTTTTGGCATCTTGTCCACACATAAATTATATTTTAGGTCACAAAAACAGATTTCTTGAAACATTTGGAAAGAAAATGACAGCATTCCACCCCGATTCACATGTTTATTATTGCTTTGTGTAGCAGCTTACTTGTTTATCTAAAAAAGAAGTAGGCGTCCAAAAATGGATACCCAGCTTTGAGGGTCTACTAGTCCAGGCCAGCTGATCCAGGACTTTCTGAAGGGATCTTACTGCATTTCCCAGCAGGCCTTGAGGCACCTTGAGATCCATCAGGGTCAGGGACAGGAAGGCCTGATCTCTACTGCCCCTCTTTCTACCACAACCCCAAAGTTGATTAAACAGTTTTGGCTGAATGGTCTGTTTGATTTTTAGATTTCAAGTAAACGGTCCTTAGTGTTGAGAGTTCATAGCTGCATCAGTGGTACATTACAACACATATTAACCCATAAAGACCCAGTGCTTCTTTTATGGCCGTTCCAAAATATTTTTTTTGTCTATATTTAACTTTTCTTCAGTGATTTATCACCATTTATTATGCCATTATCCTCTGTCTTTTGCACTTTCTCAGTGAACATCACATTTTTTCTTATATAAAATTTACTGATCATGTGGATGTTCATAAAAGCTCAGATTAAAATTGATGGTTATTACATCAAAAACAAGAGAAAACTGAAGAAAAAGTGACTTTTTCAGCAAAATATACCATTAACTGAAGATAATCTAATTGTCTTCATCCACTGTCATTTATCCAACTCCATGGGTTTTAATGGGGGAATCAATGTTGTAGAGGATGATGATGTTTCCATGGTAACTACGGAGCCTCTGGATGACCCTAACCCTAACCTGACAAACTGCATTTTACACCAATTATTTACATGTATTAATAGGATTAGTGGATCAACAGGTATTAAACATTTTACATTAGTAGCTGGTTTTGGTTGTCGGTGGCTGTTTGGGTTTTTATGGGTTAATGTGTGATGCAGCCTCACTTTAAACTTTCACATATATGTCGTTATTCAACACATTGAGAAAAGGAAAGATGCCAAAAATCTATATCTATGATTTCAAATGTGTCCTGTACATACAGTATTTTAGGTGTTGACTAGCACTGACCTCTAAAAGCACCTGTAAAATGGTATTGAGTGTGTGCATTCATGTGATAAATATGGTGTTCAAAAGCTGAGCAGCGTGATAGCAGTCTAAAAAAGAATGCACAGATTAAATGCACGGTATAGAAATATGATAACTCTAAAGGAGATCCCTTTCATCTCTTTCTTCCTTCATAGCTCCATACATTTGACACAGTGGCAGATAAAGTGAGGCAGAGGAACTGAGATAAAGACAGACTGTACGAGTTAATTAAAAAATCCATTCCAGGCATAACTGGATTTGGTACGCGGGCGGTGTCTTATGTAAGCTAGCACCTGGGATCCTTGAAGCATGCAAGCAATGCGGTGCATGATCAGGTGCTGCAAGGGCACCGCCTTATCTGAGCCGGGAAGGGATTAATTCAGGATTTATTCAGGTTATCTAACTGTACTAACATTTGACCACTTTCATTAACTCTTTATTGGGCAAGTGACTATTTTTGGTAATTTCCACATACATAACAAGACAGTGACGGCAACAGTTACAGTGAGTCAACAATCTCAGGTCCAATGTGGTCTCCAGGGTCTGTAAGGTCCACCTCTGCATGAACAGTGAGTGGACCTGCTTTGTTAGGTACCATGAAGTAATGGTACTAATGTAAAGAATGATGTATATGTTGACAAGTGTCTGGATCAGCACTTGTGTTGTTGTAATGTTTTTCTTATATTTTTTATCCCACAAAGATCCAGTGGTACTTCTGTTTCAGCTCCAAAATGTCTTTTTCCTCTATATTTAGCTTTTCTTATGTGATTTAGCGCCATTTATTATGACATTATCCTCTGTATTTTGCATTTTTTCAGTGAACATCAGGTATTTTCCTATTTATAATTCACTGATCATGTGGATGTTCACAAAAGTTTAGATTAGAGTTGAGGGTTATTATATCAATAACAGAGAAAACTGAAGAAAAAGTGACTTTTTCAGCAAAATCCATCATTAACTAAACATAAAACAAGTGTCCATCCACTGTCATTGATCCAATTCAATGGGTTTTACTGGTGAATCAATGTTGTAGAAGATGGTGGTGTTTCCACAGTAACTACAGAACCGCTGAACGTCCAAATGGGTCATATCTGATGACCATTACAAGATGACAAACTGTATTTTAAACAAATTATTTACATGTATTAATAGTGGATCAACAGGTACTAAACATTTTAAATCAGTAGATGGTTTTGGTCGTCGTCGGCTGTTTGGGTCTTTACATAACAATAAAAAATTTTGAAAAATTAAAAAAATAACACATTCTTGTTATATCCTCCAATAACACACTAAAGGTTGAAATGCTGAATTTTATAATATTCCTATAAGTGCACTATAGGCCTATAAAGTAGCAAGGTTCAAATGTGCAGGTCAACATTAATGTGATATAATATACTGTATCATGACCGTTAGTCACTACAGGAAAACTGCTGATTTTATAAAGAAACTGTTAAAATATGACATTTATACACAGGATTTTAATAGTGTACAGGAGTGGGTTGTTTCTAGAGCTCAATTTAGAGAATAAAACTATAGACATTAAAAGAGTGTGTGCATATACTGGGCTACATGCATGGATATTTTGGTACTTTTGTTCTAAATCTTTCTTAATTTTTTACCTCTTTACATATCCCCCTGAAACCCAGAAAACAGTTTTGCCTTGCTTACATTACATAATTGTCTTGATTGGAAACAACATAATGCAAGACTTTTTTCAGATTCTTTTTTTTTTAACCCATAAAGACTCAAACAGCCACCGACGACCAAAACCATCTACTAATCTAAAATGTTTAATAAATTCTAAATCAGTAAATAATTGGTGTAAAATACAGTTTGTTATCTTTTCATGATCATCAGATATGACCCATTTGGACGTTCAGAGGCTCCGTAGTGAACGTGGAAACACTGTCATCTTCTACAACATTGATTCACCAGTAAAACCCTAGAGTTAGATCAATGACAGTGGATGGCCACGCTTGTTTTTATCAATCAATCAATCAATCAACCAACCAACCAACCAACCAACCAACCAACCAACCAACCAACCAACCAACCAACCTTTATTAATATAGGACTTTTCATACAGTGAAATGTAGCACAAAATGCTTTATATATATATAAAAACCACCACCACCGCCACACACATACACACACACACACCCTGCCATCCAGTGTTAGTAGGCATGAGTAACAGTAAAACAAAAAGAAATAGATAAAGAAATAAAGAAAAGGGCTGAGCATGGGGGGGATCATAAAGCAAAAGAGGAGGCACTATCATAGGGAGTCACTCGCACCAGGGGGGGTTTTATGTTCAGTTAATGGTGTATTTTGCTGAAAAAGTCACTTTTTCTTCAGTTTTTTTTTGTTTATGATGTAATAACCATCTACTTTAATCTGAGCTTTTATGTACATCTACATGATCAGTGAATTAAATACAGGAAAATACCTGATGTTAACTGAAAAAAAAAACACAAAGTACACAGGATAATGTCATAATAAATGGCAAAAGTTAAATATAGAGAAAAAGAAAAGGTTTGGAACTGCCACAAAAGTAGCACTGGGTCCTTATCCCGTACAGAGGACAAAAATGCATTGAGTTTCAAGACAATATGTATATTTGTAAAATGATGCTGCCGGTTATCCAGACACATTTAACATTTGAGAGCTAAGTGAGGCACTTTCTTGTTTGTTTCCTCTGAGGTGGTGATGTAACTTGCAGATAACCTACAGCAGGCACAATTCAGGCAGTTTAATTCCTTCTAATCATGGACAGGAATCCCATTGTTGACAAATGCCTGAGTGACTACATTTTTTCCTTTGATTTTGCTTAAAATTTAACGTCCTACCCAGACTAAATTGTGGAGCCACAACATGATGTCACTAAACAACAATTAAAGTGCAAGTGTTTGTCCTCTGTCGGCCTGTAGCGTAAACAGCAGGGGCCCTCCTTTCAGTATGTGTGGCCAGCTAATGCCTTTAATAACAGAGAAGGAAATGGCTGAGCAACCACAGAAAAACATGGACACACGGTCACACACATCGGCACATCGCTCCGCTTTTTGTCATCCGTTGCATAATCTGGACCTTCCCTTCGGTCTCAGATCTACGATTACCGCTGTGGATGGAGTGCAGACTTCCAGGACGTTTTAGACGCTGCCAGCTGCAGGGCCTCTAAAACACTCATGTGATTGATCTGGGACAATAATTTGCAAGAAAAACAGTCATGTGTCTGGGAAGTGTGCGCCAAACAAAAATCCCCCTCTTTCCGTTTATTTGCTTATGATTATATCTTGAAGCTGGATTACAGATGAACAATGTCCCTCTTTAATTTAAATGGATAAAGCTGAGTTCTCTGTGTAACTCAATGGACATCAAGCATAAAAGCTGCTCCAGTATAATCTTCTAAGGAGCTGGTGGACCTGCAGGGCTCCCACAGCGAGAGGGGGTGTTGCAGGGAGATTTTCAATAAGCGTGCGGGTGGGTATCATGTGGGTTTGTTAATTGATAACTTGACCCCCCACAAAGAGTATAATGCTGTAAAGAGTTACGGTTATGCAACAGTGGCTCCTCTTGCTGTAGCTGCGGCAACATTTTGCGACAAAGTTCAGTCCTCTATCAAGGTTTCTTTACAAGCCACTGATTCTGATAGTTTTGACAAATAAACTAACAATAACAGTAACAACAAAACGGATGCATGCTCAGTCTGCGACATTTATTTAACCCATAAAGACCCAAACAGCTACTAGCTACAAAAACATCTACCAATATAAAATGTTTAATAACTTCTGATCCACTGATCCTAAAAAAAAAAATGCAGTTCATCATCTTTTCATGATCATCAGATGTGATCCATTTGGCCGTTCAGAGGCTCCGTAGTTACCGTGGAAACATTGTCATCTTCTACAACACTGATTCACCAGTAAAACCCATGGAGTTGGATCAATGACAGTGGATGGAGACACTGGGTTTATGTTCAGGTAATGATAGAGTTTGTTGAAAAAGTCACATTTTCTTCATTTTTCTCCGTTTCTGATATTATGACAATTAACTTCAATCTGAGCTTTTATGAACATCTACATGATCAGTCAATTAAATCTGGGAAAACACATGATTTTTATTTGAGAAATGCAAAATACAGAGGATAATATTACAATAAAGAGTGATAAATTGCTTAAGAAATATTAAATAGAGAGACATATTCAACTGGGAACTGATGGAAAAGTAACACTGGGTCTTCGTGGGTTAAAACTAAAGTGCATCATACTCTGTAAGTAAACTCGGTGCAGTACAGTAATGTTGTCTCACAGTAGTAGAGTTTACACAGGTCCTGATGTTGCACTAATAATAAGAATTAGAACCCAATCAGAAAAGAAATGCCTCATGTAACCCCCTTCAGCCTGAGTCTGATCGAAGGGAATTTTCATTAAGGCTGAGAAGGGTTTAAACCTTTGATAATCCGTTCAGAAGGTTAAGATTAGCCCCTAATAACCATGTAAACACTTTCAAGGTTCAATATGGAAGATGTGTGTGTGCTCATGTACATGTGAAGTTTGTGTTAGGATTGTTGTTGTTGTCTGGATTGCACTGGGAGATGTTTTTTTTTTTTTTTTTTTGGTCATTTTTTTTTCTCATTGGCTGACAGATATGTAATGGTATCAGCTCGACTTGACTTTTTTATCCAAGACTTGGCTCGGTTTTGGCACTAGAGTGGTTGGTCATCATAGTAGTACAATGCAAACATATTGTGTCTTCATTGTGATTTTTGAAATGCAAAAGTTACACTAAATATATTAACAATCGAAGGTGTCAAAGTCATTTTAGTTCAGGGGCCACATACAGACCAATTTGATCCCAAGTGGGTCAGACCAGTAAAATACTATCATTGTATGATCATAATAACCTATAAATAATGACAACTCCATGTTTTTCTCTTAGTTTTAGTGTAAAAAAAAAAAAAAAATTACATGACAAATGCTTATATTGACAAATTATCCTTTCACAACAAATATGAACAACCTGACATGTTACGAAAAATAAGTAAAATTTTTAATAATATTATGCCTGTTAGTAACGGGCTGTTACTAAATGTTTTGTGCCTTGGTAGATCCATTGTGATCTTTTTTTTTTTTTTTTTTGCTTGTTTGATTTTTAAATGGACTTCTGAGTCTGGAAAAGAAGAAGATGATGATGATGTAAGTTGTAAAGTACATGTATAAATGATAAACTGAGGAATAATATTGTTCAAACTACACTTAAAGGATAGTTTTCAGATGTACATTCTCATCTCTTTTTTCACTCTAAAAAGAACAGTTTTGGAGTTGAAATTATTTACAAATTCATAGTAGGCAATCACTTTGCGCATGTAAAAAGCAGTTATAGTCGAATTAAATTATTCACAACATTCACACACACATACACACACCTGATTGAATTACTGTCTTTAGAGCCTATGCTAGTTTAAATCTATGGGGAATGATTGGTTGTATTGTTTTTATGGGGGGGGGTATAATTTCCTCTCTTTGTTCTTGTTTCCTCTCTAATCTCATTTCCGACTCAAAATAAAGACACAAACTTCCAAGAAATAAAGTCAATATATATCAAAGTAAAGTAAGTCCAACAGTTTTTCTTCTTAATTCCTATATAAATTGTCAGTATTGTGTGACAGATTACATTTTGGAAGTACACGCTTGACCTTGTGCACAAAAACATTGCGATAAAGACTGAAAGCCAAACAGTGTGCAGGAGCAGGTGTTCCGCTGGCATTACAACATTCATAAATAATCCTGTGGGTGGTCAGAGGAATTAGCAGCTGTATGGCCTGATCCCATTTAGATAATGTTATTCTGAGGTTTCTCATCATTCAGTCTGTAACCAAGTGACCTTTGTGAGTTTCTCTAAAACCCCTTTATCTTCTTTTATTACTTTATTACTCTATTCCCACTCCGAAGTGGCACACAGGACCCGATTGGCCTCTTTTGGAGGTCCCCCCAAAAAAAAGAAAAGAAACGTTGAAAGAAAGAGGAAGTCGCTCTCTCCCCTCCCCTTCCAAATATCTCCTTTGTTTTTTCTTCTTCTATGAAAGGTGATGGAGTCTCTAAGCACAACCTGTCATTGTGGGCCACATTTTCCCAAGGATTACTGTCACTGGCCTCTTCCTTTGGGCCAATCATGGCATCACTCACACTGGCCTTGATTTCAGTGTCTGGCAGGTCAACATGAAGGTAATCGCTATTCACTTTCTAATCCCTATTCTCATTTTTTTTTTTGCGTACGAGACAGAGTTCAGTGAATCTTCTCAGCGCCGATCACTCCCCTCATGTCTTCTCATTCTCTGATTTCGGTCTGTTCTCTCTTCCATGCTGGATCGGCTGCACAACAGGTCCATTCTCCTCCCAGTTTAATGTCTGGATAGACCATTAAGTGCTTTAATGACGCACAGAGGTGTGAATGATTTCAAAGGGAAGCAATGTCACCTCAGAGACTTCTGAATGTGTTTAATCAGAGATTTAAAGTATTAAAAGCCTCCTGATGAAACATTACAGCTGAATCAATGGTAAATTGTATTCTGACATAAAACTCTTACAAAGATCAAAAGCGTGCCATTGTGAGAGTTAAAATAATGTATTACTAAATCTCTGATCCCATTCCAGGGCTTATATATTCTTTGATTATAACTCTGTGAGACATTGAACTCCACACTGAAACCACAGATTTCATAAAGTTTCAATATACCAGGGGGGTCAAGCAGCCCAGACCATTAAAATAAGAACATAACCTATAAATGACAACTTAAAAATTTTCCCTTTTTAGTGCAAAAAAAAAAAAAAAAAGTTAGGAATAACTTAACTTTTAATTTTTACAATCTATCCTTTCACAAAGAAATGTGAATAACTTGAAAAAAATTAAATTTCTTAAGAAAAATAAGTGCAATTTTAACAGTATTATGCTTCAACTTATTTATACATGTGCATTACAGATTGGATCTCCAAAGCTTCTTCTAAAGCTTTTGCTAAAATACATTACAAGCTCACATTCATTGTTGAACTCATATTTTGCTTTTTTGTTTGTTTGTTTTTTGCTTTACTTCCAATAATGTAGAACTTAAGTATTTTTAATATTGATTGTCTGCTGAAGATGAATTGACTTTTTTCAAATAAATGTAAATTTATGGCTCGTAAAAAATGCTTAATACAAAAAGTTTTGAATCTTGGCCGGATTGTAATTACTTCATCTACATCAATGCATTATATTCTGCAAAATTATATGTACAAACATATACTGTATACATATGTTTTCAATGTTGCCATCCTTTGAGAAGACTATATCCTTAAAAAGTCAACTTCATGAGCTAAAAAAAGCCTGTTTTCAATTTTGTGACGCTACACTTTGCAGCTTTTCAAACAGGAAGGGTGTAGTTGGCTTATGAAGGAGAACTTCTCCATTTTTTTCAATAAGGAACACTTATTTCTTCTGTTTATCACAAACAATCAAAACCTACCTATTGGGTTAGACAATTAAAAATGTCAGACACATATAGTGAATTAGAAATAATATTCATTGTGACTGACATGTAATTGACATACGTATTAAGTTGCACAAAATAGGCATACAGGGTGGGGAAGCAAAATTTACAATATTTTGAGGCAGGGATTGAAAGACAGTGTATGACCAATTAGTTTATTGAAAGTCATGAGAATTTATTTGCCACAAGAAAATTGACATCATAGAAAATGTTTTTATTCTATGTGTCCTCCTTCTTTCTCAATAACTGCCTTCACACGCTTCCTGAAACTTGCGCAAGTGTTCCTCAAATATTCGGGTGACAACTTCTACCATTCTTCTTTAATAGTATCTTCCAGACTTTCTCGTAATAGTTTTGCTCATAGTCATTCTCTTCTTTACATTATAAACAGTCTTTATGGACACTCCAACTGTTTTTGAAATCTCCTTTGGTGTGACGAGTGCATTCAGCAAATCACACACTCTTTGACGTTTGCTTTCCTGATTACTCATATGGGCAAAAGTTTCTGAAAAGGTATGGATAATAGTGTTAGGTATGATTATGACATCAATATATGTTTGGTTTCAAAACAACTGACGTAGTGCCTGCTGAGAAAAAACAACTAAATGTTCATTGTAAATTGTGCTTCCCCACCCTGTATAATATGACATATAATGACATATAATGTAAATGACTTAGTGCTTTAAGTTTATCCCTCTGATATTAAAGATATTATGATATAAGGATATGCCATAAAACTGCATCCTGAGTTACAAAAAATGGTCATTTTTATTACTAACTAACCCTAACCATCTTGAACATCCACTTGTCATTTTGGATTTTGCAAAATTCCTTAGGTAGATACTATGTTGTTTTGTCTGCTCCTTATAACAAACAGAAGCAGACACAGAATATTGAGTGCTTTCTTGAATTGCTGTTTCTGAATCCATGGATATTTATTCTATGAGAAGCTTTGTTTGCAACTGGACCATCTGTGAAACCTGATGGCATTTGTTACGTCATACCTGGAGGAAACGAGCCTCTCACTGGACTCCCTATGGCTGTCCACCGTCACAACCTGTCAGCGCTGACACATTAATAAGGAAATACACAATAAACTAATCGGACAGAGTTATTTATGGAAGAAATGGCCGAGGGTGGCTGTTGCATAAGGCCATAACTCATAAGCAGCAGGGTTCCCTTGAAATGAGGCTCTTATCGCTGCTTGTGTTGAAGCCATTGCAAAAACACTTAAAATCCCCCCAATTTCTCTGTCAAACAGCATCAAATTCCTTGTTTTCCTAATGCCACTAAATAAGGATGTTACAAAAGACAGAAGATAAACAAGAACACAATAGAAATGTTGAAGGGTAAACAGTCACTGAAGGCGTTTAAAATGTCTGAAAGAAAGTTGTTTTGTCTGGAGTATTTCTGGCAAAAACACAAGTCCTTGTCAGATCCGAGTGGGATGTTTTTGTTTTTACTTTAAGCCGAGTCTCGCAGAGAAATTACAGAGATATTTGCACATTCATCATGGTAGTTTTCTGTTTATCTTGCTTTGTCTGACTGATAGTGGATGTCATGTTTTCCAGATTTTAAATAACAAGGTTAAAGTTGTGGTTTTTGTCAGTGTGAAGGAGATGAGAGATGACCCTCACACACACACACACACACACACACACACACACACACACACACACACACACACACACACACACTATAAACACTCAGGATCTGATTTGAGGTCAGTGGTGCATTATACTTAGCCTGTCTTGGAGCTGATACTATGGAATGTTTAGCTTCAGCTTATCTTTACGCTCTGGGTGTAAGTACAAGCATCTGAACATTCACTTAGAACTATGAGCAGAGTCTCTGAAACCCTCAGGAGGTCAGAGGTGAAGAGCTGCTGATTAGCCTGTCAACTCCTCTCCTCTGTACAGGGACCAACACACCAAGCCTTCAGACGAACTCCTCAACACACAAGACAGATGAGCAGGTCTGAACTCCACACAGGAGTCAAGTGCTGAAGTACACGTCTGGAGCTTGTCAAACTTCCTCCACACACAGCAGCATGTAAACACCAGTCAACACGCAGATATAAATATGACAAAAACCACTGTTGATATAGTATATATTCATTGCACAGTATTTTTCTATGTCAATGAGGATTTCACAAGGTTAAATAAAGGATATATACTCATTGATGCAGTGTTTCCCAACCACTGTGCCATTTTACATAAGTGTGCCATGGAAGATTATCCAGTTTCACCTGACTGGTACAATATGCAAGTGGCATGATATAGATCAGGGGTGTCAAACATGCGGCCCGGGGGCCAAATGCGGCCCGCTAAAGGGTCCAATCCGGCCCTTGGGATGTTTTTGCAAAGTCAAAAATTCCACAGTCTTGAATTGAATTAAGCAAAAAAAAAAAAAATAGCTTGAATTAAGGAAAAAATGTTGAATTAAGCAAAAAATCTTGAATTAACAACTTCAAATGTGTTTCTTTGTTTTAGTGCAAAAAATAACATTAAATTATGAAAATATTTACATTTACAAACTATCCTGTAACAATAAAATGTGAATAACCTGAACAAATATGAACAACCTGAAATGTCTAAAGAAAATTAAGCACAATTTTAACTCTTTCCTGCCTGTTAGTAAGTGTTTAGTGTCTTTGTAGATCTGATCCATAATGCACATGGACAAATGAAATGTTGAGGCAGAATATTGTTAAAATTGCACTTATTTTTCTCAAGAAATTTCAGTTTTTTCAGGTTATTCACATCTTTTTTCTTTGGATAGTTTATGAAAGTAAGTATTTTCATAATTTAATGTTTTTTTTCTTTACCCTAAAACAAAGACAAAAATTTGGAGTTGTCATTATTTATATATTATTATGTTATTTTTTTACTGGTTCGGCCCACTGCAGATCAAATTTAGCTGAATGTGGCCCCTGACCTAAAATGAGTTTGACACCCCTGATATAGATACATACGACTGCACACACCAATGATCCACTCTACAACAACAGTCTTCCGTTTCCTTTTGCAAAGTGAAAAAAGTGAAAGTGAACCAGCCCGATGTGGTGCATTGTGTTGATAAAGCCCCCCTCACTAGTGATCAGCAGGTTACCCACAGGACCCCCGGATCAGGTTGGGGCGGGGGCGGGGGGGGGGCGTATGCCTCTATACAGGGAATGCACATACGTCACTTCCCCCCTGGGCCACGCCCCTCTAAGTCAGACTGAGTGGCAAAAACAAACCGGCTCAACATGGCGGAGCACAGCAGTAACTACAGCGAGACTGGGAAAAATGTGGAATATAACATGAAATTAAAGACATTTGGACTGGACATGGATCCATACAAGCTACCAAACAACAAGTGGTCTACGAACACTGATATGTGGCCGGAAATCACGTATCCTGACTTTTATATGAACCTGATTTCAACGCCGGGAAAATACCCAATGCAACGGCTGAAAGCATACAAAAGCCAAAGAGTTGTTGACATTCTCATCATCGTTAATTAGAGGATTACAGCTGGTGAGTGCTTTAATTCAACATACTATTGTTTTTGAGGTTTTCTGTCAGTGCAGACGTATTTTCTTGGCGGTGATTGCCAAAGTAAAGGCCCAGCAGTAGTACTCACAGTTCACTACTGATTTACTGGAGTTGAACCCTTAGTATTGACCCAAGTGAGTGGATGATCTACTGGTACTGTGGAGATTTAAGTATAATTAACATCAAATACTTGATACAACACAGCTACAACAGCTTTGTGCTAGAGTACCCCCTTATTTGGAAAACTAGGTTAGCCTCAGTTTAAGCTAGTTTACAAATTTATGTAGAGCACAAGGTTCAGAATCACACAACTGACGACAAAAACGTTTCAGTTATGAAATATAGAACTAAATGACAGATGCTAACATTAAGAGCTTTACTAAGAAGTAACATTAGCCAAAACCATATGTAATTTAAGGTATGATTTTACGCAAGAATACAGCATAAATTAACGTTACCTGACACGAATCCAGGTTTCGTTGTCTGGATTCCAGTTATTTCTACGAATTGCAGCGATCCATCTGCTTCTTCTGTCTTTGGCTTCAGGTCGCCGCTAAAACAACAGCTCCGAGTGCTTTTTATACTTATTTGTGCAATCAATGACACAACAGCTCTTCCCCATTCTTTTAGATTGTTCTAAAGTTTTCGCAGTATTCAAGCCAAAGCCGCTACTCATCTCCCTCTTTCTACCACTCTGTGGACGTAACCGCGGTGACTTCAGCTAGCGGTGACGTCACATGCATACCCTCTGTTATACTGCGATGGACCTCAATCCATAAGCCGAGGGGTTGCTGACGCATCTCTCTCAGTTTTCTCGTTCCGAGACTAGGTTTGCATTATATTTCAATAAATATACTTTCTGTGACATTTTTGTTTGGTGGTGTGCCTTGGGATTTTTCTAATGTAAACTATGTGCTGTGGCTCAAAAATGTTGGGAAACACTGCATTGGTGTATGTTTCTGTGAACCAATCAGTTACAACTGACATCAAGTTTCATATATTATGTCCACCGTCAGACCTTCAAACCATACTGTTTGATCCTGTTGGTCCACATATTCAACAGTTGTTTTTTATTCGTCCTACTTTATTATGTATAATGTGTTTGCTCCTGTATTCTATTTTTATTCTTATATTGTATTTTTACAGTTTGTCATGTGGCAGCTGCACGAGAGATTCCCAGTTTGGAATCAATACGGTCTATATCTATCTATCTATCTGGGAAGTTGTTTCTATGACTATATTTTTGAGAAATGTATGGTAAGAAAGAAAGAAAGAAAGAGAAGTTCTACATCTTTGACTGATGTATACGCTTTATATTCTATAATAGTTTATTCTTCATACCTCTTATTTATACTTGTTTTATTTTTACCTCCTCTTTTTTTCTTTTTTATAATAAGGTGATACAAACACCATCTCAATTCTCTGTGTATCTAGTGAACTGACAAAAAAAAAAAAAAAAAAACATCTTGGAATGTTTTTTGACAACATTTAGTATGTCTATCCCGAATTTCCAACATGGGCAAAAAATTATCAATGCTAATAGATGAGTTCCTTGAGTTCTTTTTTTTTTTTTTTTGCCTTTGTTTTCCTCAACAATGCAAATGCACTGGTAGAAATAATCCTGGTAGTCAGCTGTTTTATATAATTTTCATATCTTCAATAATGAGCTCCGTTAACACACACATCCTAAAACTCATTTAACAGTAGATGCTCTTAGTTTCACTGCGTCGTGCCACTTTCCAATAAAAGCCCAAAATCAGTCGACTGTACATCCTTTATTACTTTACAGTGGAAAAAATTAACTTCCTCTTTGACACATCGGGCTGCTTCGCTGTGGAAATTGCAGGCCTAATGAGCCGCTTATCCTGCATTATGCAATCAGAGTAACCGACGCAAATGTGAGAGAGAAAAACGCATAATAGAAAGCAGACGCAGCAAAGACAACAAACAGCCTCAATCACAGGGGAATCACCTCAGATGTTCGGCTGATGTTGGAACCGCCTCAGGTTTAGGTCAGTACCATACGACAACATTTGTGTGAATATTATTGTACTGTATATGCTTTTATAATTCCTCACAGCTCCGTCCACCAGAATCAACCCTCCTCTGCTCACATTCACTCTTTCTACTTCCACTTCTCTCCTCCCTAGAGGGAAACACATGCTTTAAATTGCTTCACCTATCTCTTTGTATTAGTATATTGAGTGTTATCCTCCAGAAAACACTCCAGTGTAGACACAACAGCCCGCACAAAAATGACATTTAAGTTGAATTCACTCCAAATGGGATTACAGAGCTAACTAACTAACTTTACTAACTTACTAACACTAACTTTAGGCCCAGTTGCAGAAAATTTGATAAGATTTTCATTCCAATATCAATATTTCTTCTGCTTTTTGGTCTGTAACTTTGATACCCATATTGATGCCTGTTCAAATGTTTGGGTGGAGCTGGCAGGAAGTGGATAAACAGCTGGAGCAGGCTCCTGTCTGAATGAAACGAGAGAATATTTGTGCAGTTTTTTTCAGAAGTGGTGTTCGTTTTTAGAATTTTTTGCTGATATGAGAGTCCTGCTTGACTATGTGCTGTTGTTAAGACTGTCAAATATTTTGTTGAATAATGTGCGTATATGATCAAGCCAGAGTATGGGTGGGGTGGGGTGGGGTGGGGAGGGGGCAGGGTTTTTTTAATTTTGTTTTTGTTTTATTTTTTTGTTTTTCCTCTTTTGTCCCTTTCTTTTCCATTGATTGTTTGTGTTTCTTAATGTTCTAAATTTAAAAATCAATAAAGATATCTGGGAAGAAAAATATGTCTGCCACATTCATTTTCATTTTCTAGTCTGTTAACTCTTTATCAGGCAAGTGACCATTTTTGATAATTTCCGCACATATTACGGTGATGATATGGATGATTTATGGATGACAGTCTAATCCAGTAGTTCTCAAACTTTTTACCGTGGAGTACCGCCTGAAATCTACCTTTATAGCCAAGTACCCTCAACTCTCGCTTCAGCATTTTGATTGAGAAAAAAAAAAAAAAAAAAAAAAAGCCAAAATTTGCTCCTGTTCCAAAGGTGTCTGTTTATATTTTCAAAACTTTGTAAACAATGTATAAACATGTATTTAACTGTAATATATAAAAAATAACACATTTTTTGAAGCAAATTTTGTGTGCAAAATATAAACTGAAAAGTGCCCTCTTTCATTGATTAGAAAAATAAGTAAAATGGTCATTGATTAATAAATGAACTTTTCATCAACAAAAAATAACGACTTAGCTACTCAAATAAACTCATTTTGAATAATATAAAATAGAAATGTTCTTAAAATGTTACCAAAGCTTAAACAAGATAATTGACAATAAAACTATTATGTGAATGTATTTAATGTGTTTTATATTTCAGCATTAATTCTCATTATTGATTATTATTCATTCTATTTTATTATGTGGTATTTGTTTGTTTTTTACAATGTTTTTATGCTGAATGAATGAACACCATCAAGGATCGCACTTTTAATTTTGTTGTACAATGTACAACGACAATAAAAATATTCTATTCTATTCTATTCTATTCTATTCTATTCTATTCTATTCTATTCTATTCTATTTATTTTATATTCGATACATGATGACTTGTTTAATGTATTTTTCCAAAAAAATTCCAAGTACCCCTGGTCTAATCTAATAATTACAACATCCAAAGACCATTAATTGACTAGACTTGATGCCAAAACCAAACCCAAACCCGTGTCATATCATCTTAGCTTCTGACTGTGGCTCATCTTACTGTTGGTCTCCACTGTCTTGTCTTCTGGTCCATGAGCAGATTCCAATGCACACAGGTTGGACGGCCCCATTTATGAAGTAGGTATTAAGGTTTAATAAACATCAGTTCTGTGCTCGTACCCTCCCTGATATAAGATCAAGATTCAACATTCCAGCCTTTGAAGTCGGTGCTAGTTTACCCCCAGAATACGATATAGGGAGGCCGGGAAAAAACAAGCCAGATGTAATTATGGGAGAACTCATTTCTCCTGGCTTCCTGTTATTGAGAACATGCAGCAAATAGGCTGACGGCACGGTATCAGCCACATTAACAATGTTTCCTCTCACAGTGTGAGTACGGCTTTGATCTGCTGAGAAACAGTCACACAAACTGGAAGGAGAGAGATGTGGGGCTGAAATTACAATGTTCATCTGCAAAAGGAACAGTGACTCATTAACAGTTCATCATAGGTTTCATTTGGCAACACTGGATCTAAACTAGAGGAGATCAGAGCTGTAATGTGGGCAAAACTTGATTAGACAGTGATGGGGGAAAAAAAACTAAATCTACTATTGTTTTCTCTGCAGGGCATTTCTCCAGTAATCTGCTGTATTATGTGTCCTGTTCTTTTCTGGTATTTAAACTGGTGCAATATTGACATTGGTGATCTATGAAAGTGGTGCTGGTTCCATGATGTCTATATATATTCTAAATAAAACAATGTGGCCTAATGTGCCTCATTTCACTGTGCTGTTATGCTCTGATTTAAATTTTTTATTCTAAATCCAGCTCACTCTTTTCTTTCCTTTTCACTTTTTTCAGTTTTGTCTCACATTAAGGTATAATTATGACTGAACTACACTTTTACAGCATATTCACATTACTTTTTATTTGCTTTTCAATTGTTCTGCAAAACCTACAGCTGAAAAGTGTCTAAAAAAGTGTGGGGTTCAAAGTAATTATATTAACCCATACAGAGCCAGTGCTACTTTTGTGGCAGTTCATAAATGATTTTTTGTCAGTATTTAATCTTTCTTAAATGTCTTTTTAACCATTTATTATAATATTATCCACTGCAATTTCTTTTTTTTTTTTTTTACTGTAAATCATGTATTTTCCTATACTTAATTTAGATATCCATGAAAACTTGTAGTAAATTCAAAGGTTATTATATCAAAACAGATAGAATTGAAGAAAAAGTTACTTTTTTCAGCAAAATATATCAACAACTGAACATAAACCCAGTGTCTACGTCCACTGTCACTGATCCAATTCCATGGGTTTTACTGGCGAATCAATGTTGTAGAAGATGACGGCGTTTCCACATTCACTACGGGGCCTCTGAACGTCCAAATGAGTCATATCTGATGACCATGAAAAGATGACAAACTGTATTTTACACCAATTATTTACATGTATTGATAAAATTAGTGGCTCAACAGGTATTAAACAGTTTATATTAGTAGATGCTTTTGGTCGCCAGTGAATGTTTGGGTCTTTATGGGTTAAATAGCTGTGATCTGAATTGTCAAGCAGACCAATATAACATGAAACTAAATGAGAAATAGATGATGTGCATGAATAAACTATAAAAAACATCTTGTCTTTCTGCTGTAACATTACAACATCTTTTCAAACCATTTTTTTTTTTGTTTCCATAACATGGTTCATTGCAGGTCTGTGATTAACCAAGTTATGGCTGGAAGATTAGTAATTGCTTGGACAGAAGCTTAAGGGGATCCAATAAATAAACACAATTACTCTATAGGCAATCCACCGAAGAAATCTGTGCTCTCTATGGAAACAGATGTGCAGTGATGCGTCACTGTACTCCAAACAATGCAACCAAAAGAAGCAAACATACGTCCCTGTTGGTTATCGGATTGATTTAAATGGAGACTGTATCATAACATGTAGATGTAATGTATTCCACACAAAAATTAAGTGAAAATTAAAGGAAAAGGCATATCCCAATATTTATATTTATTCCCAAATTGATATGTTTGTGTATATCATTTCCTCAGAACTTGTGGTTTCCTGCTGCTGCCTGGAGCGAGTGAGAACTGATGATCCAATGCTGTAGCGGCACGCAAGCTGTAATTTTAATGCAAACACAATTATAAAAGTGGGATCCTCCACTATCATTAGTGGTGAGAGCCTGAAAGACAGTGACTGCCGCAGCTGTGTACGGAGCTGCCATTACACTGATCCAGAATGAGTTGTAGCTTTGCGTTTGGAGCAGATACGAGTTCGGTTGGCCAACGATCCCCAACATCCTGGAACTCAAAGAAAGAATGAGCAAGAATATTAAAGAAAAATGTAAAACAAATGTGAAACCCTAAACTGGCCAAATGAAACAAGGCATCTGTACCAAATGGAGTTTAAGAAAACATGTAGCTGAGGCGCTGTTCGGTTTCTACGATCTGTGACTGCGTTTGCCCTGGCCTCGTGCACCAAGCCTTGATTTCTGCTGAAGGCATCTCCAGGCATAACAGACAATGTTTTTATTTGTATGCTTTGGCAACAGAAAAACCTCAAACAAGGACGACCCAAAACTGCACCCAGGCTGCTAGTCAATGCAGACACCAGAGGAAAATAATTACTGTTATCAGGGATTTTCACCTCCTCTTTGAAACAGGTTTTATAGATCTAACCAAGGGTGTCAAACATGTGGCCCGTGGCACAAAACCAGCCCTCCACAGGGTTCAATCTGGCCCACAGGATGAATTTGTCCAAAATGTACACAGTAGACACTGAGCATCAACAGCAGGGGTCACCAATCCTGGTCCTCAAGGGCCGGTATCCTGCATGTTTTAGATGTTTCCCTTTTCCAGCACACTTGATGCTATCAGGCTTCTGCAGAGCTTGATGATAGGCTGGAAGAGGGATACATCTAAAACATGCAGGATACCGGCCCTCGAGGACCAGGATTGGCGACCCCTGATCAGGAGTGTCAGTGAGTCTTGTATTGATCATAAAGTTAAACCCTAGAAGTTTTAGTTCTACATGCCTGTTACTAAATTACATGTATAAATGATAAGCTGAGGCATAATATTGTTAGAATTGCACTAATTTTTCTTAAGAAACTCCTGATTGTTCTGGAGGTTCATGTGCAGGCAGTGACGTGCAGTGGGGTTCATGGCTGGGGAGGCACTGACTCTTTCAGAGCCAGATCTACAAATATATGGTGGCCTGAGAAACTGGAATAGAGAGAGTGAGCAAAAGGAATGGCCTGGGTATATGGGCTCTGCATCAAGTCAGCATAGGTAGACTGGCAGGAACTCAGAAGGAAACCTTCAAAAAGAGCCATTTCAAACTAAAAATAAAAAAAGTTTATGGTCTTACCTTTATTAGTACATGAAATCCATGCGCCGATCCTAGTGAATTAAAGTGTATAAAAAAGAACGAAGAAGATTATAAGCGCATGAATCTGTGGACTCACAGGCGCCATCTATCATGAGGCAGGGGTACTGTTTGCCTCCCCAGTGACTTTTTCACTGCGGTTTTATGATTAATCTGCGAGCCTAAACACATTACAGAAATACATTCCATAAATTATGCAGATTATGGAAGGATAGAGCATATAATCAGAGTGTTTGAAAGCATTTTAACTGCGATATACAGAGGGACAGCGACACAATACTTTCATCGGGTACCAGCAGAGGTCATGAGGGGAGTAGACAGTTCTCCGGGAGGTACAGCACAGCGCTGCCTCACAGCGCATCTCCTCCCTGTATTTGAACGGAGCATGTGGAAATTCTGCTATTCTAATTGACAAAAAAATAATAATAATAATAACAATATTGGATTCGAATGGAAAATGAGTTTATAGGACATACCAGCTGACAACTATCAACATTTATTATATTTTATAGTCAAGTTTTTTTTCTTTTCAAGATTGACAAGGGAGGCTCTGCCTCCCCTGCTTCCCCTGCCTCCTCTGACTGCACATCACTGTGTGCAGGTTATTCACATTTTCTTATTAAGGATAATTTGTAAAGAATTTCATACTGTAATTTAACTTCTTTAAACTAAAACAAAGTGTTTTGAATTCTTGGAGTTGTCAGTATTAAGTTTTATTAAGTATCTATGAGTTATGATGTTATTATTTACACTGATCTAGCCCACCTGAGATCTAATTGGGGTGTGAACAAAAATGAGTTTGACCACCCTGGACGAAGCCATTAGTGTCATTATCTGTAAAGTAGGGATGCATCAACATACTGATGTTAAGACTCATATGAGATGTTATATCACCAGCAGTCACCAATATTTATCTGTTGTGTAATATTAAACTGTGTTTCATTCCAAGATCATGTACGGAAGTGTTGAAAGGCAAGCGCTATACATATGGGACTAATGTTACCTTTGGATCACTGGTTATTTGCAGGATTTGCAGAGGACATCTATGATCTAAACCCTAAATTTGCTGTATCTGTAATTTGTTAAGTGAAAATCCACCTTTCCCTGTTTCAGTAAACCCATAGGTCCTGTGATATTAGTTTCATGCAAATTAAAATCTTGTGGTCTGGGGTCAACAGTATCATTTTTGAAAACATATTTCTAGGTTAAGGATTATTCGTGAAGATAAATTTGACTTTTTAAGTGTTTTAGGTTAATTCAGGAGGCTCATGTCATGATATAAGATAAAGAGTAGACCGAAGTCCTTTAGAGGAGTAACACATAAAAAGATGATGAGGCAGATGGCATACATGAAAGGACACAATAAGGGACATTTTTTCTGTCTTTCAACAATTATCTGTAAGTTGCAGCCTGTTAATAGTGAAATTGGACATAATGAGATAAAACTACAGATGGGACTCAAGAACTGATTCCAGCTGACAAAAGATTAGAAACTTTCCGATACATTGGATGTCTCAGAGATTACCAGATCATTTAATCAGTTACAGATGTGACAGATGTGCATTTCAGAACAATCAAACTTCATCAACATCAAACTTACGTGTCTATGCTGCTACAACAAGGGGTGGAGAGAACGACATGATCCGAGGTGTGTTTTCATTTTATAAAACTGATGCAAACATATACAATACTGTGCAAAAGTCTTAGGCCACCTTTAGCTTTGTTATTTTTGGGTTGAAATGAACATCATATTTATTTCTCATTCAGTTTTTATTAGATACAGCAAGAAAATACAAATAATATATGCACAGGCTGAAAGGACGCTTAAAAGTATGGACTACAACTGCTGCTGCTGATAAACAATTATGTCGTACTCAGAGAAATGTTCATCAGAAGTCTTAACCTTATATATGCAAATGTTGTGACTTAACTAGTTATAAAACGTAACAAATTAAGGAGGGGTTAAAACAGGTTGTAGAAATCCACTTGATTTTTACCGGAATTAATATAAAGATAGCGTTGCAGCACCTGGAGGGTTCAAATCAAGTTTTTTTTTTTAACTACTGTATTAGGGTCCCCAAATACACAAATAATGTACCAAAGACCAACAAAAGTGGGTTTATCAAAATATGACCCCTTTCATGAGAGCCTAATGTTGCCACCCCTTGTGGCTGTCAGAGGTATTACAATGTTAGTCCCCAATAACGGATTCAATTGATGTCTATCACTGTCCTTTGACAGCTCAGTGATCTGCAAACAGAACCTTTTTCCTCTGTATTTTATCTTACCCCTTATTTCTAACCTCTAATCTTAAATGCCTGAGCCTTTTTTTTTTTTTTAACTTTATTTTTCTTATTTTACTAGAAACACGATTAAACATACATAACACAAACAGCAGGATCAGGGAGTCACAACTTACATAGGAAAAATAATAAATGAATACATAAATAAATATGCATTCTCACACAGTGTAAATGTGTATGTATACAAGTTACACCTGCAGGTTTAAGCAGGTAGCATTTCGGAAGATACTGAACTAATAAGAGAGCCCACTTTTTCCAATGGCCTTCTCCTATATCAGTGTTTTCAACCTTTCAACCTTGGGGTCGCCTGGAATTCAAATGGGGTCACCTGAAATTTCTAGTAACTGATAAAAAACAAACAAACAAAAAAAAACTTACTAATAAAAATATATGGTGAGTTGACAGAGACAATCCCAATACATAAAAGACATGACAAATTGTGAAGCTGAAACTGAAGCACTGTGGTTCTGTTTATCTTTCAAATGTTCATTGCAGTTGGTTTCAGATGCTGCAGCTCTTTCATAATTCCTAGTTTGAGTTATTGTTTGTTCAGTATTAATTGTCAGCCTTGTAAATCCAAGCTGGACTGACTGTACATATCCTGACCAAGGAAAATAAAATTCTCACTTTGTGCAGTAATCTACACCTGGCTTTTCTGCTTCTGTCCATAATAATATACATTATATAGCCTAAATGTCGCCTAAAATTAACATTTATTTGCAACATAGTATAGCAAACTTCTACATGATCAAAAATAAATTTTTAGCAAAAAAAAAAGTCTTCGTTTTGAATGTCTGGGGTCACCAGAAATTTGTGATGTTAAAATGGCGTCACGAGCCAAAAAAGGTTGGGAACCACTGTCCTATATCCTTTTATAGCCTCAGATTATAAGTGATCTGCTCTATATGATGTAACCGATTCACAATATTTATAAAGGTGTCCATAGACAGATAGTGTTTTTGAAGCCAGCATCGCCTGAACCTTTCTGATACAAATACAGCTGATATTATTAGTGATAAATGAGTAATAATGAGTGATAAATGCACTGGCCTCTCACTTAAGTGATATGAGACTGTCTTTTATCAGTTCGGGAATCTTCTGAATTCCACCGGAAACAAGTAAGAGAGTTACAGCCGGCAGGTAATATCAGGACTGAAGCTCTGGTTTTAGAATGTCCACTGATCTGTGATCCTGTCCACCAGGCTCTACACACAGTAGTCACGCTCAGCATAAACACCAGTCATCAGCAGGACTCTCTATTTCCTCTGTTTCCATTGCTATTTTCTGTCTCGCCTTCCATTTCTTTCCTCTTAATTAATAACCAGTTGCAAGCGTGGTAATTGGCACAGTAAATGTTATCACGGCGAGGGCATCCTTAGCAAATTTTCCCATGGATTTAACATAATATCCAATATAATAAGACAAGCCTGAGAACCAACATGACTCATTCAAATAAAGTGAGTGCAAAGCTATTTGCGTTCCAACTCCTGCTAAATTAACTGTGCAAAATATGCTCCTATGCAGAGCAAGACGTTCGGTCACAAGGCCAGCAACGTGACCGCTTTGCTTGTATGGGCAGAGTGCATGGAACACAAAAAAAAAAAAAAAGAAGAAAAATCAGCGCTATAGTGATTGCACCCAATTAAAACAAGGTATGTATTTAAATGACATCTGCATATTGAATTAAGTATATTTTCATCAGCAGCGGAAAGGGGATGTAATGCTCCGTTATAAAGTTAAAATTAAAGTCAATTCCACTGCTTCAAAGATGACTCAAGCCTAAACAAGTGCGCTGAAACAATTATATTCCCGATCCTGAAATATAAAACCACATAATCCTTTTTTCTTCCAATATTTTGCTCAAATAGCGTGTTAAGTCTACTGTAAATCTTTTTTTCCCTTTTTATTATTTTAGTTGATGAGGTGTGATTTCTGTAGGTGGAGCTCAGCTATTGCGACAAACAAAGAAAACTCTTAACTTGTGCTAATTATACACTTCTTGTGTTATTTTAAAAAAGCTGGAAACTTGAAATACATCACTTCGTCTGTGACAAAGGGCGTCTCTCGAAGTGAAAAAATATCTTATTTTTACAGTTTATTGTATGCGGGAAATTCACTCCAGGGGATTCCTCATTCACATCTCACGCAATGGATATTTTATGTCATTTAATGGGCAAACCTAAACAGAAATGTGAGGATTCCCAGCATCCTTTGCCCTGAACTGGAGACTGTTTCAAAGGTTGCCTGGGACATTTTATGAGCACCTTTCATTCAGGGAAAAACTCAGACAGCAGACATTCTTTGCATTCCTGCACCCTTCCAGTAAACACCAGTAGGGTGTTCAAAGTGGCATTTGATTTCTGACTTTCTCTGACAGCAGCTTCACGCATCTAATAAGTCATCTGTGCGTTGTTTGGCTGCGCTGCTCCGTCTTTCATGTGCGGATCTGAATGCAAATCCACACAACAAGAGGCTGGAGCTGGAGGACACATGCAGGCCACATGCTCTGAGAATATCGCCCTTTGATTCTGTTTTTTTATTCCTGTTTTCTGACCACAGCTACACAATTGGCTATTCATTTGATGTAATCACTTCTACCATGAGAAACCACTGGAGTTTCCCCAAATATTTGCTTTACACTGTGTAGAGACGTGTCTTTAGCATCGGTCTGCACATGCTCCATACACACACCTACACAGGATCCAGAAGCTTTAGTCATACATCAATCCAAACCTGGCATATCTTTACACGCTCCAGTGCTGTGACAAATACTCTGCATACCTGTGGCAGAAGTAACGTTAAAGCCACATAGAATAACGGGCCCGAAGGCGTTGTAGTAAATCATTGCTCAGCGGCTTAGCAAGACATCTCCAGTTAAGGCAACACAGAAACCGAGCTGGCAAAGCGCCGTCACAGCTGAGCTCAGTTCCTGACATTTACTGGTAATTACCAAAAACATTCTGGATTTAATTTTTGCACCACGGGACATTTTTCTGGATTCCATCTGATTTGTTGCATCTTTCACATAATGTGAAAATTACAAACAAAACCCTGTCAAAACAAATGAACAGAGTATTCTTATGATACATGGGGTTATTGTTAGATGAGGAAATATCTGGCCCCAAAAAGTGCTTTTTCTCCAGTTGTGTTCTTTATTTCTGCTCCAAAAGCCAAATTTCACTTCATTTCATCTAGATATTGGCTGAATTCGTGCAAGAATCAGTGTTTTAGAGGTAAAAAAGTTGCACTGATTTTAGAAATGGCGTCACTCACCACTAGAGGCTGGTAAAAGTCACAGATAATGAAGTGTTCATTTGATTGTTTTCATGCCTGAAATCATGATAAATGACTTTGCCAGCTCACTGTTTTAGGCTTCTGCTTGGTGTTAGTGTACAGCTCGTATAAACCAAAGGATGCATGTGCAACAGCTCAGGATTTCTGTGGGAATTACTCACTTCTTTGGGCAGATTCCTTCTTTGATGCAACTTCATGCTGAACAGATTCAGGGACATTATGATGCTTTGAACTGCACTGATGGGATCCTCACTCAATTAATCTGATCTCAGTTTATTGGACAACGGCTTGACTTTTGGAATCAGATCCATGTGAAGGCGTATTTTATGTCAGGGCAGACTAATGTTAAGGTCAGATTTTTATTAAAACTTCACAACATGGTCATTTGGAAGTCTTTTGTCTTGAAGACTCAAATCGACAATGATCTGTTTGCAGTTAGGCTGTCGTTACTAAAAGGATGTACTGAATTTAAGTAATGATGGTCTGCGTCGACTAGACATAAAGCAGGCCTTTGTGAATCCAAGGATGCATCAACAAAAACATCAGATGCAGAGAAGAACTCAATATCGCTAGTAAATAAGCTGAACAGCTGGGTCGCATGTGCGTTGGTTATGCAATAACGTATCTATCAGTAAAGGTATCGCCGGTGGGTGTGTTTGAAAGCTGTGTCATGAAGCAGAAATGCTGATTCAAGATGCTGGACAGACTTTTAGCCAAATGGCATCAGACCACTGACTAAGGACATGACCTGGCAGTCTGCATGCAGCACGTTTTTCTTTAGACGGGCCAATAAAGGAAGAGAAACTCTCCAGTATTGTAATGTTATGTCATCGCCCAGCGCTCAGGTCATGCAGGTGAATGCCGCCTCCTCACACGCACACATATGGCATCAAAAAACAACAAACTACAGGGGAAGGGAAGCAAATCATTTCAATAAAGATCCTTTCAAGGTTTTGTGATGGTAAAACAGTAGCTTGGGCAGTTCATGTGGCTGGGACATTGCAAAGAAAGGAATGTATTGTATGTTTTTGCAGTGTGGTCCAGCATTTTGGGAGAAACATTTGCAGATGGAACCACAAAATCTAAATATTAAACAAATACAGCAGAAAAACAGCATGAAGATAAACTGTGCAGGAAGAGATACAGCAGTGGAAATACAACAGCAAAATATTCCAATCAAAATGTATTTACTACTCAGCAAAGAACATACATTTTTGATAAAACAGCCCCACGGTGGAGACGAGATCTTCACACTGTCATGATCCCCTGATGGCAAAGGCTAAAAAGCTGTCTCTCTTTGAACACGGTCGGACAGTTGAGCTGCATAAACAAGGCCTTTGTTACCTTTGCCATCAGGAGGTCATGACAGTGTGAATATCTGACAGAAAATGACATTGAATCCACATTTTTGCACAGATTTTGGCTTTTAAAGGCTGTGGTCTTAAACGTTTGATCAGCTGTTGAACAGCCTATTTCAGTTTAATTGTTGTTTTTAATAAATTGCTTACTCATTTTTTTTTTTTTTTGTGTCTCACTCCCATTTCTTCTTTTTACATTTTGAAACTCTACTTAGAACCATGCAAAATGTAAATTAACGCAAATTTTCAACTGGTCATTAAGGAGTGATATTTTGCTTTTTTAAATGGAACTCTGCATTTTAAAACATTTCCCTGCACTCTACATAAACTGTAAATGCTCTGCTTGGGTCTGAATTCTTCATTAATTCAACTCCACAGGTCCATCTTCAACCCTATTTCTCAGTAATGACACCAGAAAGGTTGTTTTGATCGCTGGCCCTTTAAATGCACATGAGCCACTTCCTGCCCCGCCCCGCCCCCTCCAGGTTGTTGACTGTGGTTTCTGTCCCGTTCAGCCACTTGTGTTCATTAATACAACCAACAACTGAACATTTTAGGTAATCGGCTCTAAGTTTGGACATATTTTCAGTTTTTGCAACAAACAGTGCTCGTGCTAAACAATTATGGGGTACTTGGAGAAATCTTCGTCGGAAGTCTTGACCTTATATGTGCAAATGCTATGACTTAGCTAGTTGTAAAACATAACAAATTAGGCAGGAATTAAAAAAGGTTGTAGAAATCTACTCGATTTTAGCCAGAATGAATATAAAGATAACTTTGCAGCACCTGGAGGGTTCAAATTCAAACTTTTTGAACTATTAGGGTCCAAATACACAAATAAATGTACCAAAGACTAATAAAAGTGGGTTTACCTAAATATGACCCCTTTAACATTTTTGATCAGGAGTGTATATCTGTCTGTGGAATAGATTCATTATATTTAATTTACAACTCATTTGTCTTAGTTTATATCGGATTTCCTAAGAACATTGTCAACGCACCAACTAGAGTGCCTCTGAATGCATCTGAACCGAACTTCAGACAATCACAGCAATGGGAGCCCTGCTCAGGAGCCAGCTGGTAAATGAAACTCACCAAATTCTATCAGAAATGACGGTTTTAATTGCAGTCGTTTGTCCTTTTTTTTTTCTTCAATGGAAAATATTAGGGCTGTACCAGACTGAGAATGTTGTCTGTTGAGTTATTTTTTCTTATCTGGCAGACATAAAATCTATTTCTACAAGATTCAGTGATGACTTCACGCTCACATCAAAAACGACAGAATCATGGGAACATATTTTCGAGCATTTAAAACTCATAACATATCTGTATATGATGAATACAGCCCAGACTCAAACCGACTAAAACCAGCTGTCCCCGACCAATTTACTCAGTCTGATCTACGCTGAATGGGAGTCCGTTTGAGTGGGAGCGCTTCCAGACTGAAACAGTTGCTTCCAGGCAGATGCATCTGGTTCCCAGGGTATTTATCAGTAATGCAGTTAACATGGAAAAAACATGCATCTGTCGACTTCAGTAGCGCTTCTAAAATTTTCACAAGGATGGAAAAAATGAGTCTGCAATTGATAGACAAGACCTTTTAGCCTCTTGTAGACTAAAGTCTTGGTTTTGCGGTTCTCGTTAATCTTGATCCCTAGACTTTATTGGATCTTTAGTAATAAATTATGCCCTTAATTCTCAGTTTTAAAGATATTTTTCCTCAGTCCCTTCAGAAAATCTCCAAAAAGGTATTATACTTTAATCTCCAGTTAGATTTCTATCAGTAGGTCTTAGAGGTAGAAATGTTATACTCTTGAGTTCCCTTCCTAATAAACCAAATCCTGGTGAAAAACAAGTCGCGTTTAACCATCAGGTATTAAGATTTGCTATCTTTTCCATCAGGGCCCGTGTAACCTGATACAATACCAGGACTGTGTTAATAATCATATCTCAGCGGGTTTTCCTATCCACCAAGTCAACAAACATTCCTTAGTCGTGACCGTGACAGACTTTCACAGACATGAGGATGGCTCCCAGGGTTAAATACAGCCCCATCCCCAAACAAATAATGGCTTTAACTGATGCAGAAAAGCAGAGAGGAAGCTAAAGCGGTGATAAGGGTCTTATCTGAGGTGTATCAAAACAGCTACAACACCTGCAGCGAGTAGGATTTGAAGATTCGATTAGTGGTTCTCCGGCTTTACACAGCGGGGTAGGGGTGAAATTAGGTGATTCAGTTTAAGGATACGCAAAGGTCATGATACGTGAACAAATCCTGATGTTTGATGATTTTGTCTCATAATATAAATAACCTCCTCAGGGCACTCCTGTTTTGACACTGAAGTAACGGCAGTAGCCTCTCAAATAAACTGAAGGTACCAATAGAGATGTACGTATGAGGTGTTTGTATAGACTATAGTGTAAAAATATGTGGGATGGTGGTCAGAAATACAGTTAATACAGAGTTCAGACTACAATATCAGCCTGATTATGGGCTAGTCCAGAAAAAATGGTCTTGAGGTCATTTTATCTTGAGGCGTATAGCACCTCATGACAGAAAGACTAGCCCTTCAGTCATTTCTGTACACAGATATAAACAAATTGAGGCGCTTTTTATTGTTACCTTAACACAAAGCAGCCAGGGGCTTGTTTCCCACAATGCACTTCGCCACAAAATTTCAGAAAAGGCCCGAGTGATTTTTGGTTTATTATGTAAACAAGTGGACATCATTTATGATAGTCATCTTCGAAGTTGTTCACGAAAAGACTAATGGATTAGTGATAATTAGGCTATGACTCAGGTTTTACAAATGTGAAAAAACAATTGTGATGAAAGTCATACACTGTTTTAAAGGGGTTTCATGTAGTATCGATACACACGTCGCAGCTAATACAGCTACCAAATCATGAGCAATTAAATATTAACCCTACGTCTCCACACACTGCATCAGTTAATGTTTTTCTATTGACCCTCAAATATAGCTTGTGCATAAAAATTTGCCTAATAGATAAACAATAACTTCACCAAAATTCTCGTTTTTTGATTAAAAGTTTTTGTCCTGGCAAG
This sequence comes from Sphaeramia orbicularis, assembly GCF_902148855.1. Lineage (NCBI taxonomy): Eukaryota > Metazoa > Chordata > Actinopteri > Kurtiformes > Apogonidae > Sphaeramia > Sphaeramia orbicularis. The sequence goes on from NC_043979.1 coordinate 29,201,001, forward strand.
AGGTGGTTTTTCGGGTGTAGTGAAATTGGTATATTGCCAAAACTGCAATGGAAAGACCTTTTTGTGCAAGTAGAGTCATGTGAACACAAAAAAATGGATGTTGATGGATGTTACAACAAGCAAAGAAGAAGAGTTCTAAAACAAACATGGCCCAGTATGTGTGGACACGTGAGGAAATCATTTTTTAATTCAGTACGGGATAGAGGGGTAACGAGCATTCTAGATTCAAAACAACAGATATTTATTTTTATCGTCATGTTTATGGAATGACTTCTCCTGACATTTTGCGATAATACACAAATTATTGCATTTGTGTTTTAATGGAAAAAACACTCTTACTCACTTCTGTTTTTTCAGCATCTAGGAAATATCGGTAAAGTTTTGCCCAGATGTCCAATGGAAAAGTGACTATTGAAAGAAGAGTGAAGTTTATAGATCTCGTACATATATATTGTGATATGATCATATAAAAAAATTCATCCAGTAAAAATAACAGTCACATAATCTTCACACATTGCTGCAGTTGATAGTTTACATTATAGCTTTGTTAGCTTAGCTCTGGTTTCAGACAGTAAATTCAAAAATCATCTGTTTTCTGTACAATCTGTGTTAATAACTGCACTAAAGATCTGGAAACATCCAAACAAGATTACAATGATCAGCTTAGTTAGTACCGTGGATGAATCAACAATCAGCAGTAAAGATATTAACAAAACAATAACTTTATACTTTCTTGAACCTCATATTCAAACTCAGCGGTGGGAGACAAAATACTACGATTGTTTCTGAACAGTTTTCCACCTCAGCTCGGCCTTAGCGTTAGTTTTCATCACCGTGGGAGACAGACTTAGTGACTCACTACTCCCTCTAGTGGCCACATACGTTCACAGTGATACATCAGTCTGTGTTTGGGAATAAACATTTCCACTCTACAATGACATTTTTGAAATATCACAACTCTTTATTTGAACCTCTAATGACACTTGCTGCAGAAATGCTTTATGTAGCACCCTTAAAAAAATGCAATAATGACTAAACTGCATGACAGACTAGGATTACATCGCCTCCATGTGCTTTTGTCAACACTGATAAATACATCACATTCCACAAAATGTCACGGGCTTCCTGATCGTCATCTTGTCTCTTGAATTATGTGTCATGGTGTCACTGTGTTTTCAGTACATCCTGTCACTTGATATCTGTGGTGCATGACAATGACATAATGCTGATTTGAGTATCTGTCTTTGATAAAAGTCACTGTTAGTTCATCTGATGTACAACAGCGTGAAGAACTGCTGCAGAAAACACACAGCGGGTAAAGTCAACTCAAAACTGCATTACTCACTTCACAGGAACAGCTTCAGGCCTTGAAAAATAAAATGATCTACACTGGCAACAAATCACAGATAGTCAACAGCAACAAGACAATTGCTTTACGGAATGTTGATCGTTTTATTTCCATGCATAAATTGTAAAACACCATGACAGAAAATGACAATTACTTAAAGTTTGGTTACAAAAAACCCGAACCCCATGAAACCTCTCTGGCTCATATAGAGATAATCACGTTCCCACTAGTGACAAACAGCCAATCATTTAACAGGTGTGTTGTTTATGTGCACCTCCCACATGTGACGACAAATGAAACAGCATGAAATGAAAAAATAGCTGCAGGCAGTGGTTGTATTGCAATAAAATCTAAGAAAACTGAAAAAAAAAAAACTGTAAAAGTCATAACAACAAAAATATGTGCATTTCCATTAACTGGCTTGGGGACTAGGCTACACTATACTGCCACCAGGAGGCACTGTAGGCTACGTCACACGTCGTTCTAATAAACAGAGTAGAAGAAGTAGAGCATTTTGTTCTAAAATTAGGAGGGGGGCTTGTTTCAGGAAATTTTTCAGATTTGACTTTAGCCCAGATTTTCTAATGCTCCCATGTCTTGGGAATACAAAAATGGGAAAAAAATTTTCAAATCAAGCCCAACCCCCAACTCCCACCCCGAAAATTACTTTTTCAGCCCCGAAAACATGGGATTTTTGGCAACTTTCAAACCCTCTTCACTTTTGATAAAGTACAATGTAGCAATATGCTCATGCTGGGCCCTTAAATGTTTTTTTTTTTTTTTTGTGAGACATGTCATGTCTTAAGAGTGCTTTGCACTACAAAAGGTGTAGTGTCAAGGTCAAATTATAGGTCAAAGGTCACCCAAATGGTCAAAAATGCATATTTGATGGAATGAAGCTGTTAATGGGATTCTTCCAAATGTTCGGCTCAGGTTCTCTCCTCAGAACACATCTATTGACCAAAAATAACTTCCATTCAATAAGACACATTAAACACAACTATTTACTCAATGTATTATCCATATAAATTTGTCAAAAATAACAAATGGTAGTTTCACATGACTTTGCAGTTTACATGTATATGTCCTGTTGTGGGCGACATGGTGGTGCAGTGGATAGCACTGGTGCCTCACAAACAGAAGGTCCTGGGTTCGATTCCAACACCAGTCCATGGGGATGGGACCTTTCTGTGTGGAGTTTGCATTTTTTTTTGGCATTTACTCTCTGGGTACTCTGGCTCCTCCCACCATCCAAAGACATGCACTGATAGGTTAATCGGTGAATCTAAATTGCCCATAGGTGTGAATGTGAGAGTGATTGTTTGTCCCTATATGATGAGCCCTGCGATGAACTGGAGACGGGGTGAAACCTGCCTTCACCCGTAAGTAGCTTGGATAGGCTCCAAGCGACCCCCATGACCCTAAATAGCTGCCTCAGGTCAATAACCCATTAACCTGTATCACTCTATATTGGGATGGATCAATCACATGACTTAAGGTTTACTACATCAGAATTTATTATATTAATGTGTTTCCATTCATTCTTATGCACATAAGAAAGAGGCACAAAAAAGAGGCAAAAACCACCTAAAGCCAGTAAAAAAAACCCACTTTTGATCAAAATCTGGCAAGTTATTTGGAATTTTACCATTTCCATAAACATTTTGCAAAAATAAATTTCCACCCAATCCTAATCAGATTTGACTTTGTTCCATGAATATTACAACAACTACATCTGAGAAAGGTTAAAGGCCTCTGTTTCAGCTCTGCTTCTGTCACTGCAGGGTCAAGATATCCTATCTTTACTGTCTCTCCTCTGGGTAAGATTAGCGCTTGTTTATTTTGACATTTCCATGGAGAAAACACAAAACTGACACAGATTAGAAGACATGAAATAGTGCTCACAGTGGGGGAACATGTCAGCCTTCAGTATTTCCAGATACGTCATACTAAATAATGTCAAGGATGTTTAGTGATCTTGAGATATTTACTTACAATACAAGTTTATGCTAAGTTTACAAAACATCTCAGAATAAATAAGATGGGTCTGATAAATAAATACAATTACGATTCAGTGACATGTTATTAACACATTTCCATTTTTGGGTTTTTATTGATATTAAAATTATTTCAGCTCAGATTATGTCAGAACTATCACCAAAAGGCCACCAGTGACCTCAGAAACATCTAACGGTGTTTCCCAATGATTCTTAAATGTAATTAATGTAAATAAACATGGAGAAAATCTGACATAAATTAATGACTTTACCAAGATCTAATAACTGTCGTTGGCCCACAGTGGACTTCTGCAGCAGCTTTTGTTTTATGCCTTTTCTGTGTTGTTTATTATTTTCTCTGTGTTGTTTATTATTTAATTTATTGTAACTTATTGAAAAATGTAAAATATTCTCGCAAGAGGACCCATAAAACCCAAGATGACGCCCCCCGTGATGAACATGTTTGCTTGCTCCGCTCTTGAATGTCAACTTTTTGTTCTTTTTTGTGTTTTTTGTTTATACTGCACTGCACAGACGCAATGCACTGTTAATATACAACAGACAGGCACTGCTGGACATTCCTAACTCACATAATTTGGAGTTTAGTAAAAATTTATACCACCAGATCATTGAGCATCACCACCATCATCAGGAAGGCCCTGACGCACTGACCCCAACTGAACCAGCTGACCCAAGGAGAGTGCTAAAATTGCTCATGCTAGCCATCCATGCTGAATACCATTTACCTCTGATAGTTTGCACTATTACCCAGATGTTGCACATTTATGTCTCAGTAATATTAGTTTATATTTTTCATACATATATTTTTCATGCTTTTTTTCTCTTGCATGCTATTTTTTAAATGCCAATTTATTTTGGTTGTTGTAATTTCCTAGTTAAATTATTCTATTTCCTCTTTATACTTATCTTAAATTCTTGAGGCATTCAGTGTGGATGGCAAAATATGAATTTCATTGTACAGGGAAACCTGTTTATGTACTGTACTCGTGACAATAAACACTTTGAATCTTGAATTATAAATACCGGGTCATGCACCTTTTGTGGTAGAATCATCACATGGGACCTGAATCATAACTTCCTCATGTCTTATAAAATATAGGTGAGTTACAACCAAACTATAAGTGTACTTTTCACATTTCACCTATTCATCCTGGCCTGTAATTGTGACACAACTGTGGTTTTGTCTTATGTGAAAATTAAAGCATATTTTGCACTAAAACAACATCTAATTAGGAGAAGACCTCATACCTCATCAGCACCACAACCACAGGCCCCAAAAACCCATAATACACTCAAACTCTTTCAATATTCGTTGATTTTTCTGTATTTTGTAATTACATTACCATAATTAGTGGTATAAAACTGACTTTCTCACATTTATTATAGTTATGGTGTTTCATTAAAGTTCCCATGTTTATATTTATTTCTGAGTCAGGCTTGGAAATAAAACTAAACATGAAAACTCACACTAATGGAACTAAAAGAGCTTTCCATACTTCTAAAAATAGCTTCCTACACTGTTAAGGAGGCTTGACAAAAAACAGCAGGGGCTCCGGCAGAACCAAATTCAACCCTGTGTCACACATTCTGGATCAAAGTGGAGGCCTTGACTGCTATTGTGCTGTAAATCCTGTTGATATCCACACAAACATGACCCCTGTGACTCCCACAGAACAGGGGCTGGGCTGTAAAACACTCTGCAGACATTTCCATCCAGGACCGGGCTGGGGCTGCTGGGGCTGCTGGGGCTGCTGGGGCTGCTGGGGCTGGGGCTGGGCCAGAGCACCATGAAGAGTGGTTATTTGGCAGCTATTTCTCAGGACACCCCCATAGAGATGCAGAAAAAAGTCGGATGCCAACAGGGCTGAAAATGCGCGTGAATTTGTTTTGTCACTTCTGAGGTCACTTGGCAAAAATGGAATGACACACTGAAGTTTCATCTGTCCTACATATCCTTACATGATTACATATCAAAGTATTTATCACCGACATCCTCTTTTTATCAACCAAAATAGACGCACACATACACACAGTTTCATCTGTTTCAACAGTCCATTCCGCTGTGTGTGGGTGGACTCATCACAGTTTATGGCAGGTTTCATCTGACCTTTAGTGAACTGTGACCATGGTTTTTCCCTTTACCAAATGTTTTAGCTACCTAGAATTAACAAGCAGTGTGTGTTACAGTTGAACTAAAACAAATGCAAAAGAAGGTCCAGAACAATCCAGATATTTGGGTTTGACGGAAGTAATAAAAGCTGGAAAAACTGTTGTTTTCACCACTGGACACAGCTCTAAATGAAAAGAATGGAGTTTGATGCTGAAATCACAGCGTTTTATCTACATGAGTGGATTTGATTATGAGAATTATGAAGGTATAAAATTATTATGTGATGTTATTTTCTTTACTAAATTGGCAGTTTCTTAATCCACGGTTCAGACCTTGTTTGGACGATTCCAAACAGATCTTTAGTGCAGCTACTGACAACACAAACTGAACAGAAAACAGAGGTGATTTGTGTTTTTACTGTGGCTATTATCTGTCTAAAAACAGAGCTAAGCTAACAGAGAAATAATGTAAACTATCAGCTGATGCAGCATGTGAAGATTACACGACTGTTATTTTGACTGACTGACTCCTTGTTTGAAGGAGAAAACTTGATACGATAGGTATGTGCAAACAATGGGTTTCATACTTCATTCAGTGAGTGACACAGTATGTGGATATCTGACTTAGATAAACTGAAATGAAATTTGGAATATTTATCTTGAAAGATTATTTTTAAGGTTTATTTACTTATTGAGATTTAATCTTGTTAAGATTTGACTTGTTCCAAGAATTTTCACCTTGAGCTATCTCACTTAGATATTACAACTAATTTTAAACAATATTTATAACAAAACAAGCTACATTGTTGGAGATGAGTACTAGAAACTGTTTGCCCTCACAAATTTTTTACTTGTTTTATGCAGTTTTGCCTATATCTATTACATATCTATCGAGTTATTGAGTCATAAGACCATAAACACACCATAAAAAATAAAAAATAATACAATAAAGACTTGAAACAAGTGTATTCTGCTTAAAATAAGAATTTTATCATTCTATAATCCTTAGATATTTTATTATTTTAAGAAAACTTGATAAGTGCAACTTTCTTACTGCACTGGCAGATAATTTTACTTGAAATAAGACATTTTCATCCAATAATGACTTTAATTTGTTTATTTTTGTACAGGCCTTTTTTGCAGTGTAGTGTTGATTCATAGTGTTGGTAGTTTTAGTGGTCGTAAGTCTTTTCTGAAATGCAGTTTCCACCTACTGTTTAGAGTTTGGAATATCAATACTACAAAAATATTTTGTAGTAGATAAATATACATTCTGTCTACTTTGGACTTATTTTAAATCAACAAAGCTATATTTTGTAAGGAAAACAACTATGGCAAAGAAATCTCAAGTTTTATAGGCCTTAATTACTCAAAATGACATTTAATAACCTACAACTGAAGGCTCCATTGATGAAATTCTCGTCTCATCATGCAGTGGATGCATCATAATTAAGGATACTAAATAGGCCACTGTTTTTGGAGTGGAGATCAGTGTTTCCCTCTGGCCTGCACTGTAGGTTTGCGCAGAGCTCAGCCAAGTTGCACTTCTGCCTCAGTGAAAATCAATGACGCAAATACAGCAGCAAAGGAGGATTCATTACTGAGGACTGGAGCACTGGGCTCACATGCATTCCCATGTATGAAAAGAACGACTTTCAGGGAGTTTTGTGTTGCTTGTGACTTCAAAGGTCAAAGAGGCTGAAGGAAAGCCTGGTTTAACCAATATGAAGAACACAGAAGCACACTATTGAACCTAGAGATGAAAATATTTTGGTGCGTTAGGTTAACCCATAAAGACCCAAGCAGCCACTGATGACCAAAACCATCTACTGATCCAATATGTTTAGTAACTTCTGATCCACTAATCCTACACTGCAAAAATCAAAATCTTACCATGTGTATTTTTCCTCATTTCTAATCAAAATATCTCATCACACTTAAAATAAGACATAATCACCTAAAGAGTAACTTTTCAGTGAGATATAAGAACTTATTTTTCGACAATAGAACTTGAAAATCTTATTTTAAGAAATCGTACCAAAATAATGTTTACTTGTTCTGTGGGCAGAGAAGATCTATTGTCTAAAAAAAGAGTTCTTATATCTCACTGAAAAGTTACTCTTTAGGTGATTATGTCTTATTTTAAGTGTGATGAGATATTTTGACAAGGAATGAGAAAAATACACTTGGTAAGATTTAGATTTTTTCCAATGTATCGATCCATGAAAATAATTGGTGTAAAATACAGTTTATCATCTTTTCATGGTCATCAGATGTGACCTCCTTGGACTTTCAGAGGCTCCATAGTTACCGTAGAAACGCTGTCATCTTCTACAACATTGATCCTCCAGTAAAACCCATGGAGTTAGATCGACGACAGTGGATGGAGATGCTGAGTTTATGTTTATATTTTGCAGAAAAAGTAACTTTTTCTTCAGTGTTCTCTGTTTCTGATATAAAAACTCTCAACTTTAATTTGAGCTTTTATGAATATCTACATGATCAATAAATTAAATATCGGAAAATACCTGATGTTCACTGAAAAAACACACAATACAGAGGATTATGTCATAATAAATAGTGATAAATCACTTAAAATTTAAATATAGAGAAAAACATTTTGGAACTGCCACAAAAGTAACACTGGGTCTTTATGGGTTAAAAGCTTTCAGGAAAACAATTTGAGCTCTTACATATGTTGGAGGAAATAATAATGGATTGAATTTTACATAGTGCTTTTCTAGACACCCAAAGTGCTGTACATTATTGATCCATTATTCATTTGCTCTCACATTCTCCCTCTGGTGGTGGTAAACTACACCTCTAGCCCCAGCTGCCCTGGGGCAGACTGACAGAAGTGTGGCTGCCAATTTGCGCCTACAGCCCCTCTGACCACCACCAAACATTCATACACCAGTGTGAGTGGCACTGGAGACAAGGAGAGTGAAGTGTCTTGCCCAAGGACATAACAGACTGACTAGGATGGAGTGGGATTCGAACTGCCAACCCTTCGGTTATTGGACAACCTGCTCGACCACCTGAGCCACGGCCGCCCCAAGGAAACAGTAAATAAGTAATACTGAAGTTTGCAAATGAACACTGTAATAAAGACATTACCTTCTGGAGGAAAAGCCTCTGGTCACATGTGACAAAATAGAACTTTTCCATCATAATTTTTTGTTGTTTTATCAATGGATGAAGAAGAGTGAGGTTTGAGACCCTATGATCATCCCAAATATGCAGCACAGAGGAGGTAGAACCATGATGTGGGGTTGTTTTGCTGTAAGGGGTACACTCCATAAAATCAAAGCCATAAAATTCATGGTGTCATGAAGTGGGACATTTATGTAGCAACAGTAGCGCTCCCTTTGCAGTAGTTGTTACAGCAATAAAAAAGGAATAATTAATCTGGACATTGTGGTTATTTGCATGCATGGGTTACAAGCAAGTCTCAGACAGTTCTATCATGTTTATATGTGTTTTTATGACAAATAACACCAAGAAAAATTAGCAGAAGGAGTTTTTTAAAAGCAGATATATTAAAGTAAAGCTTTTTCCCATTGAAAAGTTACAGCTCATCTGATGGAAAGTAACGCTGACTTCCAAAAACCACACTCGCACTATTAATGAGTTTGTGATTCTGTTTTATTAGCTTCTACGTAAACATACCTCATTAAAGCGGCTCCACCCGATTGTGTTTGCCCAAGACTTCCTTCAGGAATGTGATAATCACAAGATGAAGATATTTGCATAACCTACCGCGTCTCTTTACTCAACAACAACTCTTTGTTTTAAAAACCACAATCATATCTATATGATCGGTGTCACAATTTAATTACACTTGAAACTTGCATGAATCAGTGATGTGAAAACAACTGGATGACAGCGGTTGAAGAAGTCTTCACATCCTTTAGTTAAGGACTAATACCACAGGGATTATGCATTCAAGACCTTCAAGCAAAATTATTATCAGCATGATATACTTGAATTTGGAAAACTAATCACTGTGCAATAAAATAGTCCCCATCAGTGTTTTACTATTCTATTCTGGATGATGTTTTTGGATTTATTTTACTGCTACGGACATTTAAGGCTGAGGTCAGCTCAAGTACTTAAACCCATAAACACCCAGTGCTACTTTTGTGTCAGTTCCCAAATGTATTTTTCTCTCTATCTTAATAATTTATCACCATTTATTCTAATATTATCCCCTGTGTTTTGCTTTTTTCAATGAAAATCAGGAATTGTACTATATTTAATTCACTGATCATGTAGATGTTCATAAAAAGCTCAAATGAAAGTTGAGGGTTATTACATCAAAAACAGAGAGAACTGAAGAAAAAAAAATGACATTTTCAGTAAAATCTCTCATTAACTGAACATAAACCCAGTGTGTCCATCCACTGTCATTGATCCAACTCCATAGGTTTTACTGGGGAATCAATGCTATAGAAGATGATGGTGTTCCCATGTTCACTACAGAGCCTCTGAACATCCAAATGGGTCATATCTGATGACCATGAAAAGATGACAAACTGCATTTTACACCAATTATTTACATGTATTGATAGGATTAGTGGATCAACAGGTATTAAACATTTTAGGTCAGATGTTTTTAGTTGTCGGTGGCTGTTTGGGTCCTTATGGGTTAAATGACAAATGAATGTTCGGTGGTGGTCATAGGCGCAAATTGGCAGCCCCAGGACAGCTGTGGCTACAAATGTAGTTTACCACCACCAGAGTGTGATTGTGTGAGTGAATTAATAATGAGTATGCGTACATAGAAAAGCGCTATATAAATCTAATCCATTAGATCTACAGCAACATATCATGTTCTATAGCCTTGCTAAGACCTGGCATCAACAAGGTTTTTGTCAAAGTGGCATCGCAAAAGCTATGTTCACACTGCAGGTACTCAAAACACATGCATCTTGTTTTTCTTAATCTTACCTTGCATATATCCTATATTGCCTGTATATATCCTTATTTGTTGTACATATTTCTCATCTGTTGTATAAAGTTTTCTTTTGCATATTTCAATAGTTCTAGTAGTACTTTTGTATTAAATGTGTATTTAATATTTAATTCTGGAGCTTTCTGCACATGCCTACATTTTTCTTTACTATTTTGTGGGATATTTTATACAGTCGTTTTTGTACTAACTGTTTTTTTCTGTTAAACAGAACACAGCTGCTAAACAGATTTTCATTGTTCCTGTGACTATTCTATTCTATTCTATTCTATTTATTCTTGACTGTTGTATAATTGATGTGTGCATTTTACTTGAGCACCTTATGGAACATAAAACCAAATTTTGTTGCACTGTACAATGGTATTTTGCTATTCTATTCTATAATTGTTTTATAATTACATTCCACCACTGTAAATGGCTGACCTTTGCATACAATGTAAAAAAAAAAAAAAAGGCACATTTGCTGCAGCATTTGCTTTTCATTTAGTGATTGCGTCGCTCTAAACAGTGTCAGTTTTCAGAGTGAGACAATAATATCCTTGAGCCTGTTTAATACTTATGAAAGGTCCTGAGAGATAAACCATCAAACTGCCAAAAGCCATGAAAGATGACTCTTCTGACAACCCTCTGCGCACTTCCACACATTCTTGTCCTGATGCTCCTTCTGTCCACAGCTGGGTACACAGCCGTGGTCTTGTTGGAGCACAGGAACTTGAAATAGCCTAGATTCACTCATCATCGCGCCGACTCCAACACAGTGAACTTGTAACCTCTGGCCTGGAGAAATGTTGTGAGATGGTTGAAAGATGGGGAATGTGGCGTGAGACAGGTGGTGTTGTTTGTGTTTCACACATGAGGTCGAGTAACCGTGAAGAGTGGACAACCATAACGGCTTTGAATCAGTTTTTTCTGAATTCAAATAACTATGTCACGTAACTCTATAAGATGAACCAGAGCTGAAATGCATTCTTCCATCCATCCATCCATCCATTATCTTCCGCATGCATTCTAATACCTTAAAATGTTGACTCATCTCCATCTGAAGACATGACACACTTCCATATGTCATTGTGTCAGTCAGGTGAGTACTTGTAACAGCAGAAGCATTAATGTGGTGTCACAATATACTGTATCCTCTGGGAACGGAACATGAAAGTAAGACGACGCCATTCTTGACATGTTCTCAGTGACCCACATATGTTAACAAGCTTAAAACTGACTGACTGACAACATCATCGCAGCTCTGACAACCACAGGACTCAACTGTGTGCTCAGGAGGACATAATATGAGTAATGATGTGCATGTTTTGCAGCATATTTTTGGAAAAATGAAAGAAGTCTAAATTTTTCATCTCTTAAGCAATATCAGAAACACAAGCTGAGATATAAGAGGATTAAAAGCAAATGAAGCAGTGAATCCTGGTGTTTTAGAAACTAGCAATTTTGCAGACCTTCTCTAGTAGGAGTTGCATTGGAGTTTCAAGCCATAGGGTTTACAGAGTTCACCCTCAAACGTTTCTTTTTATAATCCTTAAGACAAGGATGGACTGTGTACATGTCAACATCTTAACCTATTTCTTTGGGGTCATAACCCTGAAACAGCTCCGTTACCCTCAAGCCCCCCCCCTCCCCTCCTCCTTGTATCCCGCTGTAACTTGGCAACCTCATCAACAGAGCCGCTGATACAAGCCTGGTTTGTATCACCAATGACTCAGGAGGAAGAGCAACTGATATATTTTGGGATTCATTCATCAAATGTCCTGAAAATATTTTGGCGAATATCAGGAAAATATGCTACACCTTGCCAAAACCAGCAGCTGGTTATCGGGATAAAACATTTTTCGAGATATTGCCGTAGACACTTTTCTTCACTGTGTGAGATTGACAAATGAAGACAGAGCTTTGCTATTTCCTTCAAGATTTTCTTTTTTTTGTACCTTCACTTGTAGCTAAATGTGTCAAATATTGTAGTCTAGTGGGTCATGATAAGCTTGAGAACAGCAGCTGTGGAAGCCAAGACCTGAATCACATCCAAAAGTTATAAACATTCAAAGACACGTCAGATTTTCCTGATGTCAATGTGTTTCCATTGGCTTATAGGTGGATTGCCAATCAACCATGTTAAAACAATGATCCATTAACAGTCTGGCAAATGTAACAACTTTGTAAATGTTGGACCTTGAGTAATTTGGGATATGTTGATGAACACTGGTCACCCCCATCATTCTTATTATTTTGTTTATTTACAATAGCAACTGTTATATTAGGCATATTTTTGGTTGCACTGATGCAGTTTTATAGAGGCGTTGTGGTGACAGTGGTCCCAGGGGTCCTCAGGTCAGTAAATGGACCACCTTCTGTTAGCAGAGAAGAGTCAGAATGTTTGCATCTGTTTTGCAGCTAAATAAAATTAATTTTAAATAGTGCTGTCAAATGATTAAACATTTTTAATCAGATTAATCACAGAGTTGCTGTAGATTAATGTCAATTAATCACGACTAAATATCATTCATTTTTTATCTATATTAATCTCATTTCATTTTGAATGAGCAAACAGACTCAAGAAAGACGGGAATATATACGAACTTAACGTGGTTGTCGCAAGCTGGGCGATGCCTTAGCTGAAGTGCTAGCAGAATCCCTGACTAACATATGCTTTGCGTTAATGTGGTATTTTACGATAGAAGTGCTTCGGTGAACGAAAACTCCTTCCAGCAGAGTGTGCGGAATAGTTTATGTCAATTGACTGTTCTGTCTTGGGGTTTTTTTGTCCTCATATTTCCACCAGAGGGCCAACGCGCTGTTTAGCATTTTCCATCTTTATGGGTTGGTTCTGCTGACTGTCTCTACCGGATCAACTGCCCCTTTGCACATGCGTGAAACTAACCACTTGGACAAACTGCCCCGAATGCATTGCTAGAGACATTCAGAGTCATTCAGCGCTGTAGATGAGTTGATTGCGTTAAAATTTTTAATCAGATTAATCATGATGATGGATTCATCTGCATTAATGCATTAATTTTGACAGCCCTGATTTTAAACAAACTCAGCTACACCTGGAATTCTGTTTGAGTCCAAGTGTGCAACATAAATCCTTTTCATATATGTAAAGAGACAGTATTTTTTATATGTGTGTTATATTTCTGTATTTGTTATCAATTAACTTATTGAGATCCTCTTCCTCTTAAATCCCTAACCAACTAAAATAATTAAAACCACTAAAAAGAAGCTTCTGGGAGACCAGACTTTCATATAGTCAGGAATGGTAAGTCTCTTCTTCATCTTCTAACCTATGATATACTGTATGTTTGCCAACATTATGGCTTTTGTTTGATTTTCAATGCTGTCTCAAAGCCACAGATGTGTTAAAGAAAACCTGGCTGTCACAATTTTTAAAAACCACCTATACAAGGCCCAATGTTCCCTTTTTTAGCTGAATAAGTCCAGTCGTGATAAAAACAACTCCTCTAGAAACAGGTACAGTAGCCTGAATTAAGCAGCAGATTTTACCGCAAAGCCACAGAACAAAACACCAAACATGAAACTACAAATAGGGAAGCTGTAGGTCAACACTGACATTTTAACATCTGTTTTGTTTGACAGATTTAGTAAACAAAGGATTTCTCCGTCTGAGAGCAAACACACTGAGGAGTTCTCAGCGATACAAACCCTCCTCGTATAAGCCTTTTGTAAAGATGCTAGAGTCCTGATCACGTACACTTAACCTCTCCAATCCCACTGAATCTGTAAACTCCACTGATAACATGAAGAAACATGACAGTCAGGAAGCTGCTGCAAGCCAACAAACATCTGGAGATTCAATAGATGGTGACAGTTTGCACATATTTCCACAAAATACACAGCGGAAATACAAAATCCCCTTCATAAACATATTTGTCTATACTTTTCTTTACCGTCAAAACTGTCTTGCTAACGTACAATACTTGAGCTTGAGACTCGAGATTAAACTTGCACGTCTGGCCTCGGTTGAACACTCAGTACACATCCTGTGGTACAGCTTGATTTTATACTCATCAATTCACTAAAAGTATGTAATAATAATAATAATAATAGTGGGTTTATGACCATCTGCTTTTATGTTTTTATGCTTGTGTCTGTGTATGTAGCTGTAAGTTTTTATCCCTGTGTATTTAGCTATGTGTTATTGGTTTTTTTTTAGCCTATGTATTTTACTTGTGATTTTATTGTAAAGTATTTTTGAGAATTCTTTCTGTGATAAGTGCTATATAATAAAATACATTTATTATTATTACAAGTTTTTCACTAATCAATAGGGGTATGTATTGGCAAGAATCTGGCGATACGATACAAATCACAATACTAGGATCACGATACGACATATCACGATATATCATGATACTGTTAAAAAGGCAATTTTTTGTTTGTTTCTCTTTTTAAAATGATTATTTCCTTGAAGAAGTGAATTACAGCAGAAATATGCACAAATACTAAACCCATTTTTATTTGATCACAATAGGATCTAATGCTATATCACTAAATGTTCCTCTGTTCAAACTGAAATGATGTTTTACAGACATTACAGTTTAAGATCCTGTTCAAATGTTCATATTCTATTAGTTCAGAACTAATATCAGAATATTATTTTAGTTCAATCCCAACAAAAGAACTAACATTATTTAATAAAAGAGTGTTCAATAATAAATAAAATATAAACAAAAAAAAAAGAACCTCCACAATATCTGCATTTGAATAAATACCTAAAAATATCAATACAGTACTTTTTAATATTGATACAGTATTGTGAAATGAAATATCGCAATATAGTGCAGAACCGATATTTTCTTACACCCCTACTAATCAATTCACTGGTTTCACTACAATCACATTTTCTTTCAGTCACTTTCTTTACACACATTTATATAAACTACAGTGTTAAAAGGAGTTAAATGCAGTATTGATATTCTGAACAGTGGTGGTGGTGGTGGTAGTGGGGGGGTCATGTACTAGAAAACACTTAAGACAACCAAAACCAGCAAATCAAGTCTATATATCCACAGACTGAATCACTGTGTGAAAATAACACAATGTCTTATAATCTTCACGTGCTGTGTCAGCTGATAGTTTACATTATAGCTCTGTTAGCTTAGCTCTGCTTTTACACTGAAAACAGCCACAGTAACCACAAAACACCTCTGATTTCTGTACAGTTTGTGTTGTCAGTAGCAGCACTAAAGATCTGTTTGGAATCGTCAAAACAAGGTCGGAACTGTCACAGTTTATTCAGAATCATAGATCAACACATGGCCAACTTAGCAAAATTAATAACACCAACTAAGCTTACACCCTCATAAGAATCACAATCAAAACTCAGTCGTGTAGAAAAAATACTGCAATTTCAGCATCAAACTTCACCCTTTTCATTTATATTTATTTATATGTTTATATGTTTCTAGTTTTTATCACTTCATCACTCTCTTTGACTGCTTCTTAATGGTTTCATTACTTTGTGATGCTTTGCAAAGGCCCCTGGTGTTAGTTTTCCTCACCAGTATACCAGTGGAGTGACTCACTATTCCCTCTAGTGGTCTCATAAATCCATTGGACAGTCACTGAAAATAGATATTCCAACAGTTCATATTTCTAAAACCCAATGCATTGGCATCTTTGGCAATAGCATTAGGAGTCTTTATTCTGACTGCTTTAATTATACAGTCGGAGATGAGCACATGAAGTCGAAATAGTCATTTTTGATGGTATTTAAAGTATTTTTGCCGCTTAGTCTGGACGGCTAGGACCTGACTGCCAGGGCACTAATGTTTTACGATGGGTGTCTCCACAGTGAGCAGGTGGTCAGGATTCACTGAACCATCAGTGGGTCATTCATGCAATAAATAGTTGGTGAAAGATGGTTGTCTCTGTCAGAGGCTCGTGGCGGCAACCATCAGGGAGTCATAAAGGGGTCACAGGAAAAAAAAAAAGAGAAAAAAGGGGGGAAAAAAAGAGAATATTTCAGCATGATCTCAAGTTATTGTAATGTCAGAGAATCAATGAGATATTGAAACTCTCATCCACAGTGAGTGAGTAACTCAAACACTGTAAAAAGTTTGTCAAACTGAACATAATGTGTGTTCAATCTGAACGCTCAAGCCACTTAAAGGACCACAATCATTCAGAAGACAAGCCCCCAGAACTGAACAACCAAATACAATGTTTATCCGTACTATCTGGTATAAATTAAAGCAGTGAAGGCAGCAGAATTTGTCCACAATACCACAGATAATGTCAAAATGCACATTGAAGCTGATGATTACAGTGGGTTTTTCCAACACAGAGCAGTAAAAATCAGCCGATTCTGTCAAATGTAATGCAACCTGTCACTCTTTATAAAACTTTGATGGGAGTTTTTCATGGAAAAAGTTGGTGGATTTCTATTATTAGTAAAAGCAATTACTCTGTTGCACTTACATAGTGGTATCATTAGTGTGCATCACACCAAAACTGACAAAGAAGGGAAAAAAAGAGCTGCAGTTTTAGTGTTTTTCTTCCTAATTCCTCCTTTGTGGCTGTTCATAAACTCTCTCAAGGAAGATAAACCTTAGGGCAAGTGAAACAGTGTAGACATCATGTGACTAATACAAGCAGTTAAAAAGTAATGATTCATGTTACTGGTGAGATGTGGTCAAGTCTGAATGTAGAGCACAACCACAAGAGGTGGAAGGGAACGATGATGGAGAGGTTCAGAGTCCGAGCGCAAGACAGGACAAGGAGGCGAGGCATTCTACTGCCAAGTCATTACTAGAAGTGTAACAAACGATATTTACACTTTTGGTCTTCCCAGATTTTCCAAAAACACAGAGCAACTGGTTTTGACCCCAAACTGGGGAACAACCTGAACCAATGACAGAGATGCCAAACACACTGTGTCCCCATGTACAGAACT